>NC_137674.1:39772999-39935499 GCF_963989245.1 Nansenia antarctica
TCTACTCCTCCATATCCATGGTATTTAGCATAATATACTACTGTATATACAATGGGGAAGGGATACATGGATCTTCTCAGTGTTGTGTATAGTTACATTGGAATTATTATTATATAGTTATTAAAAATGTACAACTGTCTTGATTGATGAACATGCTCTTGACCTGTTGGGTGGGTTTATTGTATTGGCCCTGATGGGATATCTGGGTATTGTACAAATATATATGACAACGGCAATACACTGTTCAGATAATGGTCACAAGCCAGGTGAAGCTGTTCCACTCTGTTCCAAGAAACATTATTGCAAGATGATTGCGTTGTTAGCTGACACAATACAAATAAATGGAATGTATTTTCTTACTTCAGTGATAAGAATACACGACACTCATCTGAGTCACAACAGCATCAATTCAAAGGGAATAATAAGTCCCTCAAACATGGAGAGTGGCTTTGAAAACCCCTTGGCGAAATGCTGCAAGATTGTGGGCACTTCATCAGAATGTATTTTCGCCTGTCCATCTCCATTGTTGCATGCGCACGCTCAGAAAAAATTATACTATGGTTCAAACTGGGGGAATTGTGTTAACGGCATTAGAAAATATAATGCATAAAGTTATGGAATTGTTTTAAATCGCATGAATAAACGTGTTAACTTTGACAGCCTTAGTAATGACTAATAGAGTAATCTCTTTGCACATTACTGTGCAAAGAGATTGAACAAATACAGTAGCTTCGGCATCTTTCTATCTGATCCCTTTATGTGTGAGAGTGTATGATGTGTTGGAGTGAGAGTGTATGATGTGTGTGTTTTGGCTTGGGATGCTAACTGGGAGGGCCGGACCTCAGGCATAGCCAGAGGTTCTGTGTGGCCCTCTCTTTAGGTAGAGTCTACTCCTTGATCGTCGATTGAGATTGTGTGATACTCTCTTCTGGTGGGGCCATCCCCCTAGAATGAGGTCAGGTAGAATTCAGATTATATACTTTTCTGGTAACTGATGAGTTGAGTAGGTGCAAACGTGCAGGCTGTGCTATATTAATTATTTACGTAGGTAACACTTTATTTGGATAGTGCCAAATAGATGGTTTGTAGATGCAGTAGATTAGTCAACAACAACTAACTGTCAACAATATATATGGCAGACTATATATGGACGCATCAATTATGTCGCACCTCACATATTGTTTGACAAGCTGGGGCCATGCATACAGCACTTCCCTAAAGCCATTAGCCACCCTATACAAGCGGACCCTAAAGGTCATGGACCAGAAGCCCAACAGCACACACTACTGTACCATCCTAGACAAATGTAAATACCGTAGCTGGGAAGACACCATCAAATACAAAAACATCTGTCTCATCCATAAAATTCTGCATAACAAAGCTCCTCCCCCGCTTAACTCTTTCATAAACCAGCGTGACCACAGCTTACGGCCCACCAGAAGCACCTCTCGTGGCGACCTTATAGTTCCATTCAGGAAAAGCACCTTCAGTAAGCAATCCTTCTCAGTGATAGCAATAGAAAACTGGAACTCACTACCCAACCAACTCAAAGACATACATACTTACTCCACCTTCACAACACACATGAAAGCCTGGCTGACACAGAACTATACTTGTCCTCATTAATCCCTCTCTGTGCTGCCTCCCCATAATGCCTTTTTTTGTATGTTTTGTTTTGTTTAATGTATTGCTGTTTGTAAGTGCTTAATGTTGTGTGGCCTGTAATTGTCCTGTGGCTTCTATGTGCTTGAAATGTCGCTGCCCCCATAAGTGTGTATGTGGTGTTTGTTGTAGCCCCTTCAATCACCTCAGCTTGCTTACGTGTGTTTTTTGTCAAGTGTGATGTTGGGGTACCTTGTCTCAGCCACGTGTTCTTAGAATATTTAAATGTTTTATTTTAACTAATGACGTTACTTTTCAGGATGCCATGTTGCAACTGGCCGGGGACTTCAGCTGAAAATTAGCCGACTAGGCTAACGCTGCCTTTTTTATTGTATTTTATATGGTTCATGTATTTGGATTGTCCTCGATATAATAAACTAAACTAAACTAAAACTAAACAACATTTCTGTACTGTACAGTGCATTCAGTAAGAAGTGCATTCAGTAAGAAATGTAAAAAAAATAAAAATAAATATAACGTTTAGATTATTCTTTTTTTAACATTATTATGTTATAGTGTACTTTTCCCCCCCGACTTTGTTAGCCTTCCTAGCATTTTTTATTTCTTCATTTCCCTTCGCTCGGTTTTATTGTGTATTTTGTCTAGGCCAGTGTGCCAGTGTGTAGATTTAAATCTATTTTAAAGTCACACAACGAAATGTGGAAAAAATTCTAGGAGTGAATACTCACTGAAGGCACTGTAACCCTAGCAAGATGTTGCTAGCCAACAGTTGCAGTTGATAGTTTGTTGATCGTTTGAGCAACTGTAGATCATCTATAGTGGACTGTCCAAATAAAGTGTGACTGTTATGTCATCTGATTATTCGAAACTCTCCTCCAAATTTATCGACTTCCTAAACTGCGTGGCTGAAGGATGGGTGACTTTACAAATGTGGGGTCTGGAGAGGTTTCTAATCACAGACTCAGATTATTATGATGCTTTATATTTAGATTACTTTTTTATTGGGACATATGTGACGGCAGCTGGTGAAACCGGGAACAAGTTGGCAACCGAGCATGCATTCAGATTTTTATTCTGAAAAATGTAAATGCATTTCAACGTTGTTGAAAATCAATGACACACTCGCTATCCAGCCAAAATATTGCAATGCAATAGATTCAGTGAGTAATCCCCACTACTACCTAGTTAGTGTAGAGTAGTGGGGATTACTAGTAGCGAGTGTGTCATTGATTTTCAACAACGTTGAAATGTATTTACATTTTTCAGAATAAAAGCTGCCATCACATATAATTTAGACAGAGACTTTTAAATAGCTATGCATGTCTCCATCATGAAAATCTGTAATCTAGTCATCCAACACACCAGTGGCGGCTGGCCGATAGAGGGCGCTGGGGCGCCGCCCCCACCTTCACTTCCTTGTTGCGATTTGTAAAAGTTTTTTTTTAAAATAAACATTGTTTATTCACAAAATGCGGCTGATATTCTGTCGGCGCCTATCAGCATTCATTAAAAATCCTCCAATACAATAAACATTTTTATCTGTGTGTGTGTAAAACTCACTGTTAAAATACATAGGGGGGAGAACGCGGGGCGCCGGTCAATGAAAGTCTATGCCAGGACGAATACTTTTGGCTTACACGTGAGCTGTAGCAGCGCTCCAATTGGCTGTCTCTATTTCTTGGCCAGGGCGCACAAATGTGCGTCCCTGAATCTCCGGTTGTATTGCAGACAATGCATTATGCTGAGGACTTTCGACTTCCGGTTTTCCGGACTTCGGGCTTCCGGAGTATTTTAAATGAACATTCGTAATGTCTGTCTCTGATGTTCATGGTCAATTAAATCAGCCTATTTTGTTCAACTAATAATGTTCCCGCTAATGGGTTAACCAAGCAGCCTCGCACCTAACGTGCAAGCACCTATCTTCGAACTATTCATAGCAATATGCGCGGGGCAAGGCGGAGGTACGGGTAAACACGGCTCATGTTCTGTCATCAAAGGTAAGAGTTGGTTTTCTTTAACTCAGCTGATGCATTGCTGTTGTTGTTTACCGAATGCTCCATCTGA
Organism: Nansenia antarctica; assembly: GCF_963989245.1. NCBI lineage: Eukaryota > Metazoa > Chordata > Actinopteri > Argentiniformes > Microstomatidae > Nansenia > Nansenia antarctica. Next base: position 39,776,687 of record NC_137674.1, read on the forward strand.
CTGTCACACTGTGATTGTACTTGTGTAAACAGTAACACAGACGGAGTGAATTTCATGAATGAAAGTGAAAGTTCTGTCACAAAATGCCGTTATTTGTGTTACAGACATGGTCTGGTTGTGTTACAGACATGGTCTGGTTGTGTTTCTGACATGGTCTGGTTGTGATACATCATTGAATGTGTTGACCTGCTGTGATGTGTTGACCACCATCACTCTCCATCATCATCCATCATGTGTCTATGAAATAGATAGTTACTGTACTACTGACTGCAGCATTCATCTCTGCTCATTGATGTAGCCATGTCACACAGACACATAGTACACATATTCATCTGCTACCTTTATTAACCTGAGTGTAGCTGTGAGGCCTGTACTAGCCTTGTTGACTAGACTTCCTCCTTGTCTGACACTGGGTATTGGACCGTACCGACGTCCATAGACCGGTCACTCTTCCACCTCAGTGTCTGTAGTTGACAGGGTAACTTCTCCATGGCCCACACGGTCATTTTAAGGGTGAAAGTTGAAATTATACAGTGGTTGTAATGCCAGTGCGTGTTTTATGCGCGTGCACGCGAAAAAAATCGTGCACGCGGAAAAAAATTTCGCGCGCTGCGCGCGCGAAAGAGGACCCCCCCGCCACACTGCTGTGCCCCACCCAAAATTTTGGGCACCAGCCGCCACTGCAACACACCCATATACTAAACCAAAGTCTTACATTTTTCAAAATGAATATGAAATGGGATTTGAAAGTGCTCTCTCCAAGTTTCTATATTTTACCAATACTTTAGATTTTTCAGACATCAAGGAGTGATACCAGCTGATAAGATCGAAGGAACTAAAAATGAAAACGAGAACAACGAGAAGAGTCACATCAACAAAACTCCTACTGTGACTGTCACAACAAGGCAAGCATGAGCTTCTTTTCTCATGCTTTGAACCATCTCAATGCTTTGAATGGAGAGACTTAAATTCAAGTCAAATCTCAATAGGTTGCAAGCCTCTATGTGCTGTGGTTTCACTCCTTAAGTTTCCATTGGAAATAACTCAATGAATACCAAAGCAAGGTACTCACGTTTATCTATCCTAGAGTTGTTTATTTCGGAATCCAGAGTGTATGCATATATGGTGTAACTTAACTCTGCCCCCAGACAGGTGGAAAAGCAAAACAAAATTCTGATTAGAATAGAATCCAACATCCTGATTATTATGCATGCATCACTCACAACAGCAGTCACTTTTTGATAACACTATGATATGATATGAAATAGATTCTATAACACAGCATGAAAATGTAGGCTTGTGAAAGGGATACTGTTTGGTCATTAACTCTCTTTAACTAACACACACACACACACACACACACACACATGTAGCCGTACAGGATATACTAGGACCCTTGAGTACACAACAAGAGGAGGCGATATACAGTATATTGCAACCATAAGTTTATTAACAATTCATAAAAAACACCTGCACCAGGATCAGGACGAGTAATATTAAAAGGATAAAATCAATCTCTAAGGCAGAGTGGTCAGGCGGCACCAGTCACAGCCACTATGCTTTGGGACAACGATACAGTTGGGCCCAGTTTGGCTCCCCCTGATGGAGAGTCTGAGTAATGCTGCTCTAAAATAACACTGCACACAGGAAACCACAACAAAACCGTATCACTGCAAATACACTGCAAAACGTATCACTGCAAATACACTGTTAAATAAAGTATGGGGTAGGCTGTACCCAATAAGGCATGCGAAACACTGCACACTGCAGCTGACTACACTGGTCCTACCTGAACTATACCGTTACCTCCAAGCGGGCAGCCGAGACTAGGCTTCTAACCGGAACTCTGCTAAAAATACTAGTATACCTAAAACTACTAAACCTGATGGTGAGGATAGTTCGAATGGATAGCGCCGCCCACTCAAAGCCCAACCCACAGTCTCGTCTAAGCGGGAGAGGGGTGAGGGGGAATCCCAGCACTTCAGTGTCAGTGATGTCGCTCAGTCTTGCGACTCTCGGTGGAAGTCCAGGGAGCGGGTTGTTCGCGATAGGCGCCCGTGGATAGGTGTTGATCGTTCCCGCAATCCTCACTCGTCGCCCGGCGTTCGGCGATGGTTGGCTGGTCCGGTGTGCTGCGGGTAGGGGGAGGGGGAGGCAGAATCAGCCGCCAGACACATGTACTAAACAGACAAACGCTGGTGTTGCTCAAACCACCCACAAGCAATGGTTGTCAGACTTCCCTTTGCTGTGATGATTTGAGGGCGTTGTATGTTTAGTCTCTCGCCGATCTCCACACTGCCTGGTCGGCTGGTCCGGTCCGGTGCGCGCTGTAGTTCAGGAGGGGGAAGGATAGAATCAGTCGTCAGACACATACAAAAGGAGAAAACCGGTGTTGCTCAACTCACACACAGGCAAGGGTAGTACGACTTCCCTTTACTGTGATGAATTGAGGGCGTTGTATAAAGTCTCTCGTGTGGTGTGGAATCGTAGGTCCGTTCCCGTCGTTCGAGCCCTCGATTTCGCCGGTGCGTGGAAGGAAGGTCGGGTCTCTCGTAGAACGGAAGCACCGGCCTTTATACTCACAATCATGGGAGTGATTGTGATTTGGAACACCTGTGGAGAAGCAGATGACGTACACACAAACACTCATTCGCACCACTACACCCTGACACGCCCACTCATTCATACCTGTCATTCCACCCCGCTTCATTCGCCCCCCCTTTACACGTGGTCGTCCCGAGCACGACTCTAGTCAGTCTGTTTCGACCCTTAAGGTGAAAACCGTGATGGAGGGTTGCCACGATTGGGGCGGAGTGAATACCGCCGTGAATCGCCTTGGTCTGCCCCGAGTTGGTGCTCTGGGGCCTCCTGAGGCTGGGCAATTGGGGCAGTCGGATCCGGTGCCATTGCTGGAGGGAAGGGTGGTCCTTGGATTGGACTTGGTGGTCCAGATGTACGGCCGTGTCGAGGCGGAGCGGGTGGCTGTGGCTGGACCATCCACCTGCATGGCCAAACGGGCTGCGGTTGTCCATGTTGAGCACGATCTGGATTGCTTGCTGGAAGATTCATACCCTGGTCGTCCCTCATCGCCGAGTCTCCTGGGCATGGCCTCAAGTTGTTGCGGTGGATGGTTCGGATGGGGCCGTCTTTCCCTTCTGGTCGTATGGCGAAGACTGGCTGATCCGATAGCTGGGAAACCACCACAAAAGGTGTTGGGAGCCACCGGGGGGCTAGCTTCCCTTGTGCTTGGCGGCGAAAGTTCCTCAACACCCTCTCTCCTGGTAGCAGTGGTAAGCTCCGTGCGTTCCGGTTGTAGTTCTCCTCGTTCCAGTTGTTGCGCCGCTCTACGTTGTTGCGAACCGTGACATAGGCTTGCAGAAGGGCTTGATGATGTCTTTTGACCCACCCGTCCAGGTCGTCTCTCTGTTGAGGCGGTGCGACTTCATGGAGCATGTCCACTGGAAGCCTGGCGTGGCGGCCGAAGACGACGTAGTGGGGCGTCATGCCTGTGCTTGCATGGGTGGTGTTGTTGAAGGCTTGTAGAAGTGCAGGGAGCTGGGCTGGCCACTGGGCTTGGTGCTTGGCTTCAATCGTACTCAGTAGCGAGAGGAGTGTGCGGTTGAGCCTTTCGCAGGCCCCGTTGCCTTGTGGATGGTAGGGGGTTGTTCTCACCTTCTGGCAGCCATACATTGCACAGAGTTGCTGCATCAGGGCCGACTCAAATGCTCCCCCTCGGTCCGTAAGAATGCGTTCTGGGCAGCCGAAGGGAAGGATGAGCGCAGTCCAGAGGGCTTTCACTGTAGTAGCAGCCGTCTGGTCCTTGGTGGGGACTGCCAGCGCATAGCGAGAGAACAGATCTGTGATGACAAGAATGTATTGGTAAGTGTCAGCAGGCCGTCCGAGGGTCAAATAATCTATGGCTACAGTCTCGAAGGGATAGCTGGATAGAATGGAACACAGAGGTGCCTTTGGCTGTGCACCTGCTTTTCCTACCACACAAGTGATGCACTCTGCTGACCAAGCCCGGGCATTTCTGCTCATACCCGTCCAGTAGAATCTCCTCCTTAGCAATGACATCATTCGGTCACCGTTTGGATGTCCTGCCGCCTTGTGGTAATCCTCCCACAGGGCACGAGCTTGGGATTCCGGGACAACGATCTGTTTCACTGGAGCGCCCGTGTCTGGCTCAGTCACATGTCTCACCAGGATCCCCTCACAGAGCTCTAGGTGCGCCCATTCGCGGAGCAGGCAGCGGAGCTGGGGGGACAAAACTGAACGATCAATAGATGCAGGGGGCTCACCTTTGGTTATCCAGGCCTGGAGCAGTCGAAAGTCGGGGTCTCTCATCTGTCGTTCCCTCCATAGCTCCAGCTCGGAGGATTGGCTCGTAGCCCCGGGTGAGGTGGATATGGTGGCCCCTACGATGGCGCCCGTCGCCTCCCCGGGTAGTCGTGACAAGATGTCAGCGTTCTGATTCTTCGCCCCAGGTCGGTACCGGATCTCATACGAGTAGTTGGCAAGTTGGGCTGCCCATCGCTGCTCAGTTGCTCCAAGCCTCGCCGTTTCGAGATGGACCAACGGGTTGTTGTCGGTGAATATGGTGACCTGCGCGCCCCACAGGTAATCCTTGAATTTTTCCGTGACGGCCCACTTCAGTGCCAACAGCTCTAACTTAAAGGAGCTGTAGTTCTGGTCGTTGCGTTCGGCGGGGTGGAGACTACGACTTGCATATGCAATGACCCTCTCTTTCCCCTCTTGGACCTGGGACAGGACAGCCCCGAGACCATCCAGGCTAGCGTCTGTGTACAGTCGGAATGGGAGATGGAAGTCTGCGTAGGCCAGGATGGGGGCGCTGAGGAGGGCCTGCTTCAACTTGTCGAAGGCCACCTGACAAGCGGTCGTCCATTGGATGGGGGCTGCGGGCCTATTGGCTTGGCCTTGGAGGAGCTGGTGGAGTGGGGCTGCTATCTTGGAGAACCCCTGGATGAATCGCCGGTAGTAGCCTGCAAAGCCAAGAAAGGACCGCACCTGCTTGACTGTAATAGGTGGTGCCCAGTCGCGGACAACAGCGGCCTTGTCGGGATCTGTCGCCACCCCCTGGCCACTGACTATATGTCCAAGGTAAGTCACCTTCTTCTGGAACAAGTGGCACTTGCGTGGCTGAAGCTTTAAGCCGTGGTCGTTGAGACGAGCGAATACTTGTTCTAAGTGTTGCAGGTGGGCAGTGAAGTTGGGGGAGTAGACGATTACGTCATCGAGGTAGATGAGAAGATGGTCGTAGACCTGGGCCCCCAAGCAGCGCTGCATGAGCCTCTGAAACGTGGCCGGGGCATTGCAGAGGCCGAAGGGCATCCTGTCAAATTGGTAGAGGCCGAAGGGCGTGGTGAAGGCCGTTTTCTCCTGATCTTCTGTCGCCACCTCCACCTGCCAATATCCGCTAGCCAAATCGAGGGTTGAATACCATTCTGACTTGGACAGGCTTGTGAGTGACTCTTCGATTCGTGGCAGTGGGAAGGAGTCTTTGTGGGTCACTGCGTTTAATTTGCGGTAATCCACACAGAATCTCCAAGACCCATCCTTCTTCTTGACGAGGACCACTGGGGCAGCCCAAGGGCTCGAGCTCTCCCGCACGACTCCACTGTCCAGCATACCCTGCAGCAGTGACCGGAGCTCTGGGTAGAGATTTGGGGGGACGGGGCGGTAGCGTTCCCGTATCGGGGGAGCTGTGCCAGTCGGAATCTGGTGAGTGATGATGGCTGTCCTCCCAAAATCTTCGTCGTGTGTGGCAAATACGTGCGACCACTTCCGTAGCAGGACTTCCAGTTGGGCTTGTTGATCCCTATCCAGGCTGTCGCCCTTTAGAGCCAGGGCTGGGTGGTCCTCACTTGCAGTCTGTGCAGTGTGCTGGACGTCCACCTCAATCGCCTGGGGGCCAGCGCTGCGCAGCGTCAGGGTCGTCTTCCCCCTAATCTCGTGCTGGTCGACTTGGGTAACGGTGGCTAGGGGGCACCGTTGGGGCAGTTCAAGGGGGAAAGGGTTCGGGTTGCAGATGCGTAGGGGGACTCTCCCCCCTCGGGTCCAGGCCAGCGACCTAGCCACCCGCCATTTCCGACCGTAGCCGTCCAGATCCTCCAGCAGGACAGGGCAATCTGCCAGGCCAGCAGCTTGTGGTACCTGGGCCCAGATAATTGTCTCTGTTGAGGGAGGCAGCACCACGGGGGGCTGTCGCTGTAGTCTGGCCACCCCCTGTAGTTCCACTCGAGTGGTTGAGGCCTCAGCCCTCTGGCAGGCCGCAAAGGCCACGTCCCACAACTTCTCTGCAGAGGGGGAGAAGACCGATTTAAAGGCTGCAGCCCCGGGGTGCCCACCCTGAAAAATACTGGCCCAGCAATCCGTTACTACATTCATTCCTAGCAACCCATACTCAGTATTGATACAGTCGTCACGAACAATAACCACCCCCTTTTTCTTCACCTCTATACCCCCAATGTTGAAATCGAGTACGGCGTAACCCACGTAAGGGATGTTAAGTCCATTGGCTGCTTTCAAGGCCAGCCATGATATGCGGTCGGGGTCACTTATGCATTCCTCTCCGAAGTGCCGCTGAAATAATGTTTGGCTCATGAGTGTGACTTGTGAACCAGTGTCAAGGATGCATGGAATGGTCTTACCCTGGACAGTCACTTCAATTTCTGGGCACCTTCCTACCATGGCGGGCCTTTGTGGGGGCGCAGTTGGGGGCCCCTCCCGGTTCACTTGCCCTGTTGTGACCGGGGTTGCCGAAAAATCCTGTTGTGGCTGTCGGCGAGGGCAGAACCGTTGGATGTGTCCGGCGTCCCCGCAGTCACGGCAGATTGCACGGCCTTGGCCGTCCCACTGGTAGTGTGATAGCCCCGGAGGCGCCGACTCCAGGCGCTGACGTTGGGGGTTGTTCGGTTGCGGGCGCCAGAGTGGTTGAGAGGCTGCAGCGGCTGTTGGGGGTGTGGCAATTTGTGCTGTGCTCAGGCGTTCCTGCAGCTCGTCTACCACAGACTTACTCAGGAGGGCCAGCTGTTCTTTAAGCTCTTGGCGCAGCTCCTGGCGCAGCTCTGTCCGCAAGTCTTCTTTGATCTGCTGCCAATCAGGAGTTGTTGGTGGGGCTCTCCTAGATGCAGGGACAAACACAGGGTAGGCTTGAGCTTCTTCAGACCCTGCTAACTCTCGTTCCAGTGCTCGTGCCTCCCGACAAGTTTCTGTGAAGGTGGTCGTCGAGTTCCTCCTGAGCTGCCGCTGTAGCTCTCGTTTCATGGGTACGGGTCTCAGACCCATGACGAATTGAGTCCGTAGTAGCTCGTCGTCCGACCCCGCGTGGGGGTCTTGAGTTCTCCAACTGTGGTGCAGTTCCCGCAGTCGGAGGGTGAATGCCTTCACTTCTTCTCCAGGTTCTTGTTTGCAGTTAAAGAACTTTACTCGCAGCTGTGCTACTGACTTCTGTCCCCCATATAGTTTCTCTAGCTCCTCTAAGATCTTAGCGTCAGTGTTACGCTCCCCTGCAACTAACAGCGCCACTTCTCTTTTGGCATCTCCATCTAATGCGCTCAGCACAAAATCGACCCTTTGCTGTGCATTTAGCCCCTGGGCTCGAATACATGCCGCAATCTGAGTTTTCCACTCTAAAAACTTTGATGACTCTCCTCCATCAAACCGGGGCACCCAAGGCCCACCCATAAACCAAGGCATAACTACTGCTCCCTGTGGCTGCCCGCCAGCATCGTCAACGTCAACCATCTTGCTATGTAGGTCAAGGGTCCTGCCGACAACGCCAAAATTGTAGCCGTACAGGATATACTAGGACCCTTGAGTACACAACAAGAGGAGGCGATATACAGTATATTGCAACCATAAGTTTATTAACAATTCATAAAAAACACCTGCACCAGGATCAGGACGAGTAATATTAAAAGGATAAAATCAATCTCTAAGGCAGAGTGGTCAGGCGGCACCAGTCACAGCCACTATGCTTTGGGACAACGATACAGTTGGGCCCAGTTTGGCTCCCCCTGATGGAGAGTCTGAGTAATGCTGCTCTAAAATAACACTGCACACAGGAAACCACAACAAAACCGTATCACTGCAAATACACTGCAAAACGTATCACTGCAAATACACTGTTAAATAAAGTATGGGGTAGGCTGTACCCAATAAGGCATGCGAAACACTGCACACTGCAGCTGACTACACTGGTCCTACCTGAACTATACCGTTACCTCCAAGCGGGCAGCCGAGACTAGGCTTCTAACCGGAACTCTGCTAAAAATACTAGTATACCTAAAACTACTAAACCTGATGGTGAGGATAGTTCGAATGGATAGCGCCGCCCACTCAAAGCCCAACCCACAGTCTCGTCTAAGCGGGAGAGGGGTGAGGGGGAATCCCAGCACTTCAGTGTCAGTGATGTCGCTCAGTCTTGCGACTCTCGGTGGAAGTCCAGGGAGCGGGTTGTTCGCGATAGGCGCCCGTGGATAGGTGTTGATCGTTCCCGCAATCCTCACTCGTCGCCCGGCGTTCGGCGATGGTTGGCTGGTCCGGTGTGCTGCGGGTAGGGGGAGGGGGAGGCAGAATCAGCCGCCAGACACATGTACTAAACAGACAAACGCTGGTGTTGCTCAAACCACCCACAAGCAATGGTTGTCAGACTTCCCTTTGCTGTGATGATTTGAGGGCGTTGTATGTTTAGTCTCTCGCCGATCTCCACACTGCCTGGTCGGCTGGTCCGGTCCGGTGCGCGCTGTAGTTCAGGAGGGGGAAGGATAGAATCAGTCGTCAGACACATACAAAAGGAGAAAACCGGTGTTGCTCAACTCACACACAGGCAAGGGTAGTACGACTTCCCTTTACTGTGATGAATTGAGGGCGTTGTATAAAGTCTCTCGTGTGGTGTGGAATCGTAGGTCCGTTCCCGTCGTTCGAGCCCTCGATTTCGCCGGTGCGTGGAAGGAAGGTCGGGTCTCTCGTAGAACGGAAGCACCGGCCTTTATACTCACAATCATGGGAGTGATTGTCATTTGGAACACCTGTGGAGAAGCAGATGACGTACACACAAACACTCATTCGCACCACTACACCCTGACACGCCCACTCATTCATACCTGTCATTCCACCCCGCTTCACACACACACACACATCTTTATGATGAGGTCCAACGACATAGCTTTCAATCTGTAGCCTAATGGCAATAGTAATTTGTGTGGCAGCTTAGGACAGTGTAATACTGTACCCCCCACCCCCATCACACCTCTCTCCATCCAGGAGTGCTCTCTCCTCTACTCTTCTTCCTCTACACTAACAGCTGTACCTCTAGCCACCCTTCTGTCAAACTCCTGAAGTTCGCAGACAACTCAACCCTCATTGAATTGATCTCCAATGGGGATGGGTCCTCCTACAGAAAGGAAGTTGACAGCCTGGCTTCCTGGTGCAGCCAGAACAAGCTGGAGCTGAACACTCTGAACACTAAAAACTGTAGCATGTGTGACTCCCCAGTAAGCACTGTGCAGTCATTCTGATTCCTGGGGACAATCATTTCACAGGACCTCAGGTGGGCAGAGAACATCACTTCCACCGTCAAAATGGCCCAGCAGAGGATGTTCTTCCTGCAGCAGCTGAAAAAAATCAATATGCTACAGAAAGTGAGTATCGGGTTCTACACGTCCATCCTCAGCTCATCAATCACCGTCTCGTTCTCTACCTCCACTGCCACTACCACTACAGTCGAGAAGGTCATCGGCTCTAACCTGCCATCTCTCCTGGACCTGTTCCACTCCAGGACCAGTAAGAGACCAGGAAAGATAATTGCTGATCCTTCCCGCCCCAGTCACAACCTCTTCCAAAGACTTACATCCGGAAAAAGGTTCCAGTCTATAGTAAAAAGGGCCGCATTTCGGCAATCCTCAAGTCACGCAAATTAAACCTTTTTAAATGTGTTTTCCGTTTTTTTTGCATAATTACAAAAGTTGAAGTGTTGAAGAGCCCACTCGATATAATAAACAGTCTTAGGATCACTAAATACTTCTAATTTGTGAATTGGATTCACTGTCTCATCTGCCGTAGGCTACTGGTAAGTGATACATGGTAAACAAACATACGTTTTAGGACGTGTTCAAAAGCAAGGACTGTATGATCATCTAATTACTGTATGTGTAGTTATGTGTTTTTAGCATATTGACAGGGCTGCCAAGTTTTTTTGGGCGGTGGAGCGACCCAAAACTGTGCACGTTTTGGCAGCGGCGGCCCCTCTCTCCCACCCAATTATTTGTGATAGTTTCCTGCAATTTTACATGTTGTTCATAATAAACCAGCACAAGAAATGAAAATAATTAACATTTTATAAAACAATTTAAAAATTCTGACAATATATCATATTTATGAAATCTTAATAAACAAATACAGTAGCCTACAGACTCTAAAAGAAAAATTGGCCCCATCAACAGGACTCAGCCCCTTGGTCAGCAGCAGAAAGACCCGTGGTCATCATCTTATATACAGTGCATTGCTCATAGATGGTTATCATGTTATACAGTACATACCAGGGTTTTTCCTGGGTCAGAATGAGGGCTTGGTGGGTGATTTTGTGCGTGCACAGCGCGCCCACATTTTTTTTGAGGGACCCCCAATTGTTGTATTTGTATTGTAAATTGTAATTATTAATAATAATAATTATTATTAATGTACCTGGTTATGTTACAGTAGAGAAACAAAAAACTGTTACCAAAACGGAGTATTTACTAGCTAAGATTGGCGTGGTGCAACCGAAATTAGTAAACAACTAGTTTGAAACTAGCTAGTAACAACTAGGGGTTTAGTAACTACTAAATGCCTGCATTTAGTAATGACATACGCCATATTGGTGCAACCCAGTCCAGTAGGCTACCAGATACGATGTTGTAATGTATGCACATATTTTGCTACCACGGTTGCCAGACGGAATTGACAATGTCCAGCCCAACCGGTCTAAAAGCTGCCGAATCCACCCGTCCAGTGTGACCAAAAGTAGCCCAATCTGGCAACACTGCTTGCTACGTTCTTGCAGCTCGCGTGAACACAGGTTCTTCCATCAGCGCTCGCCTGCCGCTTCGATTGCAGACTCAAGTTAACGCGCGTGCAGAAAGATGCCACGAAACTCATGTCCGGTAGCTTTCTTTCAAGGAATTTCACAAATAAAAGTCTCATAAAACAATTGTTATTTCTCGCCGTGAGAAATAGAGATGCGGCGTGAGAGCGTGAGAACTGGTTGAAATGCGTGAGTCTCACAGCGATTGCGTGAGACTTGGCAGCTCTGCATATTGATATTCTATTAGCATGTTGTGATGTGCTAAACATGCATTTAGCACATCACAACATGATGTTCCTATTTAGCACTAGTTATTAGCAGCTGTTTTGCTTCTGTTTTGATTCATGCATTTCTCCGCTATTTGTTTTGAGGTGGAGCAACATTCAAATAGTATATTATTATGTTTGCTATATAGCCTAATATAAAAAGAGATACACTAGTTATTGAGAGAGCCACACAAGAACGCAGGTCGAGATATTGATATCCATTTTAACTCTTTACTAGCATCAGAACAATGTTATCAGTTACACTAAACGGGTGCTGTAGAGCGCCCCCTAACGCAAGGGAATAACCAGGCATACTGTTTGCATACATAACACATTATCTTCTTCAACTATTTTCAATCTTCACCTTCATAATCTGGAAGAAAACTGAAAAATGACCATGAGGACTTTTAAACCAGACCCTGTCACATATACAATGCCCTGACAGTGTAATGTATATATATATATACTGTATATATATATATATATATTATTTTTTATTATTATTATTTTTACAGCCTACATCATTTATTCTTCTTCGTTTTTTGCAATTTGTTCTTGTTGTTTTTTCTTGGCCAATAAAAATTATTCTGATTCTAATATTAAATGTTTTCACTAATTGTAAACTCGTCCATGACTTCTCTGTCTGACCTTCCAACAATTAGACTTAAAACTAAAAGTGTGTGTGTGTGTGTGTGTGTGTGTGTGTGTGTGTGTGTGTGTATGTGTGTGTGTGTGTGTGTGTGTGTGTGTGTGTGTGTGTGTGTGTGTGTGTGTGTGTGTGTGTGTGAGAGAGAGAGAGAGAGAGAGAGAGAGAGAGAGAGAGAGAGAGAGAGAGAGACAATTAAGTCCAAAGCTAAACATGCATAGTGATGGGATTCTGCATAATTCATTTTTGTATGTTTGCCAGTGTGACCACAAAACACCATTGTGAAACACAATTGGAGCTTGAACTGTGAAAGGAGCAGCTATTATCATAATAACAGGGTAGACCCCTCCATGAAATGGCTAGTGCACATAAATAAAAATCATGTTGCCTTTTCATTACAGTGATCACACCCAAGGACTTTCCTCTTGCCTATGCCACTGTTGGAGTTATATATAAATGTATATATCATTGAATAGATTGCGGAATACAGTTATATACAGTACTTAGAATTGAATGTCTTACAGTCCATGTGCCTTTAGAGCAGTACAGTTAATCACTGTATATGATGGATTTAGAAAAGAAACACAATAGCAAGCCAAAAAATCATGTACAGTAGGCTAGGCTAGGTAAAAATTCACCAAATGTTTCTGTACAGCATGTCTCATTCGTTGTATCATTGGGTTCTTGGCACCAGCGCTCTTCTCATACCATAGGATGTGACCACCTTTCTAAACTGTCAGAGGGTGTGCCAGGCATTTGGACAGGAGCCTCGACAGGCAACATGCCGACTCCATTCCCCTTTCCACGTCTGTATTGTATCTGACTGAGCTCAACCTACTTCTAAGTCGGCCTGTCCTCAGGGCCAGTACACAACCCTGCTTGTTAGTGAAACCTATCACACGCTTTCTGCCAGAAAGAGCAGAAACTAAACCTCCTTGCCTCATCCCACAGGCAAGCCTTTTAAGAAGATATCTGCACCTGTTCCATTGTTCCAGTTCTAATTTATGCTATGCTATATTGCTCTGCGGGGAAAGTTTTCCTCACTCAGTTTCGTATATAGCTCAGGTTGTATAACTCTTTTTTCCGCTCAGATGCTTTCTTTCGAGACAACGCAAATGTACCTGCTAGTTAGTCGGGAGCATAGTGGCAAAAATAATTCCCCTTTCAAAATATGAGACACCTTTGTTGATGCCCCACTTAAAATGTCATGAATAATAATTGAGTTATTGTGGGAGCATCATTTGGGGTGATACTATTTGTGCATTATTGAATTCATTTGAATGGGTGGGTATAGGAAGCATATCCACAGAAACTTATTCTGCTTGCCCCAAGTTGGTACTTGTTATACTAACCCCCCCTCATTATCAATACAAGATCCAGTGTTTGCTCAACTATGTGAAATGCCACTCTCAAACCTCATATCTGAACAACAATGGCTAACTAAAAGATTCATCACAGTATTTACCATGATAAACCTGTATTGGTCTTGTTTAGAGACTGCAAAAAACAATTAATTGAGGGATGTATTTACAAATCAATTAATAAAATATGATAAACACTGGTGTCAGTAATGACATGTCACAATTTATGTATTAAGGTATACACATGGCTTATAAACCTTTATAAACATTGGTAGAGGGTGAATTGTTACAATGTGTTTTCAATTGTATAACAATTCAGTTGTAAATGTTTAAAAATATAGTTACTAATAATTGCATAATAATTTAATAATGCTTAAACATGTTGGAATAATAATTTGTTAATAGCGAGTTCATTAGTTAAGAATATAAATGAAATGTATTATAAAGTGTTACCACACATTTTAACTACCTTACCACTCACACAATATTTCCTAGGTAACAAGTTTCCTGCAGTGCAGGCCTACTGTACTGTACGTATTTGACAAGCTACATAATACTGAGTTTGGTATTAATTATGTTTTGAACAGTAATGGGCCTGTTGTGAATCCCTCATCGGCTCCGCCCCCTCCTGCCTCGTTGGCGCTCGTTGAGCCTCATCAGGCTCAAGTGGAGACAGCTGGGTCCAGCTATCAACTCAGGAGGAGGCAGCCCTATAAGAAGCCCCAGAAACCTTCCTCCGACGCTTGATTATTTTGACCCATGTGGTTAGTTGTTTGGCTCTCCCTGTTGTCTATTCTCGTTCAAGTAGTTTCACTTCAGAGTTTTGTTTGTTTGTTATTTTGCTAACCTTAGTTGTTTTCTTTTGTTGATCCTCGCTCCCCAAAGGAACCTGCCTCCCCCTGCCTAGACCCCCTGCCTGCCTATCGACTACGTCTCCTGCCTATGTCCCTGCCTGCCTAACGACCACCCCTCCTGCCTATGCCCCTGCCTGCCTGCCGCCTACTCCTCCTGCCTAACCCCCTGCCTGCCTGCCGCCTACTCCTCCTGCCTAACCCCCCCGTCTGCCTGCCTGCCGACTATTCCCCCTCTCTGCTCTGGACTGGTTAGTACACGTACATATTTCAACACTTCACTCATCTACATATCTACACCACACTAGTTTTGCACGCTAGACACTCACACCCAGACACATAGAGTACAGTCCCACTCACACCTCATTTACATTATCCAGTTCTCTGGCATCCACACATTCCCCCCACTTAGGCCCCGTTAGAGTAGGTTTATTCTTTTGTCCATCATTTTAATAAATCCTTTTATTGTTAGTTTGCCTCTTGTGTCCGTCTGTTCTGGGGTTCTGCCACACTTGACTCTTTTGCTAGTGCTACCATAACAGAATAATCAAGCCATTATGAGTCAAGGCAGCACCTCGGGGCAGACGCCCGCAGTTAAGCCCAACCCAGTTGCCCATTCAGTTGACGAGCTTGTTTCCGCCCACGCGGCCGAGCTCGCGTCCCTCCAGGCGGAGTTGAGTAAGGCTTTCCCCTCCGTTCAGGGTAACATCGCTGAGCTCCAGAAGTCGTCCACCTCCGCCTCAGCTGCTCTCGCCTCCCTTGCTGTCCAGATGGGCACTCTTGCCTCTGCGGTGGCTTCCATCCAGCTGAGGCTGAACACGCTCCCTGGAGGAGCTGCAGTCCCTGCTCCCCCTGCTGATTCACCGGGGGTTCCAGCCCCCCCAGGGCGAGCTCCCGCCCAACCCGAGCCCAACCTGGTTACCCCTCGACCCTTTGGAGGGAACTTTGATCTGGGCAGAGGGTTCCTGACCCAGTGTGAACTTTTTTTTGCTTTCCAACCGTCCAAGTATGGGTCAGAAGAGGCTAAAGTAGCCTTCGTTATGTCCCTCCTGGTGGACAAGGCTCTAGACT
This sequence comes from Nansenia antarctica, assembly GCF_963989245.1. Lineage (NCBI taxonomy): Eukaryota > Metazoa > Chordata > Actinopteri > Argentiniformes > Microstomatidae > Nansenia > Nansenia antarctica. The sequence goes on from NC_137674.1 coordinate 39,791,968, forward strand.
GGGCCATAGCCGTGGTGGGCAGAGACCCACATCTTGCCCAGGACTACGAGGCGTTCCGCCGGGAGTTTTCCTTTTTGTTTGACCACCCCTCTGACGGCGCGGACGCCGCCTCCAGGATGCTGGAACTCCGGCAAGGCTCCAGGACCGTCGCGGACTACACCCTAGAGTTCCGGATCCTCGCCGCCGACAGCGGGTGGGGAGACATAGCGCTCCTTTGCGCCTACCGGCGGGGTCTGAGTGAGGCGGTGAAGGACCTTATCGTCCGGGACCGCCCAGGCTCCCTTCAAGAACTGGTCACCTTGTCCCTACAAATGGATGAGCGCCTGCGGGAGCGCCGCCAGGAGCGCAGCCAACGCGCCGTGGGGCCCCCTCACTCGGTCCCCAGCCGCACGTCCTCTCTCCCCCGTTTTGCGGCCGCCCACTCGGCCCTGCCCCCTCGGGTTCCCATGCTCTCCCCAGCCCCGTCCACCTCTGAGTCAGCGGAGGAGCCCATGCAGGTCGGCCGGTCCCGCCTCTCTCAGGAAGAGAGAGAGCAGAGAATGCGGGGCGGGCTGTGCCTGTATTGCGGAAGACCCGGACACGTCCTCCGAACCTGCCCGGCGCGGCCAAAAGACCCGGCTCGCTAAAGGAGGGGTTTTTGGTGAGCCGTGCCTCGATCCCCCAACCCATCAAGAACCACAACCGGCTGTTCCCAGCCACCCTCTCCTGGGGTGAGGAGTCCATTTCTGCCGGCGCCCTCATTGACTCCGGGGCCGACGAGTGCTTGATGGACATCACCCTCGCTCGTCAGGCCGGCATCCCGCTCGTTCCCCTCGACCATGCCTTGTTCCCCCAAGCCATCGATGGGAGGCCCTTAGGTAGGATCACGCATAGCACTGAATCCCTCACCCTCACCATGTCCGGTAATCACGTCGAGACGGCACGTTTTCTTGTCCTCCACGCCCCCACTGCACCCCTAGTATTAGGTAGGCCGTGGTTGGAGAGACACGATCCCCACATCTCCTGGACCACTGGACGGATTTTGGGCTGGAGCATCCCCTGTCATGCCAACTGCCTACGCTCCGCCCTCTCTCCGTCCAGCGGTCCCAGGCCCTTAGTCTCTCCCCCGGACCTCACTGTTGTCCCCTCTACGTATCTTGACCTGGCCATGGTGTTTAGTAAGGACCGCGCCCTTTCACTTCCTCCTCACCGGCCGTATGATTGTCCCATCAACCTCCTTCCCGGGGCAGCCCTTCCCAAGGGTCGTCTCTACAACCTCTCGGTCCCGGAGAAGGAGGCAATGCGCAATTATATAGCCGAGTCCCTAGCCTCGGGTGTAATTCGACCATCGTCTTCCCCCCTCGCGGCGGGCTTCTTCTTTGTGGCGAAGAAGGATGGTGGCCTGAGGCCCTGTATAGATTTTCGTAGTTTAAACACCATCACTGTTAAGAATAAATACCCACTCCCCCTTATGAGTTCCACTTTCGAGCCACTCACTCACGCCCGGGTGTTCACTAAACTTGACCTCCGCAACGCCTACCATCTGGTTAGGGTCAAGGAGGGGGACGAGTGGAAGACCGGGTTCAACACCCACCTCGGTCACTTCGAGTACCTGGTCATGCCCTTTGGCCTGTCCAGTGCCCCCGGAGTCTTCCAGGAGCTGGTCAATGACGTGCTGAGGGACATGATAAATGTTTTCGTGGTTGTTTACCTGGATGATATCCTGATCTTTTCCCCGACCATGGAGGAACACCACCAACACGTGCGCCTGGTCCTACAACGGCTTCTGGAGAATCGTCTCTTCGTCAAGGCGGAGAAATGCGTCTTCCACTCCTCCTCTGTGACGTACCTGGGTAACGTCGTGGAAGAAGGGCAAATGCGCGCCGACCCGGCTAAGATTAAGGCGGTGGCAGAGTGGCCACGACCCACCGACCGAACACAACTCCGGCGCTTCCTCGGGTTCGCCGGGTTTACCCGGCAGTTCATCAAGGGGTTTAGCCAGGTGGCGGCCCCTCTCACTGCTTGTACCTCCACTGTTCGCCCGTTCTCTTGGACCCCTGAGGCTGAGGCGGCCTTCTCCACCCTGAAGGGCCTCTTTACGACCGCGCCGGTGTTGGCCCACCCGGATCCAGCCAGGCAGTTCATCGTGGAGGTAGACGCTTCAGACACGGGCGTCGGGGCCGTTCTCACCCAGCGGTCGGAGGAGGACCAGAAGGTCCACCCGTGTGCCTACTACTCTCGCCGGTTTGACCCTGCCGAGAGGAACTACGATGTGGGCAACAAGGAGTTGCTGGCCATCCACGCTGCCCTCGGAGAGTGGAGGCACTGGCTGGAGGGGGCTAAGCTGCCGTTCCTTGTGTGGTCTGACCACAAGAACTTGACCTATATGAGGACGGCAAAAAGGCTTAACCCTAGACAGGCACGCTGGGCCCTGTTCTTCAGCCGATTCGACTTCACCCTCACCTACCGCCCGGGGTCAAAGAACGTCAGGGCGGACGCCCTCTCCCGGCTGTTCCCGGGGGAGTCCCCGGATATGCCGGTGACCCATGACACCATCCTCCCCCCTACCCGGGTGGTAGGTGTCGTCACCTGGGCCATCGAGTCGGTGGTCAGACAGGCCCAGCGTGCCGAGCCGGACCCAGGTACCGGACCCCGGCACAGACTTTTTGTTCCCTCCACTGTCCGGCCGCAAGTGCTAGAGTGGGGGCACTCTAGTCACTTTGCCTGCCACCCTGGCTCCCACCGGACAGCGGAGTTTATCAGCCGACGTTTTTGGTGGCCCACACTCCGGGGGGACGTTAAGGAGTTTGTGGGTGCCTGCACCATCTGCTCCCGGAGTAAGGCCTCCCATCGTCCTCCTTCGGGCCTCCTATGTCCCCTCCCTATCCCCGGTCGTCCTTGGTCCCACATCGCTTTAGACTTCGTTACGGGGCTCCCCTTATCCAAGGGGAAGGACACCATCCTAACCATTGTGGACAGGTTTTCCAAGGCTGTCCACTTTGTCGCCCTTCCCAAGCTCCCCTCCGCGGCCGAGACTGCTGACCTCCTCACGCTCCATGTGGTGAGGCTTCACGGCATTCCCCACAACATTGTGTCCGACCGGGGCCCCCAGTTCATCTCCAAGGTGTGGCAGGCCTTCTGTAAGGGAATTGGGGCCTCGGTCAGCCTCACCTCTGGATACCATCCGCAGTCCAACGGACAGGCCGAGCGGACCAACCAGGCCCTGGAGGCAGCCCTGCGTTGTGTCACCACCAGCAACCCCGCCTCCTGGGCCAAGTACCTACCATGGGTGGAGTATGCCATCAACACCATGGAGAGCTCCGCCACGGGTATGTCCCCTTTTGAATGCTCCTTGGGCTATCAACCTCCTCTCTTTCCCCAACAGGAGCTGGAGGTGGCAGTCCCGTCCACCAGGGTCCACCTCCGCCGGTGTCGGCGCATCTGGAGGACCACCCGGACCGCTCTGCTGCGGGCCACTGAGCGGTCCCGTCGCTGTGCCGACCGGCGGAGGGTGCCAGCCCCGGCCTATCGTCCCGGCCAGAAGGTCTGGCTGTTGGCCCGGGACCTGCCCCTCCAGACCGCCCAGACCTCCTCCCGTAAGCTAAATCCCCGTTATGTTGGGCCCTACACTATTGACCGGATTATTAACCCTGCAGCGGTTCGATTAAACCTTCCCCCTGCTCTCAAGGTCCACCCAGTATTTCACGTGTCCCTCCTCAAGCCTGTTTCCACTAGCCCCCTGTCCCCCCCCGTTCCAGCCCCCCCACCTCCCCGGGTCCTGAAGGATGGCGACCAGGTGTGGACGGTTGACCGCCTACTGGCTGTCCGCCGTAGGGGACGGGGGTTCCAGTATCTGGTGGACTGGGTGGGTTACGGCCCCGAAGACCGGAGCTGGGTGCCCCCGTCCTACCTCGCCGACCCCACACTCCTGGAGGATTTCTATCAGGCCCACCCGGACGCTCCAGGACGGTCGTCAGGTGCCTCCCCTAAGGGGGGGGGTACTGTTGTGAATCCCTCATCGGCTCCGCCCCCTCCTGCCTCGTTGGCGCTCGTTGAGCCTCATCAGGCTCAAGTGGAGACAGCTGGGTCCAGCTATCAACTCAGGAGGAGGCAGCCCTATAAGAAGCCCCAGAAACCTTCCTCCGACGCTTGATTATTTTGACCCATGTGGTTAGTTGTTTGGCTCTCCCTGTTGTCTATTCTCGTTCAAGTAGTTTCACTTCAGAGTTTTGTTTGTTTGTTATTTTGCTAACCTTAGTTGTTTTCTTTTGTTGATCCTCGCTCCCCAAAGGAACCTGCCTCCCCCTGCCTAGACCCCCTGCCTGCCTATCGACTACGTCTCCTGCCTATGTCCCTGCCTGCCTAACGACCACCCCTCCTGCCTATGCCCCTGCCTGCCTGCCGCCTACTCCTCCTGCCTAACCCCCTGCCTGCCTGCCGCCTACTCCTCCTGCCTAACCCCCCCGTCTGCCTGCCTGCCGACTATTCCCCCTCTCTGCTCTGGACTGGTTAGTACACGTACATATTTCAACACTTCACTCATCTACATATCTACACCACACTAGTTTTGCACGCTAGACACTCACACCCAGACACATAGAGTACAGTCCCACTCACACCTCATTTACATTATCCAGTTCTCTGGCATCCACACATTCCCCCCACTTAGGCCCCGTTAGAGTAGGTTTATTCTTTTGTCCATCATTTTAATAAATCCTTTTATTGTTAGTTTGCCTCTTGTGTCCGTCTGTTCTGGGGTTCTGCCACACTTGACTCTTTTGCTAGTGCTACCATAACAGGGCCACTGCAGATGAAATAGCTTCCTCAATGTCTCCCTTTCTTCACACACAGATTGAAAATACAGAGAGACAGACAGAAACAGAAAGATACACACAAACATCATGCCAGATCTGTGGTTTATATAAAGGCACAGCATCAACAAGTGTTCCATCTGGCAACATGTCAGTCATGATCAACAAATGTATCATTCACTGTCATGAATACTCACTCACCTTGAAACATAATATAATGTCTCAATTGTATCTCCTGCTGTTCAAAGATGTGTGTCTGAGGTGTGGGTAACAGATTTTGTGTCAAAATACTTGACTAAAGCAGTTTTGACAATGCTAGTGTGTTACAAATGTGAAACATATTGCTTATACTCCCTTTTTTCATAGACATAAGCCATTCTCCATCTGGGTTCACGGGTATACCTCTCTGTTTGACACTGCCAAATCAATGTAAAACTCAACTGGTAAATATGTTTGATGGTTTAGTATTAATGATAAAAAGAAAACATGCCACAGTTCTTTGCATAAAACCAGCAAAGAGTACAGAAAACAAAGTACATCTGCACACAGACTCAGACCCTTTTCAATTTTGTATCAATATGTCAACAGCTCAGGGGGGGAAACACAGAAGCTTTCTTCAGAAGCTTTATCCTCTGCTGCTAAATGGATTAAAATGTGAAAAAGGATGATTTTGCAGTCTATCTTTTGTGTGTGAACCTACTTTGCTTTTGCTGTTAATAGAGTAAATTCAAGATACATTATACTTTCGCTAAGTAATTGTCTGTTGCAAGCAGGCATTTTTTGGCACTTTTACTAATAACGACAATTGGGTTGGTAACAGTTACTGTAATGGAACGGTTTCCATTTATTTTTTGAGTCTTTCCTCTGCCAGGCGTAGCAGTACAGTTACAATTATTTTCCTCCTGAGTGAACACTATAGACAAATTAGGTGGTTAGAGTAGAAAGGAAAGCAGACATGAGTTGGTATTAGGTATAGAACACAGCCCAGCCTAATGGAAGGGATGGGGACTCACAACCTCATGAGACTGCACACTTTTGATGTCGAGTGAAATGTACAAATGTAAATGTCATTGTTTTGCAAATTGGGGAGAGGATAGGGGATAACTCAAAAAGGCAAAGTAACATGGATATGTGTGCAATGTGATAGACGCATCAGAGCTTTTACATCTCATCTGTGAAACAGAGAGAGCGATAAACAACTACACGTTACTCATTATCAAAATATGTAAAGGGTTCATGAGATAAACAGTTTTCTGTATTTAATTGTCTTTATAGCTAACCTAGAGAGCCTCAGATAGTCAGAGAGAATGAGAGGGAGAATGAGAGAGAACGATAGAAAGGGGGAGAGAGGAAGACAGAGAGAGAGAGACAAAATTAATTAAATCAGTTTCACAAGGTGCTTTTTATTGGCAATTATACTGACGTAGGTTGTCAGTACTTCAGAGACACTCCTGAGGACGTTGAAAAGGACAATGTATTGTGTCTCCCTTATAGCAAAGATAAAAGCATTATGAGGTAAATGCTAGGACCTACTGTATTCAATCAAAAAGATAATCTGTACATTTCAACGATATGGCACAGCAACATCCCCCAGGGGGATGAGAAAACATGTCTAGAGCTTTGTAGCACCCTATAATGTAATAATTTCCTGATAATGTAATAACACCTGATAATGTAATAAAATGTCCACTTAACTCCATCGAAATGTAATCAAACCCAATAATGTAATAATTGACCAATAATGTAATAAAATAACCTGACTGATATTGTAATAACATTTTTACTGATAATGTAATACCTTATTACATTATTGGGAATGTATTACACTTTCAGGTGGGTCTTTTTTTTTTTCTTTTTTTTTTTTTTACTGATAATGTAATACTTGACAGATAATGTAATACTATGTTCATTTTCAATCCAGAGTTCTACATTTTGTTTTTTAAGAATCTAAGACTGTTGTATACACTGGATTTAAGAATCTAAGAATCTTATTTACACTGGATTTGAAATAACAGAATGACTACTGGGTTAAATGACAGACTTGCGTATGTGCAGAGGAAGATGATGAAAGTGATATAATAACAATTTATGAGGGGATATGTAGGCCTATGTTTGTGTCAGGTGTCATGTAAGTGTGTATGTAGGTGTTGAATGAATGAATGCATATGTACAGTGGGTGCGGAAAGTATTCAGACCCCTTCAGTTTTCCCACATTTTGTATTATAGAATCCATTTAAAATGGATTAAATAAAAATAATTTGCCATCAATCCACACACAATACCCCAGAATCACAACATGAAATCAAAAAATCTACAACATTTTACTAAACGTAATGCTTTGTAGTAAAACCAAATAAACACATTTCCTGCAAAACACAATTATGGATATGAGATAGATTATTTTTTGCCATTCGGTTATAGACCAATTTTGTAGAGTGACTGGCATGATGTTGTCCCATCGGCTGTGCTTTTACCCCTCCACCATTCAACTCAGGGTCACATTCCTGAGCAGTTTTGTTACTCTCCATTTTCTCAATGTTTTATGACAACCTGATCTACACAGAGTCTCATTGACTCCTATGCAAATTAGAAACCCTATAAAAACAAATATGTTCATTCCAAAAAACTTATGGAGTCATTTGTTGATGACATTTGTGCATTTTAGCTTTTAGAGTGTCATAGCAAAGGGTCTGAATACTTTGTACATAGGGGTTTTCTAGTATTTCAATTTTAAAAAGTTTACTAACATTTTTAAAAAACTGATTTCCTGTTGTGATTCTGGGGTATTGTGTGTGGATGGTGGCAAATTATGTTAATTTAATCCATTTTAAATTGAGGTTATAATACAACAAAATGTGGAAAAACTGAAGGGGTCTGAATACTTTCCGCACCCACTGTATACCCTCCTCAAATGAAGAGTTACCAAAGGTTTTGTTCATGTCCCTGAGTAATCTGCACATAATAAGTCTGTCATTTAACCCAGTAGTCATTCTGTTATTTCAAATCCAGTGTAAATAAGATTCTTAGATTCTTAAATCCAGTGTATACAACAGTCTTAGATTCTTAAAAAACAAAATGTAGAACTCTGGATTGAAAATGAACATAGTATTACATTATCTGTCAAGTATTACATTATCAGTAAAAAAAAAAAAAGACCCACCTGAAAGTGTAATAAATTCCCAATAATGTAATAAGGTATTACATTAGCAGTAAAAATGTTATTACAATATCAGTCAGGTTATTTTATTACATTATTGGTCAATTATTACATTATTGGGTTTTATTACATTTTCGATGGAGTTAAGTGGACATTTTATTACATTATCAGGTGTTATTACATTATCAGGAAATTATTACATTATAGGGTGCTACAAGCTTTCTATGAGAAAACATGTCTAGAGCTTGTTTACACATGATATTATCAAATCCAATCATGTATGATACAATCAAATCTGATTGAATGTGATCTCCTCACATGCAAGGAGAGAGTTAACAGCATTAAGTTCCTGAGGGTTCACATCACCAACGACCTCACCTGGGATGAACACACCAACCAAGTGGTGAAAAAAGCACAACGTCTTCTCTTTCATCTCAGGCGGCTGAAAAAGTTCGGCTTAGGGCATAAGATACTGGGGGCCTTTTTTAGAGGCACAACCCGAGAGCATCCTGACAGGTTGTATCACTGCCTGGTATGGGGACTGCACTGCTCAAATCCGCAAATCACTGCAACGGGTAGTGTGGACAGCCGAGAAGATCAGTGGCTGTGAGCTTCCCTCCATCCAGGACACCTACAGCGACCGGTGTGTCAGAAAGGCTCTCAGGATTATCAAAAACCAGCCACCCAAATCAGAAACTGTTCGAACTACTGCCATCGGGGAAACGGTACTGTAGCCTCAGGGCTAAAACCCAAAGGATGTCAAACAGCTATTTCCCTCAGGCAATCAGGCTCCTGGGGAAATGCACTGGAAGAAAGCAAAAGACTGTCTCCCCCAAACCATCCCCACTGCATAAATAATATATATTATGACTACCTGCTCACTACCTGTTTACTTGAACACTACTTGAACTTCCTGTCCTGCTCCATACCTGTACTATATTGCATGTTGTATGATATTGCATTTCATCTCATTGTAACCTGCACAGCATTTTGCACCACCTAACTACTACTTGATCTTCCTGTACTGTATCATATCTGAACTATATTATTGCGTACTGTAGGATATTGCATTTTTATTTATTTATATTATATTATATCTATTTATATTATTGTTGTTTTTGTATTCTGCTGCAATGCCAATGTTGAAGAACCTGAACATAAGAATTTTACTCTGTGTACCCGTACATTAGATGTAATAAAAGCTATTCTGCAAATACACCTCACAATTAAGTGCACCCGTCATTGTGTCTGCATTATTGTGGATAAGTTTAACAAAATAGTGTATTCCCAAAGTGTTGTTTATTTGCACAACGATAATGTCCATGAGACTTGAATAACTGAATTCACACCTTTCTAGCCTTTTTGGGGGTATTTTGAGGTAATGCAGAGTTCAATTTCTCTGCACTACACTTTTAAATGAAAGTCAGGCAAGTCAACACGTACAAACCTTATGTCTCATGTGATGCAGTGCTGTAATTAAATCTGATCAATTTCTGTCATTACAGATTGTATTTACCTCATTAGTTTAAGTGTTTTCTTTGCCTCTTATTTACTTTCTCTGTTCAGGGACACCATTCCATATGGCATATTACCCTACGATCACCTTGTTTCCTAGAGATTAGTTCATGTAATTACAAAGTCTTAGACTTCTGACACTTTTCCTGAATTGGCATGCAGGAAGCTTGCTGAGAGTGACAACCTTCTTCACTGGTGAATATTAATAAGGACTGCTCAATATAAACTCAGAAATGAATGCCAGCCAGTCATGACACAAACGGCTCTTGTTTGAACCACAGTGCCCTCCGTAAGTATTGGGACAGTGAAGCCTGTTGTCTTCTTTTAGCCTTCTGTACGCCAAAGGTTTGGATTTATAATAAAACAATTGTTATGAGTTTAAAGTATGTATTCTCAGCTTTTGTTGTTTGAGGGTATTTATGTACATCACCACTAATGAACTTTTTATACATAGTCCCCCTATTTCATGCCAGCAAAGATATTGGGACAATTGGCGTGACAGGTGTGCCTGGTTAGTCAGGTGTATTCTGTCACATCATTTGTGTAGGCATAAGAGAGAGTATCAATGTCTAGTCTTGATTCTAGCCATTGCGTTTGCTTTTGGTGTCTGTCCACATGTGGACCAAAGCGGTGTCACTGGAAGTCAAGGAAAACAATATCAGGCTGAACAATCAGGAAAATAATTAGTCATAACAAAAATAGCCAAAACCTTAGGCTTACCAAAATCAACAGTTCAAAATCATTCATAAGAAAGAAAGCACTGGTAAGCTCAGCAATCACAAATGACCTGGTAAGCGAAGGAATACAGGTGACAGAAGAATGCTCACCATAGTTAAGACTGTGACAGATCAGGAACACTCTCCAGAAGGTAGGTGTGAACGTGTCAGAGGCTACCATCTGCAGAAGACTTCACCAGCCGATCAGAGGCTACCCTGCAATGTTAGTCGGGATGGCTTGCTGGGTTGGGGTTTTTTTAGGTACTTTTTTGACAACCAAGCAAGCCATCCCGACTAACATTGCAGGGTAGCCTCTGATCGGCTGGTGAAGTCTTCTGCAGATAGTAGCCTCTGACACTTTCACACCTACCGTCTGGAGAGTGTTCCTGATCTGATCAGTGCTGGAAAAATATCTTGTGGATGGATAAGACTAATATTATCATGTACAGTACCCGCGTGATTGCAAGAGGAGAGTTCAGAGAAAAAAAACCTGCTCACGATCCACAGCATACCAACTCATCTGGTGGAGGGGGTATTATGGTTTAGGTATATATGGCTGCTACTAGTATTGGCTAACTTGTCTTAATTGGTGATGTAACTGCAAGTTGTGTGCTGAATCATCAGGGATTGCAACACCTATTGCAACACTTACCTCCTATTAAGCAATCTGTAGCAGGCATCCAGCCCGCAGGCCTCCGCCGCATGGGAGCCACAGCACGTCTCGCCTGCCGGGCCGTGGAGCTTAATAACCATCTGCTCCATGATAGGCTCACTATAACAGTGGAGCCCTCCCGGCGTCTCAAGTCGAGACACCCCTTTGTGCCTGCCGCACAGGATCTCAGGCAGCAATGCAGAGATCTTAACATCAGTGCGGAAGGATGGGCGGATTATATGTGGCGCTCGGAGTGGGAGGCAAACACCTCCAAACTCCGCGACCACATCCCAGTCGCCGGCCCTGAGCCCCTCGGGATGGACTTGCCAAGGCTATCCTGGGTGAGGCTCAATCGTCTCCGGGCCGGCGTTGGGCGTTTCCGCTCATCAATGCACAGATGGGGCTTGGCCCCAAATGCGTCGTGCGAGTGTGCCGCAGAGGACCAAACCGCAGACCATGTTATCCTGGATTGCCCGGTGTACCACCCACCCAACGGGATGCATGGTCTGTCGGTATTAGATGACGAGACGATGACGTGGCTTCTGGAGGGGTGTCCAGAAATATAGCCCGGGTGAGCCACTCAACCAGGTCTCGGGGTGGTAAAAGGGTAGCCCCTCGGCCCCGAGCCTGGTGGAGTGGAGAGGAAAACAACTACCCATACGCTGAAGAAGAAGAAGAAGAAGCAATCTGTAGTGTACTGTAACCAAACATCTAATTATGCATTGTCGCTGCAGTTATGTGCTAACTAAGAAATATGACAATGTGTACCCAAATGTACCCCCAAAACAACCATTTTGGTAATGGTAACTACCATCATCAAGTTTGCAGATGTATGAATGAATGAATGAATGAATGGTCTTTATTGTCATTGCTATAGTACAGGTACCAAACAACGAAATTTAGGAGGGGTGGCTCCCCTGGTGTTAGGAAAGAAAAAAAAACTGAAAAAAACACAAGAAGGGAAGGAGCTGGTTTACATAAATAAAGGCTATGTACACTATCCACTATACTATACTGTACAGATAGACGACTAGGGTTGTCATATTGCACATAGTGTTATTGCACATTCATTTAAAGTGTCGCAGTTTGCAGGCTTGAAATGTACATATTTGTGCCTCAGCACTACACCTGATTTTTTCAGTCCAGCAGCTGCCATCAATCCGTCCAGACTGTCCAGGGCCCAGAACCTAGGTCTTTGCTGTGTTCGGGGCCTGGATGGCCCTGGAGTAGAAGCTGTTCTTCAGTCTGTTTGTCCTTGCGGCCATGGTCCTGTACCGCCTTTTCGAGGGCAGCCGGGTAAAGTGTTCGTACCCAGGGTGGGTTGGGTCTCTGGAGATCTTGGAGGCCTTCCTGAGACAGCATGTGTTGTACAGCTCTTCCAGAGAGGGGAGGTGGGCGCCGGTGATCTTCTGGGCTGTTCTCACGACTCTCTGTAGCGCATTTCTCTCCGCGGTTGTGCAGCTGGAGAACCAGTTGCAGATGCCGTAGGTGAGGATGCTCTCCACTGCGCCGCGGTAGAAGGTCACCAGTATCTCCTGCTTGCTGTGTTCCTTCCTGAGGACTCTCAGGATGTAGAGCCGTTGTTGTGCCTTCTTGATGGTGGCTGTTGTGTTGTTCTTCCAGGACAGGTCATCCTGTATGTGCACCCCCAGGAATCGGAGGGTTGAGACTATGACACCACGGTGGTAGGCCTAATAAGTAACAATGACGAGTCAGCTGTGGTGACCACCACAGCTGGAAGGCCTCAGCCTGCCGTAGGCCGGGGGTAGGAGGGTCGCCACAGGGTTAGCTCTGTGGGTGCGGGTCAGAGGGGCTACAGGTTCCCCTGTAGCGCTGCTGGTCTATCTCTCTCCGTCTCCGTCACGGGCGGTGCCCGGGAGTGGTCTGCCGGTAGATAAAACATCTTAATACATTTCACTCTGAGAATTGTTCTGCCGGGATCCGGCTCTCACCCAGTCTATACGTGTCCCCGGTCTCTAGCTCTCCCCTCTGTGGAAGCTCTCCTCCTCCTTATGTGTGCCTCCTGTGAGGGGGCACAGGTGTGGCCTGTCGGGCTAACGAGTCTGTGGTGCGATTCCCTGGGCCACCCGGCTGATTAGGGAATGCAGGGCAGCTGGGTATCACTCTGCCCCACCAGGGGAATGGCTGCTGTGTTGGTGTAAATACCCGGGACTCTGTGGGGGTCACTACACAGCTTACAGGGAGGAGGTCCAGCAACTGGCGGTGCGGTGTGCCAACAACATACTGGCCCCCAGGAAGACCAAGGAGATAATTGTGGACTTCAGAAAAACGAATGGCTGTGTACATACCCCATCTACATCAATGAGTTCCTGTGTATCCAGATCTCAGAGGACCTCTCTTGGACCCTCAACTCCTCTTCCCCACTTCTATCGGTGCACCATCGAAAGCATCCTAACCAACTGCATCACAGTGTGGTATGGCAACTGCACTGTGTCCGACCGGAAGGCCCTGCAACGGGTGGTGAAAACCGCCCAGCGCCTCATCGCCACCAAATCCCTTACCATCGAGTCCCTCCAGGCAGACCAGTGTCGGCGGAGGGTGGTAAGCATTTTATCCACCTGCGGTCCATCAGTCGCTGAAATGTGGCGGGGCCCCAAACAACCAGTGCAGTGAACTGGAATAAACCCTGCGGGGTAGAGAATGCAGTTTTTTCCCGGGACGCCGGCGATAGTGGTATCAGTATCCCTTTGTGCAATCCAATGTAGTGTACCATTTAGCTGTGCCAAGTCGGTCCAGGAGCTCGTCTATCCGGGGCATGGGGTAGGCATCGAATTTAGACACTGAATTCAATCGCTGTGTGACTCCTCGACCACGCCCAGCTCTAGCATTGATTCTAATTCCCGATTCACCACCTCTCGTTTGTGAGCCAGCAGCCTATTTGGCTGCATACGCACCCTAACAACCGGTTGCGTATCTATATGATGCTCTATGAGCCTAGTACGACCGGGTAAAGGGGAGAACACATCTGCGAAGCTGTGCTGCAATTTCGCAACGTCCGCCCGCTGGCTCGCCGAGAGATGGTCACCTAAACAGGTCGGGGCACTAGTGTTTACCTTTGGGATCTCCGGCCCAAACTCATCTCTCTCGGGATGTAGCGTAACCAGGGAGACAGGGACCACCGCGTTAAATGTTTTAAGGAGATTAATATGGTTATTATCTGCGTGCTATCCCCTCGATCCGAGCACACCAACTCGTAGTCGACATCCCCGACTCGCCATGTGACCGCGAACGACCCTTGCCACTTCGCAAGTAATTTAGAGCTAGAGCTAGGCAGCAGCACAAGGACCTTATCTCCCGGTCCGAAATTGCGTAGGCTAGTCCCTCTGTCGTACAGGCGTCTTTGTCGCTCCTGTGCCTCGCGCAAATGCTCCCGCGATATAATCCCCAGTGAGTGAAGCTTTGCGGGCAGGTCCAGGACGTATTTCTTTCTAAAACAATTCAGACTTTTATTCCGCAAAAAAAAATCCGACTTTTATTCTGAAAGACCAGCAGGAAAACACAACTAGATCTTCTATAATTCTAACTGGATAGTACTTTGTTTCCAATCATAGTTAGCTAGATGACTTACTTAGCTAGCTTACCTTTACTTATCAAATGTACATTTTGTGATATAAACGCAGTGCACACACACCGACAATCCATGTCTAGCATAGGCACAGCACATCGCCATAATAGCGATTTTTTTGTTATGCTTGTTGTAAATACAAATTCTATGATGCATTGAAATGACATTAAACTAAGATAATAAGATGGTTATCATAATTGTTCAAATCTTTATTAATAAGTTATTACAGTTTTTAAGTGACATTTTCCGATTTTTTACCGTTTTTAAGTGACATTTTCCGAGAGCGAAATCTGTTGTGGTATTAAAAAATGTAAGGGTGAACTCTGAACATGGGATGACGATGTTGTGACGATTTCCATTGACCAATCAACGGTCTGCAGCGTCACACGTCACACACAGCCTGGCAAAAAGTACCTCTCGCTCCCCCTCTGAAACGAGAACTAAAACGGCCCGGCTCTGCCCGGCTCGGTTGGCAGTGGAGAAAGCAAAACAAACCGGGCTCACGCGGTACAGCACATAACATAGTCACGCACGCACATACGTAAATTGAAAATAAAATTGTCGCCTTCAAAATAAAAGCAATGCAATTGTACTGGACGCATTGCCTACACTTATTTACATGTTATTTCCTTTATTATGAAAAAAAAAATGTTATTATCAGGATTCAGAACATCCCATTCCACTGACACATGCCTTCTCTATTTGAACGACCATATCAACCATGAGGTGGACTCGGGCAAGTACTGCGGCATGGTCATGCTGGACCTCCAGAAGGCCTTCGACACAGTAGATCACCACATATTGTTAGATAAACTGAAAGCAATTGGGTTCGATAGAACATCGGTGAGCTGGATGCAATCCTACTTAGAGGGGAGGGAACAGGTGGTTAGTGTGAACGGAACACTGTCCCCCCCCCTCCCAGTGACCTGCGGCGTTCCACAAGGAAGCATTTTGGGACCTTTACTGTTCCTAATATATGTGAATGACATGTCATCAGCATGTGATTGCAATTTGTTCCTGTTCGCGGATGACTCGGCTCTGCTGGTCTCTGACAGGGACATATTGCAGGTGGAAAAAGCGCTAAGCACTGAACTGAGTAGAATCTGCATCTGGCTAGCTGACAATAAACTATCAATACACCTAGGTAAAACTGAAACCATCCTATACGGATCCCCATCTAAACTCAGAAAGGCTGAAAATTTTAAAATAAAAGTGGGTAACATTAATATCACAAGAAAAGAGGATATTACATACCTGGGCTCCATCTTAGAGGCAAATCTTTCCGGAGATAAAATGGCAGCAAAAGTAATCAAAAAAGTGAACCATAGAACTAGATTCTTGTACAGGATATCCTCACTTGTCAGTAAAAACACACTGAGGACCCTATCAGGAGCTCTCATTCAATGTCACTTCGACTATGCCGTAACATCATGGTACTATAGAACCACAAAGGCCCATAAAACAAGACTCCAGACAGCCCAAAATAAACTGGTTAGGCTTCTGCTAGGCCTCAACCCTAGGACACATCTAACCGCTGCTCATTTTTTGAGCCTTGATTGGCTACGAGTAGTTGACAGAGTGCAGCAGCTTGCACTGGGCCTGGTCTACAAGATACGCTACACCACAAAGACACCCAAGTACCTGTCAACATACTTCCAAAAAGTGAACAACGTCCACACATACAACACCAGAGGAAGCTCCACGAACCACGTTCAACCGCGTTGCACCACAAACAAGGGGTTAAACTCGTTTGCAAACTATGCAGTAAAAATGTGGAACGCCCTTCCTATAATCTTAAAGGAGTGCAAAACACTGCCCACCTTCAAAACCACTCTCAAAAAACATTTACAGGAGGCTGCAATCCGTAACTGGACCCTCTAAATCAAAAATCAGATTAAAAGACCCGAACTACCCACTGTACATACTTTGTGTTTTGTCCCCTGCCCCCACCTGTGGTGTATGTCCCCACCTGTCCTACCCGCTGTACATACCTTATGTTTTGTTGTATTGTTCTTCCCATGATGGATGTGTGTTTATCTTGTAGATAGTAATAGTTATTTGTCTGTATTATCTTGTAGATAGTACTAGCTTTTTTGTCTGTCTTACATGTAACGATGAATTGAGAATCAAGGACCCCAATTGAAATAAGCCAGTGGCTTTCTTGGGTTTTTATCCTGTTAGTTGACCTTGTATGTAATATGTACTTTCATGTACCTACTTCTGCAAATCTTCTAATAAAGTTTTCAATCAATCAATCAATCAATTATTATTTCTCACACAGGGCCGGCCAGGGACAGCCATAGGGCCGCATGCGGCCCGGGGGCCGTACAATGCCCAGGTCTGTTCTAACACCACTGTCACCATTTAAACATACCGGACATACCTCATTTACCTCTCTAATTTATACATCTGTATAAACCATACTGTACATATTTTACTGTTATCCATCTCTTGTATCTACTACCTACCTACCTTACTTACCATACTGTAATTATCACGTCATAACTATCACTATTTGCACTTCTGGTTAGACGCTACATTTTAACGTGACAATGTTGTTGTCTGGTACTTCTACTCTGCAATGATAATAAAGTTGAATGTAATGTAATCTAATCTAGTTAAAGACTTGATGATTAGTTCATTTAATGTGTTGCCAGGCCAGAACAAAGGCATGCACACCTGTACGTCTCCACAAATCATGGTTAAAGTACTCTGATTTATAGTCTTTGTATTTGATTTATTCCACCTCAACTCAAGTCTGTGAAAAAATGTGTTCAATGACTGAGTAACAAGTGGACAAACAGTCCCAATCCGATGGCTAAACTCGAGCCAAATAATTTAAAAAGGCACATAGCTGCAGAATTAATTGGCAATTAATAAGCTGGCAAGCTCTCTACCGACGGAAAATACTCATTGGAACGTGCTTAGGAAAATAAGTAGCTTAAAGGTATGTTCTCTGTCAACCTCACTCTTGACCATAGAGGGGCTACAACACACCTTAAAAACAAACACTGATGATGTTCAAAACACATAGCCCTTAAGCACTTCCAAACTGTACAGCTTATCTATCAGATTAATTCCTGTGAACATACCCCTTATTAAATGCTTGGGGATAATCATGCATATTTGATTTATTTAGATGTTTCTCTTCTCCGAAATTCTATCCAATTTAGGAATCTGACAATTCCCTTGACTTTGCGGTGACATACCGTGGTAGATAGATTCTGTCTGGACTGCTGCAAGGGAAGTTTGTTCCATGGTAAAGAGAACAATTTGGCAGGAAATCAAACGAGGAATGCTTTTGAGTTGATGAGTTTAGTTTGGTGTGTAATTGAAAACAAGTCCTGAAAGCGTCTCTGTTCTATTGTTGGATGTGCCTGCCGCAACCCATACCTGATATGTTGTTGATTGTTTTTGGACAGAGGGAATCTCATATTGAAGGCTATGTCATACCTGAAACTTAGTTGCATAAATTAAACTCTCATGCATCTCCCATCATCATCTATAAATGGTTTATGAGAATAATTAATTATTTAAAACAAAAAAAAAGTAGAAAAAAAGTTAATAAATAATTAATTAATGCATAGAAACCTTTATGCTTTTAATTACATGTTTTTTAATTGCTCTGGAAATGTTTGTATGTTCTTGTTCAGTGCATGCTGTCATGTCAGTCCTAAGCCACTGCATGTATCAGGCGTTGACTTAGTCCATAAGTATATAATAAATAGTTAGTTTCCATCTCATCAATATTAGATTTAGGATACGGTATTCTATTCCTAGATCTATGATTAGTCGGTCCAGGAAACTGCAGATCTGCTCTGTGTATGCTTATAGATATTGAATAAAGATGCCTTTTTAATTTTAATTAAATTAAATGTTTTTGAGTCAATGGCTCTGGTATACAGGCTTATCTCCCAATGAGTATTGTTCTACCTTACCTTTGAAGTGGTCTCTGATGCATAACAGAACAAAGACAGACAAATCGTGCCAGAGCCTTTTTTAATGAAATCACTGTGGTGGATCTCTGTTCTTTTGTTACTTCACAAGGGAATGATGGAGCACAGAGCCGTGTAAGGAAAACGTCCCTCTGATATTGTTGCAGCTTTCATGTTATCTCTTGAGTCCGCCCGCATCACCTTGAGAAACACACTGACAGATGCTCCGACAGTCGTTCTCACAGTGTTTTCCTTTGTGGAGATTTATGTTTGTGGCCTGTCGGTAGACAAATACAATCCCCAGCCACCTCCCTAAAGCACAGTTTACTAGCCTTCGGAAACAATGCGGATCGGGGACACAAAGCTCAACAGGCCCATATGCTTTCTCCCTGATGTGTTTATCAAGCGTTGTCGTGGTGCAAAACTCAGAATCAATAAAGCAATTAGCACATCCTCGCCTCAGAGTCTCGCCGGGAAAGATTGATCAGTTGTGACAGTGGCCCAGGCCTACGGGGACCTCATCATTTCCACATTGCTGGCTTGGATACTGCGCACCATGCTGCCTTGGGTTGATAGCATCTGAGGACAAGGCAGTGCTACCTACCTATGGAGGGATTTGGTATGGCCTTCGCACTTTGCGTGACAACCTTGGGAGTGGAGTACATTGGGGGTTTATTTAGGATATTGACCTTAACTTATTTTCGTTGTCCATGCCTTAGCCATTAACCCTTTACTAGTACTTCCGATCTTGTGAGATACCCCCTGTTCTCTGTTCCCATATACTCAAACTAGTACTGTACCTCATCCTTTCTTAAACCTTGTACCTGACAGGACATTTTATGTTGTCTGTGACGTCACGACTATGTACTGCTGGCAAAATCCTTACCCGCGTGCATGCAATGGCATCAAGTTCAAGTTAATGTGCGACTTGGACTTGTGAGGTGTCTGTCAGTTGACACATATTATGGACACTTCATTATTCAACTTTATGAGGACATCTAGTCAGCAGAGACTCTAGCACAACTGTCACTCTTTAAACGTCTTTTGGTTGATGAGCACTGATCCTCATAAAGATGATCATATCCTCAGTCGATGACTCATTGTCAACAAACACATGCTTTTTGGATCAGAGCATTCGCATGACTGAACAGAATCGTATTAATTGTACTTCTTTCGTTAGATTTCCTGGTTTCTATTCCTTCGATTACCTACAGTAAGATGAAAGGGCCAGTATTTGTGTATTGTATTATATGTATTGGCATATAATCAGCAATGGAAGGACAAATCAACTCCTCAAATTCCAAGACATATCTGGATTATTCATGCCTTTCCACTATTCACCTGTTTATCTCCTAGCACAAACAAAAGTTTTCTTATTTCAGCATGTTCACACTGTCGCACACCTCCATTACTATCGTCTCAACATTAGTTAGGACACAATGCTTCTGATATCCAACAAAGATGTGAATTGCAGAATTGCAGCAGACACCCCCACAGCATCTTATTGTGAAGAAGGATGGTCTTTGTGTGTGTGCGTGTGTGTGTGTGTGTGTGTGTGTGTGTGTGTGTGTGTGTGTGTGTGTGTGTGTGTGTGTGTGTGTGTGTGTAAGAAAGTGAGACAAAGAAAGAAACAATTAGGGCAATATTCAAAAGACACAGGACTCAAGGAGACCCCCTGATGTGCCCTGAGACGTGATATCCATTGTATTCAATCTTATTGCAATTTCAATGGTAAATCCCCCAAAGTCATAATTCCCAGAGGTGGAACTGATGTAGATGCGTTTTGTTTGACAAAGTTTCAGCTTTAACATCCATTAAAACCTTTGGAACACTCCGGCAAGTTGTTTAGAAATTCCTCTCTTGTTCTTTGTTCAAAGTCCTCGCCAAACTGGCAGCTGATGCCTCCTTCTCCTCACACATAAGGGAAGGTAGGATCAGTAGGATAGAATTGTAGAGTTATTTTTATATATTTTCATTAGGAAGCTGTCATTCTAATCACTTTGGAAAAAAATCAGCAGATGGTCTTAATTCACTGAGAGCATGAGCCTTGGCAGAAGATGTGATGAATGAATGTGATGTACGCCCCAAACCTCCTCTGAGTAATCATCACTAATGCTAGCTACACAAAGTGAATGATGTTTAATTCATGTCTGTAGAATAAATAACATGTGTTTCCTACATATGCATAATGCTTGGGGAATTCATCCTTGCATGATTATTGTACATCTCCAATCTGACCTTTTCCTTCAAGCATTTTAAACAAACATCAAAATACTATAACTCACAAGGCTAGGATACTCTCCTGAGCCAATGTTTTACCAAAGGAGAAATACTGTTTCAAAAGCTTGTAATCTAATGTGACACGTTCTAGTGTTTTGGTCCACATGTCAACATCCAATTTAATGTTCAGACTTTTCTTTTGAAAAATGTGAATACATTTCCGCGTTGAAAATCAATGACACATCACTAGTCAACTAACATCGCTTGGTTTGTGAGCCTGCAACAATGTAGTGTTATAGTGTCGTGTATTCTTATTGATGATGAATCAAAGAACAGTTAGTTTAAGACAATTTAATCAGTTACAGGCAGATTCATACGTTACATGCGTTCTCCATGGACATCAGGGTGGGAAGAGGGCTCTCTGTGTTCCTCTCTCCCCTTTCCCCTCCAGAGGGGAGGGGCCAGCGTGCATGTGTGTCCCTGCCCACCCCCCAAAGGTCCCTGCTGGTCATCTGTGTCCCTGCATGCCCTGGCATGTGTGTGTGTCTAAAACATACCACATATTCATACATAGATCATACATACTACAGAAATATACTACACATCCCCCCTCGGACCACCCAGAGGGTGTTCCGAAACTAAACTACCATAAAACAAAAACAAAAACACAAAACCCCACAAAACATCCCAAATTTTTTTTTTTTTTTTTTTTTTTTTTTTTTTTTTTAAATAAAATTAAAAATTAAAAAATAAACAACAACAGACAGAAAAAACTACACCAACACACAACACAAGAAGCACAATAACACAGACCAACCCAGGACCAGTATTAGGAACCAAAGATATCATAAACAAAAAATAGAAAACAACCAATAACAAAAAGAATTTTGAAAATAACAATCACAATTAAACTAAACACAGTTCATCATGCACAAATCAATACAGAAACTTCCAACGACCGATGTTTTCTTTGTCCTTGAAGCGTCGGGGTCAGAGGTTACTAGCACTTGTACCCAGTTGGAGAACAGCCTTTACCGCTGTCTCAGATTGATAACACTTCCATAGTCAGGGAGCTTTCCATTTTCGTTGCGCTAGGAACAGAACCTCTCTCCTAGCTTTGTATAACCACCACATCACTTCTCAACTGACCTCAATCACACGATATAGAAACAAACAAACAATACACAAATAATGACATTCAGTTATCATAACACATAATTCTCCAACAGTAAGCATAGGACAAAGGGAATGCATTAATGCATAGATCTTCACCTCAGGTGAGGACTAGTCTTCTGAAAAGTTCATTAACGTGGACTGAGTGACTGATTTTCCAAAAACAGTCAATGAGGCCCTGTCTCCTAAGAAAGTCAAAAATCATGTCTGCTATAATAGGTGCTCCTATCTTGGCAAAATAAGTTTCCCATGCCCCTAAGACCGTTTCCAGCCATGCTATCATCTGCTGTCCATTCCCGTCGTTCCCTTTGATCTGCTGCTTCACTACCCTATTCATAGTCTTTAATCTTTTCCTAACTGGTCGTCGTCCGTCAGTGTCATTGAGGTTAAGGCAGCCGCCTGGTCCCCTCCCACGCTGATCAAGGTCTGGGGAGTCGCCCTCAGCATCATCTGAAGCATGGTGCAGGCACTCGCCAGCATCCCCAGTAGCACAGGTGTCCAGGCTTTGGACACCCCCAGGCTGGACCTCCAGACTGTCAACACTCTCTGCTTCGTTGGTTTCTGGTTCATTGGCATCTGGACAGCTTTCCGCTGTCCCCTCGGTTTCAGGCACTGCCGGTAATGTCACTGGCTGTAACACTGGCATTGCCACTGGCTCTGGCAACACCACAGCATCTCCTCGTAGCTCCTCCTTCTCAGGTTCTCTGGGGACCTCGGCACCTGTTGGCACAACATCCTGCCTACTCTGTACATCCACCCCCCTGTCCACCACCCGTGGCCCTATTGGGGTAGGGATATGCCCAGACACCACTGGTGTACCCACTCTGATGTTGTTTCTCCAACAGACCCCACATTGACCTAAAGCATGGTCAATCTGTTCCATCAAATATGGACTCCAAAACCCATATTTCTTGGTGATCTTGCGTCTTACCTCCCCCCTAGCCACATGTGCTAATCCATGAGCTTCCTGTATTAACATGCCTAATAAATCTGAGGGTGCTACAACCAACCCCTCATGATTCCTCCATAGACCTGTGTCATCCTGACTTGCCCCCCTTGTTAGCCAAACGCTCTTGTCTAACGTAGTTACTCTACTCTGTAACATCAATAAATCCTCAAGTGTGACCATGCCCTGTAATTGCTTTTCATGTGTGACCAGAAGACCTTTACCTGCCTTGTCTGCTCCTGTAATGGCTTTGGCTGCATCCTCTGCAGCCCTGTTACCTTGTGTGACATGTGATGAGTCAGACCTGTGTGTGGCACACTTCACTATAGCTAATTCCTTTGGCTTCATCATGGCTTGTAACAGCTTCATGATCTGTGCGTGATGCTGTATAGGCGTACCATCAGTTCTCTTAAAACCCCGCCCCCTCCATACAGCTCCATTAAAATGACAAACATTATGTGCATAGGCAGAGTCGGTGTACACTGTCACTCTCCGTCCGGTTCCCAAGTTGCATGCTTCTGTGAGGGCAATCAATTCAGCCAACTGAGCCGAGCAAGGCTGAGGAACTGCCTCAGCCTGTTCTACAATAAACTTTGAATTTTGTGCTTTAACTAAGGAATACCCAGCGCACAACGTTTCTCCTACCCCGTAACAAGACCCATCAACCCAATATTCTATATCAGCTCCCTTTAAAGGCAAAGCTTGTAGGTCTGTTCTATGCTTAATCACTTTGGCTGTCGATGGAACCTGAGCACCGCTGTCAGGTGTGCATTTTACTGTACAGTTCAATTGGCATAGAGCATCTCTCCCTAGCAGCCCTGTTGGCGTGTGTTCTGACACAAGTGTTGACAGAGTTGCTCTCTGTCCCTTGTACTCTAAGTCTACAAGCTCAGTTGTAGGAATCAGCTGTTTAATTCCCTCAAATCCGATTGTCTTCACATATTCTCTAGACATAGGGAGGTGCGTGGCGCCTTCAGGCTTCTGTGTCACCACCAGCTGGCACCTCCCACTCGGATCTTCCGGGCACCCCTATAGGCCAGCTGCTGGGCCTCCGTAAGGGTTCATCACTCCTGGAGCAGGTGTAGTAGGGGGCCAATATCCTCCTCCTTGGCTCCCCCCTGCGCCCCCCTGGGGCCTGTTGCAGCAGGCACAGGCTAGATGTCCATTCTGGTCGCATTGGCATGGTTCTAGCACCTCCTTCCCTGCTGCTGTCCATCCCCCTGGTGGTGGTCCTTGGCCAGGCTGTGTGTACATCTGGTATGGAACCGCTTGCACCCCTGGTGGCCCTTGTGGGTATGGATACCCCCCTTGTGGCCCCTGTGGGTAGGACTGGTAAGTAGCAGGATACCCCCCTTGTGGCCCCTGTGAGTAGGACTGGTAAGTAGCAGTCTGCACTCCAGGTGGCTGTTGCTGTGGGGCTAAAGCCTGCACTCCCTCTATGTTTCTCTCGCTTTCAGTCAATTGCAAATGAGTCAATATTCTGAGGGATTCTTCGTCTCGTGCCTTCTGTATCTGAATGTTCTTTCGATATAACTCAACTTGATGAGATACGTGGTCTATATAAACAGCTTTGTTCATGTGTCGTAGCCCCACCACTTCTGCTAGCTTATCCTTAACTGGGGTAGGAAGCCCTTCTTGTATTTTTTCCCTGATTATGGATTTTTCTAAGGGGTTATCTTCAGCGTCTTTCCCTGTCACACTTCTCCATTGAGCGTGCATACGGGCAACATAACCCCTAGGATTCTCATCCCCCCCCAGTGGCTTCACAATGATATTGTCTGGGTGAATGTGAGTAGGGTAGGTCTCTCTGATTGCTTTCCACAGCCTGCCTCTGTTTGCTGCGAAGAGCTCTGGATCATAAACTGATGTATTGATATATCTATGAAGTCCTGCCTTCATCAATATTTCCTGCATTGTATCCAATCCTGCAATAAAAGCTAAGAGTCTTTTCAGGTCTCCCATCGCGACCTGCGTTCCTGTCAGTATCACGTCGACCCCTCGCGTCCACGAATGTCCTCCCTCTTGAAGAACTGGGAGTTTCTCGATCACTTCAGACAAATCTGTATGATGCCACGGATGATATTCCATCTTGTTACCCCGAATCAGCACTGGACAGTTCTTTAATGTATTTGATGACATTCGGTGACAATCTCCCTCTTTCTCCGGGCGTCTTCTCCCACCTTTCCTTTCGGCTGTGGCTATCATCTTCCTGACCTGCGAGTTGTAGCCTCCATCTGCATTGTCGTCATCACTTGAGTCTGCACTGCCATCTTCGCTGTCATCTTCCTCGTCACTCCTGTCGTCCCCTTTTCCCCTTGGCTCCTTCTTCTTCTTCTGGGAATGATCCTCCAGTGCCTTAGCATATGGAGGGGGACTGGGGGCAGGACACTGAGCTATTTTCTGTCCCTCTACCTTAAATAGATCTAAAATAGCTAACTCTAACTTGCGTTTCTCTGATCTAATCTTTCCTCTTTGATGTGCTTTGTGCCCATTGATAAGTATTTCCAATGTTGCAATTAATTGTAAATTAATGCTGCCCTCTTTCGGCCACGGCTGTTCAATGTATGCCCAACGGCTATTCCATTTCGTAGACATTTTGCTAATTTCCCTAACAAGAGGATTCATTTTTTCCACTACAGCCATAGGGGATAACGTAGCCAACATTCCACGATGTTCACTAATATCTTTTAACAGCTTCGTGGAATTCGACCCCATTCTACTTGTTCAATATGCTGACAATATTCTATATTAGATAAGGTGTACGCTTCTTACAACCCACCTTATTTTGTCTTGTTTGCTAAACAAATGCTAGTCCAATATAACTGTATTAACCATCCCCACAAAAACCCTGCAACTCCAGAATAACAGACTTGCCTCTTGTGTATGTCAGTGCAGTATTAACTTAAATCTAATAGCTGTGTAAGTACTTTATACTTAAATGTGTTTCCTAATTGTTTATGAATGTGTCACTTAATTACTCATTCAATACTAATTACAGTTCTGGTCAACACAATTATTAAATCACAAAGGCTGATCAACACCTAAGTATTCACCGATCCACAAAAACCCTTTTACTGCTCAACTATCAAATATGTACTATTCTGCTATTCCTTAATCAAACACTGTGGAAATGACCTAACTAAAATAAAAGATGTAAATTACAAATATTAATCACAACCTGTAAAGAAATCGACTTGTCATTGGGAAGGAATAAAATGATTAATTATTCATTACAATCTGTAAGGAAATCGACTTGTTATTTGAAAGGAATAAATGATTAGTTAGAATTATTCACTATATCATCATATACATTGATTTAAAACTTATGGAATCAATCAATTGTTTTGGGAAACAGAAAATGAATGATCTGAATAATTAATTCAACTGATAAGTAATTAATTAAATTAATTAAAGTAATTTAATATAGAACAATCATTTAACCATCTATTTATTAATGTATCGGACTGTTTCATCGACCTCAGCTGTATCTCCCTGAGGATTTAGTGTTTTAAAATGTATTGTCGTATTTCGACCAGCAGATGGAGCTGTGCTCCGGCTAACGCGCATCGATTGCGCATGCGCCAACTCTTAGCCAAGGCTATGAATGTTTTAACCGTAACTCTAAACTATTTAAAATACCCCGAGATCAATTCACCATATCTCTATCTTTTCTCTATCAATACTAGTCTATGTGTATGGTTTTATCGTTATCTTTAAGAGATGAGTACCGAGATCTATCAAACTCAGGTTCCCTTCTAAAGGAATGTTCCACTGTGTGTCTGCGCTTTTTGCAAAGCAGAAAGAGGGAAGGGCTTTATTGTTCTTGAAAGCCCACGGCCGTATTGGGGCCTGCTTAAAACAATCTCTTTAACACAACTACTTTTCACGACACAGCAATATCTTTCAATCCAGTTAAACCACTATTTATCTCATTCAAATATTCTACGTTCACGCTTCCCTCACAAAGATGGCCTCTGTGCGTGTCCTTCCCCAAGGACAAAGAAAAATGGCGTCTAAGAATGGACTCTCTGACACACTGCAAATGGCGTCACGTTTCCCTCATAAAAATGGCGTCTAAGAATGGACTCTCCGACACACTGCAAATGGCCGCCCACACAACGGCGTCCTCTCACACAGACAAAGAGTAATGGCGTCCACAGCTCTGCTCATATGTTCTTCACTGCTACAATAATGCTCTTTCACATATCTTACAAAATAGACTTCATAATCCACCCACACTCCAACACATAAACACAACCTCACCGAATCTTACACAGACACACACGATATTCCAATACCGTACAAACAAACCTTACCATTAAACACTATATTTTACAAAAAACGGGCTTCCAAGTCCGGCTCTCACCACCCACCCATCAGATTATGATTATGAAAAGTTTGCTTCTATTCCAACAAGATTACCGTTACACAGATTCTTTTGACTATAACTTATCTGAGATTTACAGTTTATTTTAAACACACCAATCGACTAGAGAGAGATTTCTGCAGAAAATCTACCTTTTTCGTCGAATTGAAGAGTCCGCACAATACTGTAAATTAAGTTAGATTATCTCCGTCGCTTGCTCGCCATTTACTGTCGTGTATTCTTATTGATGATGAATCAAAGAACAGTTAGTTTAAGACAATTTAATCAGTTACAGGCAGATTCATACGTTACATGCGTTCTCCATGGACATCAGGGTGGGAAGAGGGCTCTCTGTGTTCCTCTCTCCCCTTTCCCCTCCAGAGGGGAGGGGCCAGCGTGCATGTGTGTCCCTGCCCACCCCCCAAAGGTCCCTGCTGGTCATCTGTGTCCCTGCATGCCCTGGCATGTGTGTGTGTCTAAAACATACCACATATTCATACATAGATCATACATACTACAGAAATATACTACACAGTTAACTAGATAGCAGTGGGGATTACTCACCAAATCCATTGCATTGCAGTATTTTGGCTTGACTAGCAAGTTTCTTTTTATTTATTTTTTATTTAGCCTTTATTTAATCAAGTCGGTCCCATTGAGACACAATGATCTCTTTTCCGAGGGAAAAACATCAAGTTTCGACAGTTAAAACAAACAGCAGAATTACACAATAAAACAACACCAGCTCAACAACAAAAAATAGACAAAATACAATCTGATCAGAGCAATAGAATAAAATAATGGGACTTTCATATAAAACAGGAACAATAACTATATGAGGCTGATTCCAAGTTACTCACAAGGTTTTTAAATGTTCCCAGAGAAATTAGTTCCTTCAGGTTCAGATTGATCTGTAGTGAATTCCAGGCAGCGGGTGCAAAGTGCATGAAGGAGTGCTTGCCGAATTCAGTGCGAACTTTGGAGACATTTAACAGATAACAGTCATTGGAACGTAAGGAGTAAGTACTCTGGGTTCTTGAAATATAACCACATAAATATTGGTGGAGTAGGCCTAAAATGACTTTATATATAAAGGTGTGCTAGTGTGAGACGACGTGCAGCCAATGAGGGCCACTCAACTCTGCCATATAAGGTACAGTGGTGGGTGAGGGCTTGGCAACATGTGACGAACCACAGGGTTCAAACCTTTGTTTTGTGATTGTCAACAACGTTGAAATGTATTTCCGTGTTTCAAAATAAAAGTCCTAACATCTTGATTGGTTGCCGACATGCAGACCAAAACACTAGAACGTGTCACATATGAATGACCAATGCCAAAACCGTAATTTTCCCACAATGACATCCCTACCCTCTGTTCACAATGGTAAAATCATCAAAGGGTCTTCACTCAAGAAGTTGATTTAGTGTATCTATCCCTCTGTTTATGAGCAGTACTTGAGAGTGGGTGTTTATTTACTGCCCACTCCCTCTGTTCTCTACACGGTGACAGGAGACCCACTGCCTGTCCTCTCTGAGCCCTGACATTGAGGGCGTTATAAAGTGATGAAGGCCACTGATTCTCAGCTGTAGAATCACAACCATGTGGCAGTGGATAAAAACATAGATGCCTGAAGGTCTGTGTTATGGCCCGTGTGACTGCAGGTGTGTAAGGTCATCTTTGTCTATTTTAAGTGTCTACAGAATCTATGCCAGTCAGTCTTTCTGTTTCATTGTTTATCTCTCTGCTGCTGTTTCTGTCTGTCTGTCTGCCTGTCTTTCCAAGTTTGCTTGTCTACAGTAAATAGAATGTAAGTAAGTAAGTAAGTAAGTAAGTAAGTAAGTAAGTAAAGCTTTATTTATATAACACCTTTCATACAAGAAATGCAGATCAAAGTGCTTTACAAGAGGGACAAAAACATAAAGTGAATATAAAAACATATACAAGCATACAATGAATATAAAGCAGGGGAAAACAGTAAAAAGAAAAGGTAAAGATAAAATACAATAATAAAAAGGGAAACAATGTACAACCTCTGCCTTAACGAATTAAGGTCTTAATCTCCCTGTGCGCAATTGAAAATATTTAAGACGTCCCTTGCCTTGAAAGTATTTCAGACTTGACTTGCCTTCAAAATATTTAAGAATCCCTTGCCTTGCCTATTTCACTTGACTCGATTAAAATATTAAGACTGGACTTTATGAAGATATTTAAGACTTGACTTTATGGATATATTTAAAAGTCCCTTGCCTTCAAAATATTTAAGAAATGTAGGCTTATTACATCTGTTTTATTCAAGCCATAGTTTTACTCATTACCGTGACCACCATATTTTCTCCACCTGTGTGTGCATGTACAGTATGCTTCAGCAGCGTACAGGTATGTTTGTCTGATTGATAAGGGCACAATATCCAAGTACAGGGAGACAGACAAATTCACTGTGATTACAGACATTTGGAATGCTTTTGTGAGTAACTCAATTGCTTGTTATAAGCCAGGATACAACATCAATATTTGTTTTGATTGTACTTTGCATGGTGGACCATAGAGCCAACAGATTTGTATGTGGACTGTTTTACTGTTTTACTTGTTATATTGGCACTTTGCATTTGACAGTGGGTCTTTTTTAGGTACAGTTACACCAATGATGTCCATCTATATGTTGAATAACTGAATAATAAATGAATAAGTTATATTCAATATGATATCATCAATATGTAAGCTCTTTAAAATACAAAATGTGATATTCTAATGATTCTTAAGCCTAACATAACACAGCAGTTCAATAGATTGTTGCGTGGTATTGCTCTAATTCAGTGATTACACTATTACACTGTTAACAAATGGAGGCCTCCAGACCTCAATCTTGGCACTTTGGTTAGTAATGAGGGCCCGGGGCTTCTAGTGTTAAGCATGTACAGTATGCGTTTTTCCACCACCACTTTTTTACAACATTTCTTGTACCTGGAGGTAATCTTGGAAAGTATCACTGAAAACTAAATTACATATTTTCATCTAAGAGACTCTGTCACTTATGAATACAGGCGTTTTCAGCACCTTTCTCCTTTCCACACTCCCTCCTGCCATACTGATCTTAATTCTGAACCATTGCTATTCCCCCAATGAGAAACATTTCAAGTTTCATGGGACTTGTATAAATAAGTTTCTTTCCCCTTTACAAGTATACTTGTCCTCCATGTACCCCCCTCTAAAACAAAGCACAGCACATTCATATCCTGTCAATCTTCTTGGAAGACAAACTACTGGCATCCTAGAGAGTTCAAGATAGCGGCTGATAGAGTTGTCATGGATTGATTCTGCTGGTGGATACTGCTGCCACATGGACTTTACACACCGTCATCACCACTCTTCCAGTCACTGTTCCCTAACAAAGCCTCAGAACTCCATCTGACACCCTGGGGAAAATAGCTGTAACACCATGCTGGAAATGGGTCTGTTACATTTGTCTCTCATACTGGATATCAGACTTGGGCCAAATAAAGCATTTGAAAGGATTTAGAATACTGGGTTTGCTTTACTCTGCCTGGAATCACAGGTGGGCAGATTTTGCATTTTTGAAACTATTCCATTTTCACCAGGCAAAGACAAAACATGAATTGCACCAGGCGAGCACAGATAACTATTTTTGAGCCCAGATCGGATGTATATCAAACATGACTTACTGGGTCTTCACATTGTCTTTCTTTTCTGAGGAGCACAGCATCACATTGTCTTCCACTTATGAGATACATTATATACATAGCCTATAACCACATGATCTGATCTGGAAAACCTCCAGGCCTTAATAAACACATCATAACGAGAGAATAATTTTTCTGTTGCCAGTGGTCGAGGGAAATTCTAAGACATAGTCACCCTAATATATCTAATGGCTGTCTCATTATACTCAACACTGTTCTCAAGGTTCAGAATCAACAAGTACTGTTTTTTACCATCTCGCTTTGACAGCCTGCAAAAAGAAACAAATACCAGAAATCATGGTTTAATTTGAATAGGCCCTGTCTTCCAGATCTGATAAATCCAGTTTGCTTTGATTATGGTTGATAGATACCAGCACAGAATAGGGATTTCAGATAGGGGATAATATGATAAAGGTGACACTAACATGCAAGCATTACATTACTATGATTTATGGAAGATGATTGTGGATGTTGGAAAACCCATAATGAAAACAAAAAACATGACAGAAGAAGGGGATGGGAGACGTGGTGTTACATCTTTGCTGGGGCTCGCTGCCCCCGGTGGTGGGATGTTAGATTTGGTGTTGTCTCCAATTACCGTCAACCAGGCAATGCTTCTGTCGCATAAAGATAAGATGGCCATCCTAGCATTGCCGAATTTTCACAAATATCCTGACACAGGGTCTTAACTACAGAGGCTGCTCAATAAATTGATACGATATTCCATCCTTTGATAGGTCTCTCCTTCCTCCTTCTGAAACAGTCCATGACAACGCAGCAATTAATTACTTTTCTGCTCTCCCCCTGAATAAATGAGGATAATATCAAATGCCAGCTTTGTGGCTAGCTCTGTTTGATGGTTTCTCCCATTGTGTGGCTTCACTGTGAACTGTTTCATTTTCACCCACCATGTTGTATACAGTACATGCGGTTGTGAATACATGTTTTGCAAAGGGTTTCTGTTCACAATGGATTTGACAGCATATTAAATGGTTCCTAATGGTTTGTTTATTCACACTTGGTGTGTGTGTGTGTGTGTGTGTGTGTGTGTGTGTGTGTGTGTGTGTGTGTGTGTGTGCTTGACTTGATGATTTATCTTTCATTGGATGATATAAGAGTTAATAACAAAGGAGGCCTATTATTGAATTAAAAGCAATCCAAAGGGATAACTGTTGTCACAGAGCCACATCATTAATAATAACGGCTTGACTTTACAAACTGTATTCTTCTCTGAAGACTGAAGTAATAAGTGTGTCTGGGTGATAACATGAGTTGTTGTTGAGTACCAATGTGAAATATTGCATTTCGTCCTAAATACATTGAGGGTGTACATTGAAGGACATGAGATAACAACAACATGCTTTTGGGAACTATGGATTTAGAAAAAGCATGATATGATTAATGATGAATGAATAAATGATTAAAAGAAATACATGTTCCCATAAGAACAGTAGGAGAACCCATATCATTGTTTCCCAAACAAGGAAGACTATGTGACACAGCCTGGTGAAAAGGACTGCATGTCAGCATCTGTAAAATCGCGCAAACCTTCTTAAAAAAAAGTATTATTCTTTTTTTTTGTGCATATTATGAAAGTTGAAGTGTTGAAGAGCCCACTCAATATAACAAACAACAATTTTAGGATCACTAAACACTTATAATTTGTGAATTGGATTCATGGTCTCGTCTGCCATAGGTTACTGGGTAAGCGATACATGGCTTGTAAACATTGATTGATTGATTGAAAACTTTATTAGAATGTTTGCAGAAGTAGGTACATGAAAGTACATATTACATACAAGGTCAAACTAAAAGGATAAAAACCCAAGAAAGCCACTGGCTTATTTCAATTGGGGTCCTTGATTTTCAATTCATCGTTACATGTAAGACAGACATAAGAAAAGAACTAGTACTATCTACATGATAATACAGACAAATAACTATTACTATCTACAAGATAAACGTACATCCATCATGGGAAGAACAATACAACAAAACATAAGGTATGTACAGCGGGTAGGACAGGTGGGGACATACACCACAGGTGGGGGCGGGGGACAAAACACAAAGTATGTACAGTGGGTATTTCGGGTCTTTTAATCTGATTTTTGTTTTAGAGGGTCCAGTTACGGATTGCAGCCTCCTGTAAATGTTTTTTGAGAGTGGTTTTGAAGGTGGGCAGTGTTTTGCACTCCTTTAAGATTATAGGAAGGGCGTTCCACATCTTTACTGCATAGTTTGCAAACGAGTTTAAACCCTTGTTTGTGGTGCAACGCGGTTGAACGTGGTTCGTGGAGCTTCCTCTGGTGTTGTATGTGTGGACGTTGTTCACTTTTTGGAAGTATGTTGACAGGTACTTGGGTGTCTTTGTGGTGTAGCGTATCTTGAAGACTAGGCCCAGTGCAAGCTGCTGCACTCTGTCAACTACTCGTAGCCAATCAAGGCTCACAAAATGAGCAGCGGTTAGATGTGTCCTAGGGTTGAGGCCTAGCAGAAGCCTAACCAGTTTATTTTGGGCTGTCTGGAGTCTTGTTTTATGGGCCTTTGTGGTTCTATAGTACCATGATGTTACGGCATAGTCGAAGTGACATTGAATGAGAGCTCCTGATAGGGTCCTCAGTGTGTTTTTACTGACAAGTGAGGATATCCTGTACAAGAATCTAGTTTTATGGTTCACTTTTTTGATTACTTTTGCTGCCATTTTATCTCCGGAAAGATTTGCCTCTAAGATGGAGCCCAGGTATGTAATATCCTCTTTTCTTGTGATATTAATGTTACCCACTTTTATTTTAAAATTTTCAGCCTTTCTGAGTTTAGATGGGGATCCGTATAGGATGGTTTCAGTTTTACCTAGGTGTATTGATAGTTTATTGTCAGCTAGCCAGATGCAGATTCTACTCAGTTCAGTGCTTAGCGCTTTTTCCACCTGCAATATGTCCCTGTCAGAGACCAGCAGAGCCGAGTCATCCGCGAACAGGAACAAATTGCAATTACATGCTGATGACATGTCATTCACATATATTAGGAACAGTAAAGGTCCCAATATGCTTCCTTGTGGAACGCCGCAGGTCACTGGGAGGGGGGGGGACAGTGTTCCGTTCACACTAACCACCTGTTCCCTCCCCTCTAAGTAGGATTGCATCCAGCTCACCGATGTTCTATCGAACCCAATTGCTTTCAGTTTATCTAACAATATGTGGTGATCTACTGTGTCGAAGGCCTTCTGGAGGTCCAGCATGACCATGCCGCAGTACTTGCCCGAGTCCACCTCATGGTTGATGTGGTCGTTCAAATAGAGAAGGCATGTGTCAGTGGAATGGGATGTTCTGAATCCTGATTGAAATTCATACATCAGATTTCTTTCGGTAAGGTACCTATCGACCTGTTCATAAACTATTTTTTCCATAAGTTTCGAGATGGAATTAAGAATAGAAACAGGTCGGTAGTTGCCTGGGTCTAATTTGCTTCCTTTTTTATACAGTGGGGTTACCCTTGCTATTTTAAAGTCAAGGGGGACGTGTCCCTGTTTGATGGAGAGGTTTATTATGTGGGTGATGATTGGGGTAATGGAGGCAGCTGAGTCTTTTAGAAATCTGGCTGGAATATTGTCATGGCCCGTGGCCTTTTCTGAGTGTAGAGCGCCTAGCTTTTTAAACACCTCATCGTTTGACACCATGGAGAGTTTAAAATCATCATTGCGTACACCCAGTTTATTGTAGAACGCACGGATGTGCTCTACACCATAACGCCCTGAGTGGGGTGGTAGATTGTTAACTAATTTAGTGGCTATGGTTGTAAAGAAAGTGTTTAAGCACTTAGCCACATCCAGCTTGTCTGTAATGAGAGAATCACCAGATTTTATGCTGATGTTTGTAGACCTGGTTTTGAGTTTTTGACTGCAACCTAGTTGGCTATTAAGTAGCTTCCAAAGGTCACGTGGTTTGTTTAAGTTTTCTTCGATTTTGTTATCGAGGTATTCTTTCTTAGCAGATTTGGTCATGGTAATTACCTGATTGCATAGTTTGTTGCATTGTTTTTTAATTTTCTCAAAGTGGGTTTTGTGATCTTCGTTTAAGTGTTTCACTAATTTTGATTTGCATTTTTGAACTTCAGAGCATTTTAGGTCTCTGACTTTCATAGCATTAAGAATGTCCGAATTCATCCATGGTTCCGATCGGGTTTTAACCCTGGTGGTTCTCATGGGGGCTATACTGTCAATAATATTTAGGAATTTGGTTTTGAAACCTAGCCATGCCTCTTCAACCTGTGTGCATTTTAGTTCATCTAACCAGTCTTGATTCTCCAGTTTATGGTTTAAGGCCTCACTAGAATAGGATTTAAGGGATCTAGTGGTTACAGTTTTATGACCGCCAGCCTTGGGTTTATGTTTTTTACGAGTGCAAAAGATCATGTAATGATCACTTAGCCCACATACAATAACCCCACTCTTGGAGATTTTGGACTCATCCGATGTTAGAATGAGATCTATGGTGGTTTGAGTAGAAATACACACCCTAGTGGGTTTGGTAATTTGTTGACGGAGACCGTGTAATTCAGAAAACCTAGTGAAGGATTTGAAAACGGATGCTTCATTTCTGAGCATGTCCGTGTTCAAATCTCCAATAAGAATCTTTTCCACACAGTCAACGTCATCCAAGCACCCCTCAAGAATATCATAGAAATCATTCTGATCGGGAGGTCTGTAGATAGTACCAACCAGCACCGGTTTTGCTTTGTTAAAGATAATTTCAACCCAAACAGATTCTAATTTGTCACGATTCAGGTCATCACGGGTGTTAAAGATAATATCGTTGTGAATGTACATGCAGACACCACCCCCATACCTGTTTCTGTCGTTTCTGATGACTGTGTAGTTAACTATTTCAATCTCTGGGTCTTTGATGGATTCATCAAACTTGGTCTCAGAGAAGCTCAAAATGTGAACCTTGCTGTCATGGAACATTTCTCTGATTTGGTCCAGTTTAGGCACAAGACTGTTCACATTAAGGTGAACAATATGCAGGCCCTTACTGCTGTGTCCAAATAGAGAGTTTATGTCCTTGACTTGGAAATAGTCACCACCATTCTGGTCATCGTCACGTTGAGGATTGGGGGATGGGGGGGGGCGCCCATTGTTCAACGGTTTCGTTGGAGAGTCTCCGGGTGGAGAAGGGGGGGGTCGTCGTCGGGTGGGGGAGGGAGGGGGGAGGGGGGGGGTTCGTCACCGGGTGGGGGAGGCCTCTGTGTTCACTGGATAGCTGGTGGAAGTTAGGTGGGGGGGTAATGTTATTAGCATAGCTACCCATTGTTTTGTTAGCCTCGTCTGAATCCTGGAAGTCTGTTGCTGCCGGCAAATTAACCGGTTTGTCGACAATGGCGTCAATGTCTTTGCTAGTAACATTTGCCTGGGAAAGGTATAGTTGTTCTCTGGCTAAACGTGAAGCTTGCCTGGTTGAGACTGGTCCGGGATTCAGCTGAATGTCTCCCGAGAGCAGTAGATAGAGCCATATCACGGTCCTTCGGTCCATTCTACCTGCCGGGGGTTTGTTCCTTCTCGTCCGGTCCGCAGTCAGCGTCGTGTGGATGGTTGCTGCTCCGAAGCCCAAACATTTCTTTGCGGCGTGGAGATAAAAGTCGCTATGGGTCTCACCTTTTCCAACAAAGTTTGACTCCTTCTCCATAAGATGCAAGTTCTGTGGTGATTTGATGTACAAATCCGTAATCCATAGAAGGAACAGAAGAAAATGTGGGATAATCCTCGCCGTTGCGCCCGAGCGCTGATAGATGCGACTACTCATGATGACTGCTGCGTTCGTACCTCTGACTGCTGCGTTCGTGACCTGACTGTGGTTGCGGGGGCTGGGGTCTAACAGACTGTGGTTGGGGTGGCTGGGGTCTAACAGACTGTGGTTGGGGTGGCTGGGGTCTAACAGACTGTGGTTGGGGTGGCTGGGGTCTAACAGACTGTGGTTGGGGTGGCTGGGGTCTAACAGACTGTGGTTGGGGTGGCTGGGATCTAAACAAACATACTGTACGTTTTACAACGTGTTCAAAAGCAAGGACTGTGGAGGAGGAGCATCTGATCATGTGTAGTTATGTGTTTTAGCATGTTGAAGTTCTATCAGCATGTTGTGATGTGCTAAACATGCAGTTAGATGTTCCTCTTTAGCGCTAGCCTACTAGCAGCTGTTTTATGTCTGTTTTGAGTCAGTTTCTTGACTATTTGGTTTGAGGTGTACCAACATTCAAATAAGCATATCTTCTTCAACTATTTTAAATATATGACACATAATTTGAAAGCTTACACTCTGCACTTTCATAATCTGGAAAAAAACTGAAACTAAATTGCCCAACTTGAGGACTTTTTAACCAGACCCTGTCACATATGGTATGGAATATTGTTACAAGGACATTGTATTAAAAAAATACAATAAAAGTAGGTACGTCACTCAAGTAAATAGCATAATTGGTGCTCTCTGATTTACCTGTGAATTCTTGAATCTACATCAAACAATTGCTATGCTCATGAAGAGGGAGACAGATGGAGTAGATGTAATCGTTTTGATTATGCAAACAACTATGTTGCTGATATCACCAATTTGCTTGAAATAGGGAAGCCATTCATAACTGTACGGTGAATGTAATAAATGGGGAAGTCATTCATAACTGTAAGGTACATTTCATAAATGGGGAGGCCATTCATAACTGTATGGTAAATTTCATAAATGAGAAAGCCATTCATAACTAAGGAAAACATGTCATAACCCACCAGACGACACACATAAAGTACACACAGGAGAGTTCATCTCATCCATGGATGGATCCAGGGTCATTATCCACATAATACTGTAGCCTACATACACACAGAAGAGGAGATTTCATAGGATGCTATTGGAAAACCAGGTCGAAATAGACTGATAGAAAAACTGTGTTTCAATACAGTACAGGTGTCTGTTCTTGTGAGGCTGGGGGTGCATTGGCTTCTATACACACAATACATGTAATCGCTTATTGATCATGCAAATAACTAATTGTCTTTCTGCCTCTGTGTGTGACCCATTATGGTTGAAATGGGTAAGACATTCATAATTGTAAGGTCAGTTCCGATTCATTATAATGAGGGTAAAAGCTACAGTGAGGACCATTTATCATTTTAACATGATTGTTAATCATGTCTGAGCACGTGACTTGGAGATGTCGTCTATCTAGAGCTGTGGTAGTCATGAACACGTTTCCAGATTAGCCTAATTTCTATGAGGGATTCTGAAATTGTAACAAAGCTATTATGGGGGGTAGTGGTGGTCTAGTGGATAGTGAGTTGGACTTGTGATCGGAAGGTTGTGAGTTCAAATCCCGCCTGAAACCACACCATTACTAGTGTGCCCTTGAGTAAGGCAAGATCTCACAAGCAAGATCCAGGTGTCTGTCAACAAATGCCTGCGGTACATCCTCAAGCTGTGGTGGCCCATCAGAATCACAAATGAAGAGCTGTGGAGAATAACAAACCAGGACAGCATAGCTACCACCATCAAAAGGAGAAAGTGGATAGGGCACACCCTTAGGAAGGACTCCAACAACATCACTAGACAGGCCTTGGACTACAACCCGCAGGGGAAGAGGAAAGTTGGAAGGCCGAAAAACACCTGGAGACGTTCCACACTCCAAGACCTGAAGAACATCGGGGTGAGCTGGCAAGAAACAAAGGCCCAGGCCCAAAAGAGAGTGAGATGGAGAGCTCTGGTGGACGCCCTATGCCCCTCAACGGGGTGAAGAGGACTAACTAAACTAACTTGAGTAAGGCACTTAGCCCTCAGTTACTCCAGGGGGAATGTCCCTGTAATTCGTAATTGTAAATCGCTTTGGATTAAAAGCGTCTGCTAAATGGCAAAATTATTAAAAATTAAAAATTATGTTAAAAACAGACATTGAGGAAAAGTCACAGAAGGAAGAGGGCATGGGTTTCACAATGCTAGAGTTATTTTATTATGGTGTCAGATTGTTCCCGTGGATGTCTATTTGGTATGACTGTTAAAAATGTGTTCAATAATACTAGGGCTCTTTGAAATATACCATTTCCAGTCTTCTGTCACTGCTCATAAATCATAGCCAACTGTTACAACGAGAGGCACATTTTCCGCTGTGCGTCTATGGACATGTCTAATCTTTATTCAAATAGAGCTGGGATTTCCTGCCAAAGTGTCGGTGGGCGGTTGTTCAGCCATTTTACAGTAGTTTTAATTGGAAGGTAATGGACTGAAGGGACCTCATCTGTTCATGTCCAGAGAGGCATGAGATGAACATTTACCATGAAAACTCCCCCTGCTGCAAGTCATCAGATGAAACCAAGCAACAGGAGTTAAAGCGGTGTGCCACTGACCCAGGGTGTCAAAGAATGGGTAGACGGGTTATTTCATTGATTAACTTTTCTATTTTTTAAGGCAGAAACCAGATGAACTGGTGTAGCCTCAATTTAAATGACCATACATGGGGTAAAATGAAGATGGAGAAGACAGTTGGTGGAGTTAGTGGTGTGCTTTGAAAGCAGTAATGCACACATTATTTAATAGATACTGTAGGACTAGTTATCCCCTGATTTTTTTCCAACCTGATTGATGAGTATTGAAGTGCTCAAAATGACACCTGTCATGAAGTATGGCTCCATAGATAATTGAGGCAACACTGGTCTTCTAAACATTTAATTGTGAAATGACCAATTGACTGTGCCTAAAACACATCAGTGACTCGGACTATGGAAATTGGAGGCTTAAGCAGACCAAATAGCCATGTTATTACAGCTGGGACAGTTTTCCCTGTCTCCCCAAAAAATGCATTTCCGCCTGATTTCCTGGAGCAAATACCTCTTCGACTGTCACTCCCTGGAGGCCAGAAATCAAATTTAATGGATATATTCACGCACCAAAGACGTCGGAGGCAGCGATGAAAGGAAAGAGAGCCCTCTTCTCTCATTCAAATGAAGGTCTTAACTCCTTCAGGTGTGGGTCGGAGCTATTTTGGTGATGTTAAGTTTGAGGCAATTATCTCTGTCTACACTGTAATAGAACTCCAAGCCCTTCATTTAACAAGTCTCAATCTATGTGTTTCAAAGAGAGGATTGAAACTGGATTTTTTTTCACAAAAATTCTTGCAAATCCCACTATGACACAATCTGAATACCATGCTATAGTAGTGATGAGGATGTACCCTGAACCCAAATACAATTCGGATGTTCACAGATGAGATTCAACAGATACTTTTTATTCACAAACATTAACTGCCAGATTCAGATGTGTTATGTCCAAAGAATTCCCAGGATGTCCTTACAGGAGCAATAAAAAGGACCTAATCGGTCTCTGTTCTAGCAGGCTGCATGACTAGGAATGAGGCCCTCTCCCCCATACTAAAGTAGGTAATAATGATGCTGTCATTTCAGCACCACGGACAGCGATACAGAAGGTGACAATCGGAAGTGTGCATAACTTCCTGCACATTATTCCTGCTAGTAGGATCCCAGGTGTGATAAGAAGTGACAGATGCTTCTAAAAAATGTTAGAGGCTCTTCTTAAGGCTTGGAACTCAGGGTTGCCTGAAGCTGCTCCACTGCTGTTTTACGTGATGGTGGTGTAGTGTCCCTCTGAGATAGTTCTCGACTTGACCTCTTTACTGTATGTCAGACGACTCTTTTTTATTTATATATCAAAGGATGAACCTATGAAAACTATTCCTAAGTGTTGCCAAACATATTGATTAGAACTCTTGAAATGTGGTGTAATTTAAAGCCTAAAACATAAAACATTAATAGATATCAGTAGAAGATATACAGGATTTTCTCAAATTAGGATTCAGCCTTTTTTGTCAGCAACGTTGGTCACAGATTTTGGAAACTTCTTTTTCTTTATGTCAGGTTGCTTACACAGCATAGAGTGCCAATAGTCATAATGCATTAACACATGTTATTACCAACTCATGTTATGTTTTATTTTTCCAACTGACTTAAATGGCTGTTAATAACATCAAGGGAAAGAGAAAGGGAAAGGGGGAAGGGATTAAAAGTTTGTCATTGCACAGAGTAGAGAGAGGGGGGCATCTAGAGGGGGCATCTAGGCAATGGGGCACTGCCATTGAAGGTGACCCCGGAGCAATTAGGGGTTCAGTGCCTTGCTCTGGGACACTTCGACACATAGCCGGCCGGGGATTCGAACTGCTGTGAGCTGTCGAATTTGCGATCATTAGACACTGGCTCTACCAGTTGAGCCACAGCCACCCCCTAAGCATATCATAGGGTCTGGAATGTATTGTATGTGTACAGTTGGAGGGATACCTTTTTTTCATTTGATTAACACTTGCTGAGACTATCACGGAAAACCTGTATGTTGAAGAATTGAGAAATTAAACACTGAAGAATAGAGGACGGGTTAAGAATTTAAAAAAATGTTTTTACCAAGTATGACTTCAGATGGCTATGGTCATGTTGAAGCGAATTCAAAATAATTGGTCACATGAGTTAACAGTACATTAAAAGTATATCTGACTCCGAAATGTCATGGTTAATAATGATTGATAATGTTTTTCTCATCCCTGTGTGACAGACAATTGATCATATCAGATCCTAGATTCCATTAAGAATACCCAGTTTATGCTCAAGCCATCTGAAGCTGATGACTTGATTCTACAGTATGTGTCGTTAACGATACATGTGAACATTAGACAATAAGTGGGAGAACCTGGTCATGATTATGTAGTGCTGTATTAACAGAGCCTTTATCTAGCACACAACATCACATTAATGCACACTGGAAGAATTAGAATACAGCAGGGACGACTGGTATCAATGGGCTAGCAGGGTTAAGCCCCCCCTATCTTTTACAATAAATATGAGAAAGTTATTAAATTAAAGAAATATTAAAATATAATAATTGTTGAATAATATAATTCATATATAAGAATTGTTAAACCTTAGAACTGATTGATTTTGGTGGAACCTAGAGCAGCAACAGCACAGAATAGTCACAAACAACTCAGGATATATCTAAATGGGCTGATTTTTTACAGCCCAAACTCCTAGCATCATCTTCCAATCATTGTTGTCACATCGTGATTGACAGGTGTGTTGGCGCCGCCTTGATTTCCCGAAATTTGGGCTAAATTAATTCAGCCCAGGCTGACTTTTGACCAATGTCAGGGCATAGCAGTACAGTACAGTACAGTGAGGGCAGGCCGACTGTAGGGGGGAGAAGAGTAGTGAAGTGAAGCGGCAATTGTGGGTATTAGCATGCTAAACTAGGTGAATTATTTACTCTCTCATCCATTTTCGTTGGGATTTTTTTTTTTTACGAAAAATTGGAAGTGAAGAGATAGGGGGCACATCGTCCAAACGGTGTTTAAATAACACAAAGGTCAAACGACAAAACCGTAAATTTTGTGTTTCTTGGTTTCAACGAAAGGACTGGCTAACGGCAAGTGTAGCTAAGTGCAAGTGAACATTTCCCGATGATCTGCAAAGAGAAACTGAAAGGGGAGCTGATGGTGATGTACAGTAGTGTAGAGTTTGTGGGTTTAACATCTGCAATGTCACTTTTGAGGATGATTACTGAGAACACTTTCAGAACACTTTTTCGGAGAAAAAAAGTCTGAATAAAAGGCCGAAAAAAAAAGTTTCTGAATAAAAGTCCTAAAAATATATATTTCAGAATAAAAGTCCTAAAAAAAAGTTTCAGAATAAAAGTCCGGGGAAAAAAAGTTTCAGAATAAAAGTCTTAAAAAAAAAATCATCCTAACAATAGAACATAGATGTGAGATGCATTACAATCGCAAAGGAATTGACAAATGACGAGGTACAATTTCTTCAGGATGTCTGCCAGACATGCTCATTCTAGAGGTGGGTATTGTTCACCATATCAACTTTGTCTCAGCCACATTTAAACACATTTAAATCAAATAGCTGGAGCCACCAAATCGGTCTACAATGTCTTCTCCTGAAGCTGAACCACTGTACCTTATATGGTAGAGTTGAGTGGCCCTCATTGAGTGGCCCGGTTTAAAGGTATTTTAGGCCTACTCCCCCAATATTTATGTGGTTATATTTCAAGAACCCAGAGTACTTACTCCTTATGTTCCAACGACTGTTGCTAAATGTCCCCAAAGTTCGCACTGAATTTGGCAAGCACTCCTTCATGCACTTTGCACCCGCTGCCTGGAATTCACTACAGAGCACTCTGAACTTGAAGGAACACATTTAAAAAACTTGGAATCAGCCTCATATCGTTCTTGCTCAGGACTGCTTTATATGAAAGTCCCATCCAGCTGCACAGCCGCAGAGAGAAATGCGCTACAGAGAGTCGTGAGAACAGCCCAGAAGATCACCGGCGCCCCCCTCCCCTCTCTGGAAGAGCTGTACAACACACGCTGCCTCAGGAAGGCCTCCAAGATCTCCAGAGACCCATCCCACCCTGGGTACGAACACTTTGCCCGGCTGCACTCGAAAAGGCGGTACAGGACCATGGCCGCAAGGACAAACAGACTGAAGCTCAGCTTCTACCCCAGGGCCATCCAGGCCCTGAACACAGCAAAGACCTAGGTTCTGGGCCCTGGACAGTCTGGACGGATTGATGGCAGCTGCTGGATTGAAAAATCAGGTGTAGTGCTGAGGCACAAATGTGTAAATTTCAAGCCTGCAAACTGCGACACTTTAAATGAATGTGCAATAACACTATGTGCAATATGACAACCCTAGTCGTTTTATTTGTACAGTGGATAGTGTACATAGCCTTTATTTATGTAATCCCTTCTTGGTTTTTTAGTTGTTTTTTTCTTTCCTAGCACCAGGGGAGCCACCCCTCCCAAATTTCGTTGTTTGGTACCTGTACTATAGCAATGACAATAAAGACCATTCATTCATTCATTCATTCATTCATTCATTCATTCATTCATTCATTCATTCATTATTTCACTCTATTGCTCTGACCAAATAGTATTTTGTCTATTTTTTGTTGTTGATTTGGTGTTGTTTTATTGTGTAGTTCTGCATTGTCTGTTTTTAACTGTCGAAACTCGATGTTTTAAGCTGCTGTCTTGGCCAGGCATCCCTCGGAAAAGAGATTTTGATTTTGTTTGTGCATGTGCATGTGAGTGTGGAAATGGGGTTATGTTTTATTTTTTTAAATCAATGTTTGGTGCTACAGGCTTAATGGATTTTCATCACCATTATCATACAATACAACACTTCTCATTGCCAAACATGCTATTGTTGTTAGTAGGGATGCACCGATACCGATACCAGGGGCCTCATTTATAGAAAGTATTTTGGATAAAATTTGATCTTACCCGTGTCGTACGTAGAAAACCACGTCAAAGTAGTGATTTATACAATTTCAATGTAAGTCGATTTGACCGTGGAAACGATCGTAGCTCTACGTCAGGTATTGACTTGACGTACGCACATTACCTACTGGTTATGCAGAGTTATTACAGGCATGTGAGCCGCACTGCCTACTGTAATTCATGAGAAGTGAAACTAAA
Source organism: Nansenia antarctica (assembly GCF_963989245.1). Taxonomy (NCBI): domain Eukaryota; kingdom Metazoa; phylum Chordata; class Actinopteri; order Argentiniformes; family Microstomatidae; genus Nansenia; species Nansenia antarctica. The sequence goes on from NC_137674.1 coordinate 39,836,238, forward strand.
GTGGCTCGTAATAAAATTAATGATGTTGTTATCAGCCGAGAACATTTGTTTAATTCAAGATTTAAAGGGAACTGATGTTTATGATTGTATTTCAGTCTTCCTTTATATCCCTCCAGAGCTGTCAAGGCAACGCCATCTCCCCTTCAAAATGCCTATAGTGCATTCCACAACGTTCCACGACGAGCCAGGGATAGAAAATGGGACGACAAACAATGTATACCACACCTGCAACTTGCTCTTTGCCAAAAACATGCAGTGCTTCTGCCACCGCTCATTTTAAACTATGGAGGGGGGTGTTGCCTTATTTGCTCTATATGCGTGCATTTATGTGTATGTGTGTGTGTGTGTGTGTGTGTGCGTGCATTTACGTGTATGTGTGTGTGTGTGTGTGTGTGTGTGTGTGTGTGTGTGCCTGAGTATGTGTGTGAAGTAGGCGTTTAGATAGCAATTGTTATTTGGGAGGGGATAGTCAGAAGAGGTGTATGATCAGTATGGCCCTGTATCTTACCTATGAAATTATTAGGCTAGATAGAGCCCTGTTTCTGGAAAATAAGTCCATCTCCTTAGTCACCTCTGTGACTTTCAGAAAATAATGAGTGACATAAAGCCTTGAGCTGATATGTGATTGTTTGTACTGTACTTGAGTAAACATTACTGTAAACCTATGCATCATACTATCCTTTTGATATGCACATGGCTTCATATGGAGCATTTAATGAATTATTAATTATTATGTTCTGAACAGCTATTGAGAGTGGGTGTGCTTTTACTCTTTACTATAAAATCCGTTATGTATTTGAGTATGTATTTCGTAGTTAGTTGTTCTCACCTATTCTGCCTTGTTATTAAATCACAAATACAAATCTAATCTCAAGTTTTTCTGTCTTGTTTTTAACTTGCAAATAAAAAATCTCAAGGCTTCGTTCCAAAATGAGTACATTTGCAATAGACCATCAACAACGACTGACCAATATCAATTATCTCGGTTTTTTATCAACCAAAGCTGAAATATTATACAATGGAGACGCAGCTGACCTAAGAGATAAGGGAGACTAATTTCAAACTCATTCATTAAGGCACAACAAACACTGGCACGATACCCCTCACTTACTAGCTCTAATCATCTGCCCATCCTAATCTGGCACAGGGTTTCTCCTCCAACCGCCCTCCATTGTTAGTGTGGCAGACACCTTGTCAATATCATTAACTAAGAGCCACTGTAATCTTTCCCAGCATGTTAGGCACATTAGGATTAATGACATAACAAAATGCCCAGCTCTATAAGGGTCGTTCTTCTTGTCTAGTCTAACCCATCCAAATGCAGTGGGATACAGATGGGGCTTGCGCATCATTACCGCAGCACCTCCCAACATGCCTGGCATATCTCCAGATGTTACACAATAGCTTCATTCATCTATCAACATGGTGTCCCAAGGGTATTCTTGCATTCGAGATCAATCATGTTGTGCTTGGTTGCAGGACGACTCAATACAATACCCATAATCCTTGCAGCATGGTGTTGTCAGCTTCTACCCCTGGGAGGGGCCACCACCGATGCTGGGTTTGTGTTAGATTTTGTTATAATGTTAATGATATCTCGTTGGCTTCTTCATGGAGTCTAATGTGGAGCCTATTCAGAGGAATTACCAGAGAAAGGGCTTGGCTCTGTGGAAGATTACATTGAAGGATCATTTATACCCAAATATACCACATGCTTCCATGGAGCAAAAGTAAATCTGTAACTTTGTAATCACTGATACAGTATAGGCTACTATTGTTTATGTGTTAGAAACTTTCAAAGTGAAGTAAGTATACTAATAGGTAACTGGTTGTCTTTCAGTAGGTAACTGGTTGACTTTAAACACAATTATGGATATAATATTATTTTCCATTAAGGGATTATTTTTGGCCACTTTTGTAGAGTGACTGAGATGATGTTGTCCCATCGACTGTGCGTTTTTCTCTCCACCATTCAACGTTGTAGATTTTTGTAACTCTCCCTAGGCCTGTATATAAATTGTGTCCACTGTCTAGGAAGAGAGGAAGTGGAGATTATTGTAATACGTAAAAAAAAGAAACCAATATTTCATAGGTTATTATTGTGTGATTACCAGTTTATCACTTTATTTAATTGTTATGTATGATCCTTGAAATAAAGTGTTACAAAAATGTTACCAAAAGAATGTATGGTTTTGCAGTTTGATAGATGACAAAAATCATATCAGATGATATTGTAATGAAAATATATGCATTCCAGGTCACATTGTATTGTATTTCAGCCCTTACTAACAAAAGTTTACTCAATACATACTACCTTTCTTCACACATTACAACATCATTTGGCACCAAAAAGCATTTGTGAAGTGACCAGTATAATTCACATCATGATACATTTTGCATGGAAAAAAAACATAGAACTGAAATGTAGACTGCATCCGGGACTTTTGATGTGAAACAAGAGCCGTTGATGCTTTTTATCTCTATTTTCAACCTAGAGCAGTATTACTTATATATGATATTCATTTGTTGTAGGCCTATTTATGAGAATAGGATCAGTTGTCAAGACAAAAAAGAAAACTTGACAATGAGCTGCTCCAATGGATTATGGATCAAATGAAAAAATGAGATGTTCTAGGTAGAAACATAAAGCATGTGCTATTCGAAACTTGAGAACAACTTGACATGCATATACATTATGAATGAGCTGATGGCTTGAGGGCTTTAGTATGTGCCTGTTTGATCTACAGTGACTTGTTTGTCATACAACTGACTGATTTCGAGTCATGAGGCATCTACCATAGAGTTGTGCGCTTCTATTTTTAAGTCTTCATTTGACAGCTGAATTAACATTGTCACTTAAAAAAAAGCCCTTTAAACTCACCTAGAAACAACTGTGCTACCTCCTTTTCCTGGCCCGTTAATTTCAAGAAAGGCAATGTGGTGGCCACCTGCTCCTTCAATCTTGATTGCTTAAGTTATTTAATTACTGTTATAATTGGATGACTTTAATGGCTCTCTGAAGGGATTCTAAAGAACTCAGAAAACTGGATGAGAGGCAACATCTTTCAACAGTACTCAAAATAGGGATATTTTCTCCACTATGTGTATCCATGCGTCAAGGAACAATAAGGAGAATAATAGTCATTAAAAAGGAAATGCTGGGCAGAATTGCTCGCTGACAGAGAACAGCATTTGAAGACATCTACCAGGAAGTTCTTGAATCTCAAGAACCTACTGTTTATAATGCCTGTTTAAATGACGCCACAAAATGTCAAGGATGTAAACTGTTTCATGTGTGTTTAGGGGACACCTTTCAGATGTGCAACAGGGAGCCAGTAACCTACAGTAATTGTTCTAGTGATGCCACTAGTCTTCAAATTGAGGGACATTGCATTTTTGGTAATTTGCTTTTTAACTTTATTCATTTAATTTGTGTTAATGTACACATTTTCACAGGTACTCCTGAAGATTACCAATAAAATGGTAAATGGACTGACTTATATAGCTCCTTATTCCAAAGCACTTTACAATGGCCTCTCATTCACCCATTCACACACTAATGGCAGCAAGCTACCATGCAAGGCGCCAGCCCACTCATTGGGAGCAATTTGGGGTTCAGTGTCTTGCCCAAGGACACCTCGACATGTGGCCAAACCACTGATCTGCTAACCTTGCGATCATTAGACGCCGGCTCTACCTCCTGCGCCACAACCGCACCAGTAAAGTTGCTGTCATACAGTAGGTTCAAATAAGTGCAAAGTACAAAGTTTTCTTATTATACAAAATGATACATACTGCATCGATGGTCATATCTCTGGCCACTGGCCATCACCTCTGGCCATCCCATCCCCAATTTAATTAGCAGGCCATACACATAGGCTGTGTTCGAAATGGCATACTAGCATACTAGCATACTAGTCAGGTTCACTATGTTTCAATTTAAACTTTCGTGGGAATTTTTGGGGGATTTGCTAATCTATACATTTTTGGAAAGGGCATTGTATGAGGAATCAGAAAATATATGTTTCCATTTGCACAGATGTCTGAAAGGCGGCCATCTTGGCATTTACAAAATGGCCGCCATAATACACACGTTTTGTAATATATTGGCTTCTAAATAAGCTAGAACATTGATTTAAACTGCTAAACCTACATTTTCAGGGTCAATGAATCCAATGGTTGGAGGTACAAAGCAATTTTTTGTATTCTTCTTCTTAAAAAAAAAAAGTATATGGGCACAGGCAGCCATTGCTCTGCAGGATCCATAGGCTAATTGGATCCCCTGCAAAATTGGTACTCCAAACATGAGGATGGCATGCTTAAACCGACAACCACAGACGTCCTCCCAGCCCCAAAGTCCATCATTGAGATGGTACAATGCAAATGCAAAACTGACTGTTCTTCTGGCAGATGTTCATGCAGAGCTAAGAACTTTGCCTGTACCGACATGTGCAGCAGCCAGTGCCAGAACGATGACGATTCCCAAGCTGTGACGCACGAAAGTGATGATGATGAACTAATCTAACAGCCCAGCTCACATTGGCACGCATTGGACTCGCCATTCACATATCACTTCACACATAGCATAAACGCGTATACATAGTCAAGAGACACAACCCGCCTGTCATTACACATAGAGTAAATACACATCCCACAAACAGAACAACCAGCACACCATACACTCCCCACATTCCTCCCATTCATTTATTTTGTTTCATTCCCTATTTTTATCATTAAATATGACATACGGAGCTTATTCTCCATGCCGCACCCGCCTTGAAGTCCTGCCTGAGAGTAGTGTTGTTCCGATACCATTTTTTGATCCCGATACCGATACCGATACCTGACCGTGCAGTACTTGCCGATACCGAGTACCGATCCGATACCACGGCGTTTGAAAAAACTAAACAAAAAAACATGTTTTTTGAGCCGCATACTCACCTCGATGTAAAATGATTGCTAACACTTAGTCTGGCACTGCTCAAAACCTGAAGATGTTCCAGTTAAGCAGCATACTCTCAATTGCTTCTGCAATTGCTTCACCAGTGTGGGACCCCTTGAACTCGTTTGCATGCAGCACAACGCTTTCCCGGTTGTATGATTCGGAGTCCACCCAGTGAGCAGTTAAACTAAGCAGGGACAGTGGGGAGACGTCGCTGGTCCAAATATCCGTAGTGAAGCTGATGGCCTGCACCTTTCCTAGCTTATCTGAAACATGCTCAGTCACCTTCTTATTGAGGGCAGGGACGGCCGTCTCCGTGATGTATTTGCGACCTGGTATTTTGTATTTAGGTACAGCGTGAGCCATAAAAAGGCGGAATCCCACATTGTCAACAAAGGAGAGGGGCAGGTCACAGAGCACAATCATTTCAGACATTTTCTCAGTCATCTTTCTTGCCATTTCACTCGTCGCATCCCACTGGTCCTTTTTTTGGAATGAGCTACTCAGCGTTTGTTGTTTTGGTCCATCCGTTCTCTTGCTTGCTGTCGCAGCTGCCGTAGATGACAGAAACTCTTTGTGCTCTTTAATATGTTTTGCCTTTAAATGCTTAATTAAGTTGCTAGTATTGAAACTGGCAGCTTTAGTGCCACCCCTCGACACATTGAGACCGCAAATTGTGCATTTAGCCGTTGTACACACCGGACTATCCACCTTGAAATATCTCCATGCGTGTTTGTTTTTCCGCGATAGTGAAAAGCTGCCACGCCATTGGTTGAGAGCAGCTGCTCTGGGCCAATAGCGTTCCAGCAGAGGGGCATGTCTGGGCATGTCTGTGTTAGGAAGGCTGTGTCAGGCTTCGTGCTGCGCAACGTGCTGCGTTTGAACAAGAGTTTGGTATTGGGTGTTATTATTTGTTAGTACTCGCCGATACCGATACCAGCAATTTTGTGCGTATCGGTGGCCATGCCGATACTAGTATCGGTATCGGAACAACACTACCTGAGAGCGTTCCTCACTTCCTGTTTGCGCCAACTCAAGATCCCCAAAATCTGGCGAAGAGCCCTAGATGTTGCGATCCCTAAACCGAATAAGCCTGAAGGGGACCCTAAGAGTTACCGTCCCATCTCTCTGTTATGCATCCCCTTCAAGATCCTCGAGACGGGGCCGTCTTTATAGACCTGACGGCTGCCTACGATACCGTATGGCATCGCGGCCTCACCTGCAAGCTGCTCCGCCTGCTGCCGGACAGGCACATGGTCAGAATGATCATGGAGCTCATCCGTAACCGCAGCTTTACCCTTACCACCGGTTGCGGACAGCTAAGCAGGCTTCGACGCCTTAAGAACGGCGTCCCTCAGGGATCGGTCCTGGCCCCCCTCCTCTATAATATCTACACCTATGACCTGCCCAACACACTCTCGCGGAAGTACGCCTACGCAGACGACCTCGCAGTGGTGTACTCTGCTGAAAATTGGCAGTCTGTGGAGGGGATTCTGAGCCAGGACATGCAGACACTAGTGGCATACTTCCGGAAATGGAGATTGAAGCTTAGCGAGGCAAAGACGGTGTCGGCTGCCTTCCACCTTAACAACAGGGAGGCTAAATGTGAGCTTAGAGTATACCTAGATGGAACTCCCCTGCCATGTTCCGCTGAGCCAATCTATCTCGGCATGACATTGGACAGGACGCTCACGTTTCGCCGGCACCTCGAGTCACTGCGCAAGAAGTTAACAGCTCGTGTGGCGTTGATGAGGCGACTGGTTGGCTCAGGCTGGGGCGCCGGCGCAAAGACCTTGCACACGGCAGCCCTAGCCCTCCTTTATTCAACTAGTGAATACTGCGCCCCAGTATGGTGTCGCAGTGCCCACACCCGCCTCATCGACTCGCCTATAAACGAAGCCTTGCGGTTTGTGACAGGATGCCTGCGTCCTACCCCCGTGGACAACCTTCCCATCCTAGCAGGCATCCAGCCCGCAGGCATCCAGCCCGCAGGCCTCCGCCGCATGGGAGCCACAGCACGTCTCGCCTGCCGGGCCGTGGAGCTTAATAACCATCTGCTCCACGATAGGCTCACTATAACAGCGGAGCCCTCCCGGCGTCTCAAGTCGAGACACCCATTTGTGCCTGCCGCACAGGATCTCAGGCAGCAATGCAGAGATCTTAACATCAGTGCGGCAGGATGGGCGGATTATATGTGGCGCGCGGAGTGGGAGGCAAACACCTCCAAACTCCGCGACCATATCCCAGTCGCCGGCCCTGAGCCCCTCGGGATGGACTTGCCAAGGCTATCCTGGGTGAGGCTCAATCGTCTCCGGACCGGCATCGGATGTTTCCGCTCATCAATGCACAGATGGGGCTTGGCCCCAAATGCGTCGTGCGAGTGTGGCGCAGAGGACCAAACCGCAGACCATGTTATCCTGGATTGCCCGGTGTACCACCCACCCAACGGGATGCATGTTCTGTCGGTACTAGATGACGAGACGATGACGTGGCTTCTGGAGGGGTGTCCAGAAATATAGCCCGGGTGAGCCCCTCAACCAGGTCTCGGGGTGGTAAAAGGGTAGCCCCTCGGCCCCGAGCATGGTGGAGTGGAGAGGAAAACAACTACCCATACGCCGAAAGAAGATAATTAAATATGCCATTAGGCTAAAGATTTACCTGCCTCTGTATTGCCTTACTGGTTGCTGGCTGTTGCCATAACATCCAAAAATGTATAGATTAGCAAATCCCCCCAAAGAGCCAACAAAAGTTTAAATCATAACATCGAGACTATCTAATGCAGGAGGTTGTCGTGATCATACTGTGGTCTGTGGACTCATGTATGGAAGTAATAGAAAAACGACAATTTCTTAAAGTATAAGTTACACATTTTTATGTGATGATATAAAAAAAAAAGAATACAAAAAATAGCTTTGTAACTACAACCATTGGATTCCTTGACCCTGAAAATGTAGGTTTAGCAGTTAAAATGTTCTAGCTTATTTAGAAGCCAAGATATTACAAAACGTGTGTATTATGGCGGCCATTTCTTAAATGCCAAGATGGCCGCCTTTCAGACATCTGTGCAAATGGAAACATATATTTTCTGATTCCTCATACAATGCCCTTTCCAAAAATGTATAGATTAGCAAATCCCCAAAAAAATCCGACGAAATTATATAACAAACCTGACTATACTAGATATGACGTCGATTTGAGTATGCGAAAGCGTTCACACTGTACAGTATGCGAGATTTGAGTATGCGAGAAATCTAATAATGTATACTAGATTTTGGCAAAATTTGAGTATGCCATGACTGGACACTACAGGGGTACTAAATCCCCAAAATGCATTGCGCGTCTCTTCAGTCTCGTCAAACTGCGTCATACAGCTGTTGTTTACATTGTCTGATAGCCTGGAGACCGAAAGCTCGCAATAAACATAGTTTTTTGCACAGATTTGAGTGTGCAGATGCTGTTTTTTTGCACTCTATTTGATACTCTTCAGCTGCAGCACCCCAGCTAAGTCTGATCACGGATGAGCGGTGGTATTTTCACTATATTGGGAATTTACATGGTGAAATGCATTTTTAGACATGACTATGTCGTCATGATTACAAGGATGCCACTTGAAATGCATGAAATCCAAGTTTATTCGTGTCTTACACACACGTTCGCCTAGTATTTGACTGCCTGTAGCCCAGTCACGAATGGTCCCAGTATTGTAGCTTCAGACGGAAGAAGTTGGTTGTTATTGTGCTTGCTGTAGCAAGCCCACAATATATTATTGCTCATATATATTTATTTTTATCCTGTTCTTTTACCAACTGCTAAGACAACAATATAGTAAGCTAGTTACTTTAGCTAGCTAAAGATATTGGCCCCCTAAATCATGTTCAGTCCGAGAGCGTCTCTTCAGTCTCGTGAAACTGCAATGGCGGACGGCGAAGCGACAGGAGCTCGACAAGTTGTATATTAGATATATTAGATATGTATATTGTACAAGTTAGATTGATGTTAGTTTGATGATTAAAGATGATTGATGATCTTAGATTGATGATTAAAGCTTCATTTATTCATGAGTCTATCAGTGTTCTGATGCTATAAAAGATTGTAATTTAAGAATATCCTCCCTCTCATCTCATCACAATCTAGCCTATAGCCTACTATAGGGCTTTCACACCGGCAAAGAACCGTGCTGGTTCGCGTTCGCAAACCAAGTCTGGAACCGGCCGGCGCGTTCAGACCGAAGCTCAATTGGTTCGGAACCTGAAAAGTTGGTTCGCAGCGGGCACCAAAAAATAGTGGTTCTCAAGCGCGAACCAAAACGTAGAACAGTCACGTCGTCAGTGGGTGTGTCCTATTCTAGGCTTCAGAGACCAGCAAGGAGGAAGTAGACAAAATGTAATCTAATCTAAATCTAATCATTAGTGATCAAAAACAATATCAAAAGTGTCATTATTCTCTCCATCTTCCTCACATGCTCAGCAAACACACACACGCACACGCGCGCGGACATGCGCGGACATGCGCGAACGCGAATTTCGTAAGCCATTTCTATTCCAGTAATGGAGCAGCTGATTAGTAAAAGAACGCATATAGAAAGTGTATTTTGTTTTGTTTCACAGAAAATTGTGTGTATTTCAGATACTGTAGTAGTGGAAGATATTATCCTCTTTTCCAGTGAAGTAGCTGCCATCTAGTTGTGAATTGTTTTGTTTATCCCGCCCCTTCATCACCCAGCGTTGATGACGCGGATGGTTCAGGTTACACTGGTATGAACGCGGGCTCGTTCGCCAGACAGCACCAAGGTTCAGAGGTTTCCGAACGCGAACGCGAACCGGCACGGTTCTTTGCCGGTGTGAAAGCCCTAGGGAGCTAGTAAGTGAGCTAGCTAACAAGTTAATGTAGGGCTACTTACTTCGAGGTGAAAAATAATGCACATCTGAATAAAGTACCGCATACGATGAGTGATTGCCTCCGTCGTCTGGTAAGAGGTATGTTGGTTGGATAAAGTTGTGTTAGTAAATGATCACTGATAAAAATATGTTGGTGAGTGAAGCAGGAGCTGGGCTGGACCCAGGATGTCCCGTGAGGTAAGGTAAGAGGAAAGGGCATGGGAACGGGCCTGCTGGCCAGGTTTGTTATGAATCGAACATAATAAACCTGACAATAGCCTACATGCAGCAAATTTACCTACAGCTATTATTTTGGGAATCTACATGGTGAAATGCATTCTTAGACATGTCTACGTCGTCATGATTACAAAGATGCCACTTGAAATGCACAAAATAAAAGTTTATTTGTGTCTTGTATGCATCCTTGTTGTTACCTCATTCCAAATGCAACTATGGTCTCTACTTACGTCTGTTACAAGCATGACCAGCACCAGAGATATTAAAGAAATGTGCATGTGACTTGGAGGAAATTATCAAAGGAGAGCTCTGTTAGTTTGGAAAAATGTGATCTGTTTGATTTAAAGTGAGTTTTGTACATGTGGGATTCACCAGAGTGAAAGTGATGGACCACCTTTAGTGCTACTACAGCTTATGCTGGATTACTTTATAGGACCACAGGGAGGAGATTAATTATAAATATCCACATATGATCAAAGACTGGTTGGTGTGTATATACAGTACCCTCCACAAGTATTGGCACCGCTGGTAAAGATGAGTAAAAATGATTATTTAAAAATTCACCTTTTGGTGAATTAGGTTAATGTCACACTGAAAACCTTTAATTGAAGTAAATTTATTTGGAGAAAAAAAATGTCTGTCATCAACACAAGTCTGGAGCCCATGGACATCACCAAATGCTGGGTTTCCTCCTTTGTGATGCTTTGCCAGGCTTTTACTGCAGCTGTCTTCAGTTTTCACTTCAGTCTTGTTCATGTGTCTTTCTGCCTTTAGTTTTGTCTTCAGCAAGTGAAATGCATGCTCGATCGGGTCGAGATCAGGTGATTGACTCAGCCATTGCAGAATATTCCATTTCTTTGCCTTAAAAAACATGGTTTGCTTTTGCAGTATGTTTTGGGTCGTTGTCCATCTGTACTGTGAAGTGCCATCCAATCAACTATGCTGAATTTGGCTGAATCTAAGCAGACAGTATACACTTCAGAATTCATCTGGCTGCTTCTGTCTTCTGTCACGTCACCAATAAACATGAGTGACTCAGTGCCTTTGGAAGCCATGCATGCTCATGCCATCACACTGCCTCCACTGTTAGGGCTTTCACACCGGCAAAGAACCGTTCCGGTTCATGTTCGGAAACCTCCGAACCTTGGTGCTGTCTGGCGAACGAGCCCGCGTTCATACCAATTTAAGTGGAACCATCCACGTCATCAACGATGGGTGATGAAGGGATGGGAATGGGATGAACTAAAATGTCACAACTAGATGGCAGCTACTTCACTGGAAATGAGGATAATATCTTCCACTACAGTATCTGAAATAAACACTATTTTCTATGAAACAAAACAAAAGACACTTTGTTTTTGTTGTTTTTTTTTTTCCGGATTTTATCCCTTTTTCACCCAATTTGGTAGCCAATTGAACCCAACCTAGCATCCAATTATCCCCTGCCTATTGCGAGGGATCCGCCGCACGACCCCGTGGCCGGCAGTCCCAGAGGAGGCCGCCAGGCAGACTAGCTGACTGGCTCCTCGAGCCCAGCACCGTTATTCCGGCACCCCGGGGGCGCTGTTGCGCGACGGATCCTTGTCCGGAACTACTCCTATACCCCCCCTCGGGAGCGGCCGCCCAATATGCCGCTCCCCGTATGTGCCCCAGCCATATCCGGGTCTGGCGAGCCGGGATACGAACCCCGGCCCCGGTGGGCAGCATGCACTAGTGGCCAGTGCTTAGCCCGCTACACCACCGCGGGCCAAAAGACACTTTCTACACGCGTTTTCTTACTAACCAGCTGCTCCTGGAAATGGAAATTCGCAGTCGCACGCATGTGTGTGTGCGTGTTTGTGTGTTTGCTGAGCATGTGGAATGGAATGGAATGGAATGGAATGGACTTTATTTGTCATTGCTACAGTACAGGTACCAAACAACGAAATTTAGGAGGGGTGGCTCCCCTGGTGTTAGGAAAGGAAAAAGAAAACACATTTTAGAAAAAGCATAGATGCATAAAATCACAAGAAGGTAAGGAGCTGGTTTACATCAATAAAGGCTATGTACACAATCCACTGTACTATACTGCACAGATAGTCAACTAGGGTTGTCATATTGCACAAAGAGTATTTTTTTCACATTATTTTAAAGTGTCACAGTTTGCAGGCTTGAAAATGTACATGTTTGTGCCTCAGCACTAGCTGCCATACAATCCGTCCGGACTGTCCTGGGCCCAGAACTTAGGCCTTTTCTGTGTTCAGGGCCTTGACGGCCCTGTGGTAGAAGCAGTCCTTCAGTCTGTTTGTCTTAGCGGCCGGGGTCCTGTACCTCCTGTTCGAGGGCAGCTTGACAAAGTGTACGTGCCCAGGGTGGGTCGGGTCCCTGGAGATCTTGGAGGCCCTCCTGAGACAGCGTGTGTTGTACAGCTCCTCCAGAGAGGGGAGGGGGGCGCCGGTGATCTTCTGTGCTGTTCTCACGACTCTCTGTAGCTCGTTTCTCTCCGCTGTTGTGCAGCTGTGGAACCAGTTGGAGATGCCGAAGGTGAGGATGCTCTCCACTGCGCCGTGGTAGAAGGCCACCAGTATCTCCTGCTTGTTGTGTTGTTTCCTGAGGCATCTCAGGGTGTATAGCCGCTGTTGTGCCCTCTTGATGGTGCCTTTAGTGTTGTCCTTCCAGGCCAGGTCATCCCGCATGTTGTGTCCCAGGAATCGGAGGGTTGAGACTCTCTCCACGCTCTCTCCGTCGATGAGCAGGGGCTGGATCTCGGACTTTTTCCTCCTGAAGTCTACGATGAATTCCTGGGTCTTTGACTTGTTTAGCAGCAGGTTGTTAACCTTGCACAGCTTGCTCAGTTGCTCTACCTCATCCCTGTACGCCGCCTCGTCCCCCCCCGTGTGAGGAAGATAGAGAGAATGATGAAACTTTAGATTTTTTTTTTAGCGCTAATGATTAGATTTAGATTAGACTACATTTTGTCTCCTTCCTTCTTGCTGGTCTTCATAGAATATGACACACCCACTGACGACGTGACTGTTTACGTTTTGGTTCCCGCTTGAGAACCACTGTTTTCTGGTTCCCGCTGCGAACTAACTTTTCAGTCTCCGAACCAACTGAGTTTCGAATGTGCCGGCCGGTTCCAGACTTGGGGAACAGTTCTTTGCCGGTGTGAAAGCCCTTGTTTTTGCAGCTGAAGGATGGCCTGTTTCACTTTGAGAGGTGCATTCACAACAACAGCTTCCAAATGCAAATGCCACACTATTGTCCAATTACTTTTGGTCCCTTGAAAAAGAGGGGGGCACATATTAAACAGCTGTAATTCCTAAATCCTTCCTCCAATTTGGATGTGAATACCCTTGAATTAAAGCTGGTAGCTGGTAGTCTGCACTTTAAACCCATATTATGTTATAAAAAGAACAAATTCTGTCAGAGTCCTAAAGAAAAGTCTGCACAAGAAGTTTGCTTGCCTGAATAGAAAAAAACCTTTTCACAGCAAAGTTTTAGTGAATTTATACATCTATAAACTGTGAATGTTTATGGATGTATAAATTCAGGAGAAGGGGGGACCAGGTAGCAGTGTCTTGTAGTCAGGTGATTGTTGGAAGACCAAAATGGATACAGAGCATGAGTGTTGTGTCTTTGTCGGTGCCAGCTATTGATGTGAATGAAATGTATTATTCCTTCCTGAAAAAATGTATCCACAAACTGTCTGGGCTTTCATTCCATGTTTGGGTGCTCATGTCTCACAGTTCCGATGGCAGAGCAAACAGAATAGAATAGAAGCAGACACTTGGAGGAACCTTAAAAAAAGGCTCAGCTGAAACTTTTTACTGCTGACTGAACTAGTCTCATTTGAATACACTGGTGAAGTGGAACTTCACACTTGAGCTTGGGGGCAAACAAACAAGCATGTAGCTCCATACTATGGACGTGCAAATGGTGATTTGTTTTACTGCCCTCTGCCCCCTTCCTAATAAGTGAGAATTTTACATTTGTTTTCTCCAAGCATCCCAATAACGAAGACAGTTTCTGAGACTATGTAGGTTTGAACATTTATTTTCAAAGACCTGTTTTAGTTATATTTGTGACTGGTCATGTCTAGCACTCTGTATATTGAATTGCAATTGTATCATGCTCAACATAGTTATACTCACTGCAGTTTTTCACGTGGAAAATGTTGTTCAAAATCAGACAATGACGGCTACATTAGGGACAGTCGGGGTTTGATTACCAGTATTTCTCCTAAACTTAGTGGATTCTCTCTCTTATTGCACTTGCAGAAGTATACTGGCCTATTCTTTGTTTTCTGTTCATAACTTAAACTTGAAGGAAGATTTCATTGTATATCTGACTAACCAAGCACCATCCAAATTAATTATGCATTTACAGTACAACCACAGCATTGAGTTCACACTTTCCGTTCTTTGTTCATGTAAATATCTTTGGCAGTCACAGTGAAAGAGTCTCTTTGTTAACTTCCTGGTGAGATATTGGTGAATGTGTGTGTTGCATCGGTCCTGGATTTAAGCAAAACTTTCAAAGTTGGTTTCCTCAGCCAAGCCCCGATTGTAAACAATGAGAGTCGCATCCACTCGTGCATAGCATATAGTGCGAGGAGGAGGAAAGATACACATTTCTTAATGCCAAGAAATTGACTGCTTTCTCATGGAATATATGCAATGATGAAAGTGGGCCGCTGTTATGTCCAATTTGATGCATTACAACTTTCTAAGCCACCTCTGTTTGTGTTACAAACAAAAGTTGTTTGACTTCAGCCTAAGACTGATTCAACCATAACCTCATTCCTGTGTCTAAAATAGTTTGAGGGGTTCAAGGTGTGAGGTTCTCACGCTGCATCAGAGCAAAGAGTGACACACAGACACAGTAGCGATGGCAGAGAAATAGTTTTAGTTCTTAATTAAGGTTTATGCACAGATATGATTTGAAATTTCTCAGACAAGACAATAATTTGTCCTTTTCCGAATGTGAGGTGTTCAAATAACTCATAGTACCCGCAAATAATTTATCTTTACAGTCCTTTTCCAAATGCAAGGTGGTCTAACATATCCATCATGCTCAACGAATGAATGGCAGAATAAACTTTTCATTGGATACCGTTTTGATGCACTGATTCGCTTTTGATACATGTATTTAGTATGTGTGTACGTTTGTATAGTTATATTGCAATTTGCTAAATATTTATTATTTTAATATAAAATGTGCTCAAGCAATAGAGAAAAACTGTAGTTTGTCTCAAAAGTACAATAGCGAAAAAAATATCCCTTTTCACAATGACATGGAAATGGAAGTGTTTGGTCAAGAGGTTGGGTGGAAAGGTATTTTTTGTATTCATTTTGCCAAAATGAAACACTATAACAGTATATCTAACAGTATCTTGTCCCAGCGGTATCTTGTCTAGACAGACTCAAGGGAGCATGTCCACACTGTCACAATGGTAAACACCCCTGAAGGTGTAGTATCATCCCATCAGCAGTAGTGTTATGGTAGTAGGGACATTGGTGTCACTGTGTTCCTTCTTGAGTTAGCTGAGTTATTGATGTTGGATAAGTGCCACGTCTTTTATACCTTACCTCGTCCCCAGACTATTCCACAGAGTGCATATAAGCCTAGAATAACAATGAACTCCAACTTGGTGGTAGTGAATTTACTGAGTAGAGTATTTGTCATTATTACATTTTTAGCGAGGGGGGGGGGGGGGGGGTGGAGGAGTGCTGTGGGAGATGATTTATGCGGGTTAAAGCCAATGGCTAAACGTCAGGAGTTTTTCCCAATCTGTATATTTCGTAGGCAAAGTTTGACACGTTGGTCCACCAGACTTTCTGAAACGTTGGTCCACCAGACCTTCTGACACATTGGTCCACAAGACTTTCTGACACATTGGTCCACCAGACTTTCTGATACATTGGTCCATCAGACTTTCTGAGCATATTGGGCGGAGGTGTCTGGACTTTCATTTGTTCACAGATGAGTGATCTTCATTTAATCATTATCATGGTTATGAATTATAAGGAATGTTTATGGCAACAACATGGCCCACTTGAACCATAACTTAAAACTACTGTAACGCTTGTCATTAGGTGCTATCTGTACGGGACTACAAAGTTACAAAGTATCAGTGGCTGCATTGCATTCAAGGTTCAAGTTCATATTTATACAATTATTTATGTATGTGTGTAAATGATTAACCTATCAAACTCTTCCAGGTAGGTATGTTAATACTTCATATATGACCTTTAAGCAAAATGTAAAAATTATAAGTTGTGCTTCTTACAAACATGCATTTGCAAACTCATCCATGCAAACTCATCCATGCAGAATTACACAACAGTTACTCCACTTAGGTACTCCAATCAGGTTGTTAGTCAGTTCAAAGTTAATGTAAACTTTGTTTAAAACAATTTGCTTGCTCCCTGGGCTGAAAAAAGAGCAATATTTGAAGGGCTTGTCAGATTGTACCTTCCCTCACTGTGTAGCATGAAATGGGCTTCCATGTTTTCTCCCCCACATTTACTTGCTCTGGGTTTGTCTGGAGCAGGTCTCTTACATGTTAACATCAAAATGTTCTCACACTTGCATACCCAAGGCACATCCCCTCATCCTCAGAGAGAGAGAGAGAGAGAGAGAGAGAGAGAGAGAGAGAGAGAGAGAGAGAGAGAGAGAGAGAGAGAGAGAGAGAGAGAGAGAGAGAGAGAGAGAGAGAGAGAGAGAGAGAGAGAGAGAGAGAGAGAGAGAGAAAGAGAGAGATGGTGCTCCGTAGGTGTGGGTTTGAGTGAGGATCCATCCCTACATTACGTTTGGCTGTCTGTGTGAAAATGGTCTCTCCTAACATCCATTTAATCTAAACTAAAGGGCGTGGGCAGAAGCCCTCAAACTACCTAATGGGATGTAGTTGCACATGCCTGGTCTCAACGGAATTCATGCTGTTGTAAACCTGCAGATAGTACAGCCTGCTTTTAGCATTTAGCATGCATTGTGTACTCTGCTCCTGGTGTGATATGCAAATGTTATCCTCCATTAACCACAATATGTCCAATATGTATCTCGTGTTTAAAAGCATCCCCTTGACACAACAAAAACTGCTAATGGAATAGGCATCTGTATCCTTCATCAGGCTATTTACATCATAATACATTATACATAATGACGTAAAAATAGCATGGTGTGTTATACATTCCCCAGACAGAAAAAAGTATTTCACAAGTATTCACTATCACTCTAGATGTTTACAAGTCCAAAGCATAGATGACAATGAATCTGTTGATATCAACTGAGATTCCTGAAGTGAAAATATCTATTAATCTTGGCAACGGAGGAACAATAATAATAAATAATAATAAGTGATATTTGTAATGCACTTAACATATGGAAATCTGAAAGTGCTACAGATTAAAAACAAGAAAGTGCATGAACATGCCTGCACACATACATCTCCTAACAGGATGGAATTAAAAAACATTAATAACGTTAGCAGGTGGCACTATTGACACCAGCGCTATTTGGGTTTCGTTTATTAATATTGCATTAATTTGTTCAGACAAACAGGCTGGCAGACAGAAGATAACCAATTTTGAGAGACAGTAATATGACAGCAAGAGCACTTTGAGAGGATTTGAGAAGAAAAAGAAGGGAACCAAATGAAGTTAAGGAGAATAAGGCTCATTAGGACTACCAGAATTGTATGACAGAACTTAAAGGCAATCATGCATGTGTCTCTCTTAATTATACAAGCTTTGGGGCAGATGAGAGAGAGAGAGAGGGCTGAAGAAAATTAAGGGAGATATCATTCTCGGTGGGTGGGTGTCTGTCAGCCGTGTGTGTGTGTGTGTGTGTGTGTGTGTGTGTGTGTGTGTGTGTGTGTGTGTGTGCATTCCCATCTGCCCAGCTTCCTGGTGTAATAGCCAAGAAAAGGGAGGGAGTGAAAATGCACGCCCACTCCCAATCACTTTTAGTTGTGTTCTACTCATCACTGGCACATTTATCCGCTTCCAACTTCCAGATGTCCAAATAGATTCCTCTGACTAGGCAGGTGAGATTCATCTCAAGTAGTCATGGAGACGACACAGACTTCGGTAGTCTATATGGCCCCTTGTGTGCAACTCTCTGTACTGAGCAATCGCTCACCCTGTAGCTTTACACTAATGATCACTGGTGTGAGTTTACGTATGTGTGTGGGCCTTTCTTGGTCAATGCGAAAAATACCCATACACTTGGTTCAGACATCCCGTTCTTGCTTTTATCAACAATAACTCAAGCAATTATGTTATTAATTTTGATTGAGAAAATTGTGTTTCTTAAAAAATATGCTTAGTTCTAAGAATGAAAGGTTGCCATTTTCTCTCCTCACCATCATACTATTCATTCCCTACACACTCATCTGAACACCCTCAGTAGGAGCAGTGCCCTGAGTTACTGTAAGTAACCTCTGCCTTCACCATACTTGACCGTGACAGTAAGGTCACCAGTGCATACCAGTCAACAACACCCATCAGTCAGTCACATTTCTGACTGCCCCTATGGGTTTACGTGTTGCAGAAAAGATTGGCCAGTTCAGTCAAATACTGCTTAACCACCTACTAAATTAATGTCTTCTTTGACACTATACATAGACACTCAAATAGACTAAATTGTCACAAAAAGGCATACTGCTGACCATGCAGATATGGAACTCACAACATCAGTATTAGCGTCATGATCTAGTCAGTGTGGCTAGTGAAGCCACAGTAGCGATGAGTGTATTCCATCCTCAGCTGTGGGATTAGTCATAATTTTGGCTTTGCCTTAATTAACTCTGGAGGTACTGTAGTAGTCACTTTTCGCATTGTGCTTTCTGCAATATGACTCAATGATGTTCTGTTTTCCTGCTACAATCGTGTTATAAACTACTCCTCCAGTTCTTTCTCAATACGGGTCACACTCACTGGGATCTCTACAATGGTCATGGGCTTTAGTAGTGACACCCCACTTTGGATTATGGGATGTTCAGGCTCTGTTTCTCCTGTCAAGGGGGATCAGATGCTCAGTTTTGACATCTTTGGCATCTGGATGAGAGATTTGGATCCAGGAGGATTGGATGGTTGGCAAGACGTAACCATGGCGACGGAGCACCGTGGATTTCGCAGGAGCAGTCAGTTGCCGCCCGCCTCCCAGTATGTGGACATTTTTCAAGGCTGTTAGTTGATCAAGTTCTTCTTCTGGAAGCAGCTGGATTAAAACAACCCCGCTGTTCTCTGAGAGTGGGAGTGCAGCCACGGCTGAATATAAATCATAAAGGAAATAAAAATGACCCTTATTCTCCATAGATTGCAGCAAAGTCTTAATCAGCCATACATAATGGCCATTACATTGAATGGTCACAGACTTTTTCATACACTTGTGCGATTCTGCATGGTTAAAGTAGATAATTACTTTTCTCTGTCGCTCATTGCTGATGGTGTAATTATAGCGCCAAGCACCATTAACACACCTGGCAATAACCAAGTTGTTGTTTTTTTCTTATTGGCATCAGGCCAACAGCAATTCAAACAGCCTCTGCAAGAACTATCTCAGGATGGGCCCACTGATGTTTGTCATACTATTATCACTAGAGCCAGGAGTTTTTTCTGACCATGTGACCTGACAAGGAACAACTCTGGGCTCTAGTTATATTCTTAAGGTATGAGTAAAATGGTCATGAAAAACCTTTGGCCCTAATTATCATCAACATGACATTTGAGACCATATCCAGCTGTTGAAATATACCTAGAGCACAAAGAACACTACCATCACAATGTAGTTGAAGTGCACACACAGAAAGATTGAAACATAGGGCTCTATTCCATCATTTCGATTGAATGGCAAAAGTATTTTACTTTTTAACCCTGGTAAAATTATTTGAACAACATCTTTGATTCTAGAAAAATCCGATTATGTTTCTCTTTATACGTGTTATACTTAATTAACAATGGTGAAAGAAGCCTGCATTAATTCAAGTTAATAACACTTTAAGTCAAACGGTGCAGCCAGGTGACGGACAGATGATTCACACGCAAACATGCAAAAGATCATCACATGTTCAATGACAGGCTTAAATCAGCCAGTTATGTAACACTCCACCATGATTAAACAGTGTGACGCCACTGGCTATGAGAGTAATACTGTTGGTCGTCCCACCCACTGCTCCAGCCTCCACCTGCTCTGCCGCTCTGTATTTAACCTAAGTTGTGGGCTCCCCCACCCACGCTATTTTATATTTGATGTTTTAAAACTTCAGGCAGGGAGCTGTACAGCCATCTAATTACGACCAAACTGAAATGTATTACGATTTTCATTGAACAAAGATTCAACCGACGTAAGTGTCCTGATTGTACCATATAGAGAAATAACATTTTGTATTCCATACTGGCCTAAATTTGACAGTTAGAAGTGTTCATAATCATGTTGATATATGTGGACTTCATATAATATATATCAAGCTATCATATACATTTTCATAAATTGTTTTTAATTATATTGGAATTTCTGACCTGATTAGCATAAAACTGGTATTTCACACATTATCTGAGTTATACATTAGCTCAGTCAAGTACTGTCAATCATCAGTTGCAATTAACCAATGAGAGTGAGAAGTATGGCCAATTACTGACTGGTTGTCCCTCCCAGACCTACATTGTAGTAGATCTGAAGATATCAGCTAGATACATGCAAGATGGATACTTCTATTACTAGTACTGCAGTCCATTCCTTTCCAATTCTTTTTAAGTCCCTCCCTAATTTTGCTTGAGTCTGCCGTGGCCAAAATACTGAGAAGTCTACAGTATAATGAGAGGTTAGTAATTTCAGAATTTGGACATAAGCCAAAGCCATGACATTTTCAAGGGGCATAATAGAAGTGCATTTTACTACTCCTTACTGCCTTTTCACTCCCATGCTGTATATGTTACAATATACAAGAGACTTTTATTCTGTCCCAACTATTGAATCATGGTAAAAGGTTAATGTTTCTTATCTAAAGCAGTGACTACACTTTGCTTGTATTCAGGAATATATCTGTAGTAGGTCTTCTGAAATATCAAGGCTGTGAAAATAGATGATATATTACATTGGAATAATATCTGCTTTGAAGATGACTTGATTGTCTTGTGTCTAGTTTTGTTGCTTTATTTAACAGACATGTTTTTTTTCTTAGCGTCATGGGTCTTTTGAACTAAGATGAAGGAGAGTTCATTGACATTCTATATGCTCACGCAACAGACAACTCAACTCATCTGATTTCTGATACAATATCAACCAGTAGAAGATTTCTTTGGCTTCAAAGAACAAACACTTCCTTATGAATGTATTACTTGACATTAAGACTATAGAATGTGAGCCAAAGACCATTGAAACGTCTCAAGTGAGTACAGTGAATGGGAGAGAAAAGCCTTGCCACTAATGTTAATGGGTTTTTTAGGGTTTTTGTAGAGTCCTTCATGAGGACTTTTACATCTTGATTCTCATTTGTGAATGAGAGTCTTCGTCTTACAGCCCAGGCTCCAAAATGTATTTTGACAGTTGTTAACGTGTGTTAGCAAACAAGACGGAATGGTGTCATGAGCACCAACAAGCTGACACTGCCTATCAGCTAAAAATAATGCAATGTCACAGCAAACCACTAGATTTTGACATTACCATCTTAATGATAAATGTGCAGTTTGGCCTAAATTATAACACACTCTGGTTGCGTGATGCCTAGTCACCAGTCAATTCTGGAGCAACATTGTGTCTGCGAGAAGCAGCAATATGTAAGTCGAGTAGTACTATACTAACCTTAAAACATGAGGCGCACAAGGTGAAACTTGAGGCGAACTGCTTTACCCGAGGCAAAAGTTGGTCACTGTTCCACCCATTTGATGTCACAATGTTGTCTTCACTATTATGATCAAATGGTGTGTCACGCAACACCACCTCACATGTCAATCTTGGCATGAGTGCCAGGGGTTGCCGACACCTGACAGCTGAAACCATTTGCAATACATTTCCAACCTGTTATGTAAATGCAGTAGCTAAGAGCATGTATAGCACACTTCAGATTAGGTAGGAATGGTTGTATGATATTGATACCATCATTTTAAGTGCTTGAGGGGCATTGGTGCACACATTACACATTAAATTGCAGGGGGTGAGATGGGGGGGGGAAGTTGGGTGTCCTCTTTATCGCCACTTGTCAGCTGCAGGCACATTTGTGTTCCTAGTCTGTCTGTGCCATGCTCTCCATTGTATTCCTTCACACTGTTGCAGCAATTTATTGACCCTCCTCTCCCAATCCATGCCAAACCCTCCATGAAAAATAACAATCATCTTAAGCAATGCTATGGCTCCATACTTAGATGCATTTTGATTATCCTCATCCTTTTCATCTCTGGTAATGTACATCCCAATCCAGGCCCAGCTATTGTTGATCATGCCATCTCTGACCTGTCATTCAATGATTTTTGTGATCGCAAGTCTATAGGCTTTCTACACATTAACATCCGTAGCCTGTTACCCAAACTAGACCTGCTAAAGTCCTGGGTACACACTGTTATTCCTGATGTTCTAGCTATTTCAGAATCATGGCTTAAGAACAGTGTTTCCAATCTAGACATCTCCATACCAGGACAGAGTGTTTCGTCAGGACAGAGCCACCAAAGGTGGTGGTGTAGTTTTCTTTTTTAAAGACCACCTGCAATGTTCTATCTTAATGTCCAAGTCTGTCCCCAAACAATTTGAACTGCTAGTGTTAAGGATCAAACTGTCTTCCAATTTCTCTCTCTCTGTCGCTGTCTGCTACAGACCACCCTCTGCCCCAGCTTGCACCCTAACTGCACTTGGTGTACTCCTGGCCCCACACGTTTCCTCTGAGTTTGTCCTCCTGGGTGATCTCAACTGGGACATGTTCAACCCCCAAGCTAGACTCAAACAAGTCTGCTGGCCTTGATGGGCTCGAACCCATGTTTTTGAAAGCTGCTGCACCTGTCATTTCCGCTCCCATCACACGGCTATTCAACATGTCTTTTGAGCTGTCTGTCTTTCCTCCTGACTGGAAATCCGCGCTGGTCTTTCCCCTCTTTAAAGGTGGCTCTAGCTCCGACCCCAACTGCTACAGGCCCATCTCCATCTTGCCGTGCCTGGCCAAGGTCCTGGAGAAGTTGGCTCACAAACAGCTCAGCCACTTCATGGCCTCAAACAACATCCTGTCTAACATGCAGTCTGGGTTCCGGCCTGGCCACAGGTGCATCACAGCTACCTTGAAAGTTCTGGATGACATTGTCACTTCCTTGGACTCCAAGCAGGTCTGCATCGCTGCCTTTATCGACCTAGCTAAGGCCTTTGATTCTGTCAACCACTCCATCCTTCTACAGAGGCTCTCCAACATTGGTCTCTCGACAATCTCTTGCAACTGGTTTGCCAGCTATCTAACTGACCGAGTTCAGCAAGTGAAGACTGAAAACATCTTGTCAGACCATCTTACCATCTCTAAAGGAGTGCCTCAAGGCTCCATCTTGGGACCAACGTTGTTCTCAATCTACATCAATGATATAGCAAAGGATGCTGGCAAATCCCAGATCCATCTTTATGCTGACGACACCATCTTGTATTGTGCAGGCCCTTCACTCCACTCTGCGGCTTCCACTCTACAACTCAGCCTCTCCTCCATTGAGCAGTCTTTTCATCGCCTCCACCTTCTCCTCAACACCAAAAAAACAAAGTGCATTCTTTTCGACCGGAGACCGGGTGCCAGCAGCCCCCCTAAGATCTTCTGTGTTGATGGTTCCGAGCTGGAGTTTGTCTCTTGTTACAAATAACTTGGCCTTTGGCTGGACTCATCCCTTTCCTTCACCACCCACACAAAGCACCTGCAGACAAAAGTCAAAGCTCGCCTAAGCTTTTTATACCGGAACAAGGCCTCTTTCACCCGTGCAGCCAAACATACCCTTGTCAAGATGACCATCCTGCCCATATTTTACTATGGCGATACCATCTATAGGATGGCATCTCAGTCTGCCCTCAGGAAACTCGACACACTCCATCACTCCGCCATTCGTTTTGCCACTGGTGCGCCTTTCACAACTCACCACTGTGACCTGTACACCCTTGTAGACTGGACATCTCTTCACAGCAGACGGCTCTGTCACTGGCTTCATCTTATCTACAGAACCATACTTGGCAAAACACCTCTCTACCTCTCATCCCTTCTGCACCTCTCTCACCGCCCCGTCATCGTTCTAAGATCCAGTGATCTTGTCCGACTCACCATCCTCAAAGCCCGTACCGTTGTCGGTCACAGCGCTTTCCGGTTCGCTGCAGCACACGACTGGAACACCTTACAGAACACCCTCAAACTCACCGCCCTCACCTCACTCACTGCTTTCAAACAAATCCTGCATCGAACCATAGTCGATCAATGCACCTGCTGATCACCGTCTCTCACCCATTCCATAACCCATCACTGCCTCATTTTAAATACCCCTGCTCCACTCCCCCCGCTATCCCTCACCTCCGCCCCCCCCCCCTCCCCCCAAGAATTGTACAGTTTACCAGAACAGATTAAATAACTTGAAATATGAATTTGCATCAAGAAAAAAAAAACATGTCTGTTAAATAAATGCAGCAAGGTGACATTATAATTCACAATGGGGCGACTAACAAAATTCAACATTTCAGAGACTGCTATTACTGGCTATTACTGGCTCCTAAAATGTCTTGCCTCAAGCACGTCTTGGCCTACGCATTCTGGCGTTGTTGTTGATATTTGTAAGCAGGAAATCACCCTATTGTGTATGGCAATGTCATCTTGCTGAGTCTACCTTTAAGATTAAGAGTCAGCTCACATTCATATATTTAGTGATGCAGTCCTACATAGGCTACTCTATCACACCAACACTGTCTAAAGTCAGTGGTGAAAACTAGAATTAATTCATTAGGAGAACCTAGGGGCAAACCCAGGGGCAAATTGAATGCTAAAATTACATCATTTTATATAATTATACATGCTATCCTTTCCTTACTTAGCTACTTTTTTTTATTCAATCGTTGCTCGTCCACAGCGAATCACAACAATTACATTATTGAAACTCTGTCTACCAGACTACCAGAAGACATATTGTATATTAGGTTCCCTTTTATTTCAGTTATTTTACATTGCAAGTTCAGAGTGATACAATGGTTGAGAAAAAAGCTGCCTCAACAGGGTTAAAAACATGTTTTAATTTGGGCTAAACACCATTGATATCACACAAATGCCGGTGCAAGAATGGATGACTTCACCACATTCAAATAGCAGTAGGCAGATGGTTTCAATAATGGCAAGCTAGGAGGAATACTGAACTCCAAGCCTGTGATATTGAGGAGAAAGCAACCATACCGCTGTGCCATAAAATGTGTATGGTTCAAGACTGCCATCTGGCGGAGAGAGATTGTGTTGGACCATGCATAGGAAGGAAGTTGACTGTTGTCGTCATTCATCCTGCCTTCAATTAAGACAGCAAAGCATAATTTTGATCTGGCTTAAACTTCCCATGTTGCACCCTCTGAAAAGGGTGTGTGTGTGTGTGTGTGTGTGTGTGGGTGGGGGGGGGGTAATGAATAAAGCAGAGGCAATGCGCTTCCCCTATTGAAACTCAAATAGGCATGGATAATCTATCACATAGTACCTATTATCAGACCCAAATAAATTTAATTATGAGCGTATTATTCTGTAATGCAAAACAGGAATAGTAGGCAGTATTTTATATTATGTAATGCATTTTTAATTCTGTCACAACCACATACAGACATGGACAAATTTGTTGGTACCCTTTGACAAAAAAAAAAGGAACCCACAATTTTCTCTGAAATAACTTGAAAGTATCCATCATTGTTTATTCCATATTTAATAGAAATCAGACTTTGCTTTAGATTTTTTATTCAACAGAATATTTTAAATAATAAAACAAATGCAAATGAAATGGACAAAAATTATGAGACCCATAACCTAATATTTTGTTGCACAACCTTTAGAGGTTATCATTGCAATCAAGCGATTTCTGTAGCTCTCAATGAGACTTCTGCACCTGTCAACAGGTAGTTTGGCCCACTCTTGCTGAGCAAACTGCTCCAGCTGTCTCAGGTTTGAAGGGTGCTTCTCCAGACTGCATGTTTCAGCTCTTTTCATAGATGTTTAATAGGATTCAGATCAGGGCTCTTAGAAGGCCACTTCAGAATAGTCCAATGTTTTGTTCTTATCCATTCTTGGGTGCTTTTAGCTGTGTGTTTTGGGTCATTATCCTGTTGGAGGACCCATGACCTGCGACTGAGACAGAGCTTTCTGTCACTCGGCAGTATATTTCGCTCAGAATCCCTTAATAGGCTTGAGATTTAATTGTGCCCTGCGCAGATTCAAGGCACCCCGTGCCAGGCGCAGCAAAGCAGCCCCAAAACATAACCGAGCCATACCAAAGGCATGCAGGTATACATGAGAAAATTACTTTTAATTTCATCACTTTTCAGGACGAATGATGCATTGTTTCAACGAGCTGTAAGGATACTAACACATTTGTTCACATCTGTATATGGTAGGATATCCATCACAGTTTGACTGATGATGGATATTGATTGAATGTTCCCTCATCTTACAATCTTCTCTCTCAAGGGGAATAATTCTATTTTTAATTCAAAGGCTGTTGCCATTAATGCTGTGCAATCAATTAATTCATTTCCATTGCACATCAAAAGGAACACACAGGAACCCCTTTGTATGTGTCACAACCCATCTGTTTGCCAATTCATCTTCAGCATGATAGCATAATCTCGGGTCATTATTTATAATTTGTTTACAAAACAAATGGAGACATTTAGAATTGTCTATCTTGCACTGAACACAGGAATGATGTGAATTGTTCAGTACCCACTGCATCTCTAGTGACCATTTCAGTGTGGTTACAGTAAATTAGTTATATAAGCAGAGGGAACCATACTACCGCACACCTTTGTTGACCACTTTTGCTGGTTGTGTGAAGTTTACATTTTCTCTCAGGAAAGATGCATCTCTAACCATAATCCGCAAGTGTTAAAGACCATCACTCGGCCATCAACCGGCCACACACAGGAGCAACGTTTCTGACCGGGCAGTCAGAAAGTTAGTCAGAAGAGTAGCCCAAGAGCCAAGGACCACTCGATCAGAGCTCCAGAAAGACCTGGAAGCAGCGGGTACAGTTGTCACAAAGAAAACAATAGGCAATGCCTTCCACCGCCATGGCCTCCATTGGCGATCACCCTGGAAGACTCCATTACTGAAGAAAAGGCATGTTGAAGCTTATTTAAAGTTTGCTACAGAACATTTGGAGAAGCCGTTTCTCTTCACATGGTACTGGTGGAATCCAAATGATTGAAGTGAATATGAATGGAGCCATGTACCAGGAAATTCTTGAAAAGAATCTGTTGCCATCCACCAGGATGATGAGTATGAGACGTGGTGGGTGGATCTTCCAGCAGGACAACAATCCAAAACTTACTGCAAAGGAAACTCTCAATTTGTTCAAAAGGAAGAAAATAAAGGTGTTGGACTGGCCTAGTCAATCGCCAGACTTAAATCGAATATAAAGTTTGTGGAAGGAACTGAAGATCAATATTCACCAGGGGGCCCCAGGAATCTACAAGATTTAAAGACAATCTGTGTTGAAGAGTGGGCCGAAATCCCACCTGATCACTGTGAGAGATTAGTTTTTTCATACAGGAAGCGCCTTGAAGCTGTTATTGGAAACAAACTGCCCAGGCTGTGGGCTAGCACAATCTTGTGATGCACAGATGACACAGATACAAACCCTGTTGGTAAAGTTATTCCAGTTAAGAGCATGACCAGGTCCAAAAGTTAAACTGCAACCTATTTAGTAGCCTTTTTCAGTATGCAAGATCAGAGGGTTTTGCAGTATGCCAAATTTATGAAAATTGAGTATACTCAAAATGTGTACTAGACGGATACTAGATTTTAGGAGGTATGTAGTGAACAACATGGTTAAGCCAGGGATGTCTGATTTCTCAGTATGAATGAGGTATAATATGTTGAAAATGAAACGTGTCTCTTCTTGAATACATTTAACTAAACACATTCATACATTTTAAATCACATGCAACTCTACTTTCTGGCTATGTGTTACTATGAGTTACAGTCCTAATCAGTGTGACTTCTATCTGGATGCATTAAATAATGTTAGAAACATCAATAGATACATATTCCTCAGCCTAAGCACTCTTCACATTGACAAAGTTGAGGGTGGGCATCTTACTCCAGTAATAATGGTCTTATATCACATATTTCTCATTCTGCACACCAACTCTTCTGAGGGATTTGGATGTTAAATTCAGGACTTTCCACAAGGCCCGGTAATTAATCGTTGTTGGGGTTTATTTCTACTCACCATCCTCTGGGCCTCTAAAAAAAATACTTGTCATATTTATAATTAAGCCTTTGTCCCAAGCACAAAGCGATTGACTGGTGGTTGACTAATCATTACATTGTTCCTCTACCACAGTCACCATTTGCTTATGTAAGGAAGTAGTTATGGAGGTCTAAGGGCTCTATGCAGTAAAAAAAGAAATGTGTTGTTGTTAAGTTGTATTCACTGTGCCCACTTTTTTGTAGAGTACATTGTTCACTCTTCCAGTATGAATGATGTCATGATGTAGTTAATGACTTTACTCTGACATCCTGTCACAGAGTTCCAGCCTAAATTGATCATAGGTGAGGACCAAATCACATTTATTTCTGTTTTCTTACCAGGTGGCATACTGAATGGTGCCAAAAACATTTTAAAGAGTTAAAACAGGTAATCAAATAGCTTGGTCATTTTGTATGCAGAATTATACATTCTGTAATTAATTTGCCATTAAGATTTGATTGATGTCCCTTTGCTTTTAGAAGCAGACATCAAGCTATAATTAATCCCTGTATTGCACTCGCAGCACTGTTTCATTACGGTAAACAGATGCTAATTTAGCTGCAGAATTAGTTCCCAGAACATAAGTATGTAGAATATCAACAGACAACAACTTGATGGGAATTTGTCCTCCAGAGTATGAGGACAATGCATGCATGGCTAGCGGAAAGCAGATTGTTGGTTAATATGTTGTGTAGTTGATGTGTGACATGCAATGCTGTATCATACTCTTCCTTACAGTAGACAAGACAGAGATCTTAATACCAGTTAAGTTATACTGTTAAAAACACTGTTACTTATACTGTAACTCGTTTTAGTAACATACTACATTATTCATACTGAGAAAACATCATCTGTAGCTCAACCATGCTGTCCAGTTTTTTGTTACATTTCTCTACAGCCCCTCTTACTGTACCTGCTCCATTGAATTGTGGGACTTAACTCTGAATTTACTTCCAGAAAAGTGTGCATACAGTACTACATAGAAAGGCAAATCTAGTCTGCCATCCTGGTATTTTACAGTACAGGCAGTACTCAGTTTTGGGAAATTATGCATACTGCAAATCTTGACCACAGGATGAAGGTTCATTCACAGTTTTAGATTAACCATGTACCATGTGGATTAAATTCCTCTAAAATGTGATATAGACACAAATGTATTGATATACCCAGGGTCTCACTTGTCAAAATCTTCACTCAGCAAGAACGACATAGACCCTCAGTACACATTGGACATTCAAAAAAGGATATTTATTATTTTTTACATGAAAATCTAACTAATGCATATCAACAAAAGATTTACTGTATCTAGTAAGGAAGGTAGTAAGGAAGACAAAGCACCTTCCTATTTACATATTCTTGAAAAAACTACAAGGAATGAAATTACAATATCAAAATGTGCTTGGCTCCGCCAGTTCAAGGGATCAGTGCACATAAGTGGAATCTGTACTGAAATCACACATTGGTCATACTGCATGATTTACAGGAACATCTACCTCAGGATTCAGCCTGAGGTGAATAGCTGGAGGACAGGACAAGTAAGAATATGAGATATGACTTAATTTTGAAGTCAGTACAACATTTTTCATGAGCACCAATGTGTTCTTTGCCTCCATGACAATGCAATCTAGGTTGACCCTAACCCTAACCCAGAGCACATAATGTACTGGACACAATGAAATCACAAGCTGCAATATGACAAACGTTTGGATTAAGTGCCGACTACTGTATGTTGCTGTTATGTTGGGAAATTGTCCTCACTGTCAGGGCTGTTTTTGCAGGTAGAAAGAAATTCATCCTATGTGTTGTTTTTGTTATATTGCCAATAACAATCCAATCTGTTCTGATCTGTAAGGGGGAGTGGAAAGGGGTCCAAGGACATTGCCATAGGATTCGTTTGGAATCTGTTGATGCTTGATATTGCCTTTCTCTCAGTCTCGCTCCATTTTGACACAAAATGGCCACCTCCACACAGCTCAGAAGTACCTCACATCTTTTTCATGCGCTTCCTAGGCCTCTGATTGAAGACAGGCGAGGCGCCCATAAGGGAGTCGGGCGAATGCGAGGAGTAGCTGCCGTCTGACACTGTCCCTCCGGGCGTGGTGGCCATGCCGCCGGCCTCACTCATTGTGGACATGGGCTCCCCCTCCTCAAACACATCGCCTCCGAGGTGGCCTGACACCTGGCCCTCCACACTGTCCTGGGGCTCCATCTTCACCTGTGACAGGTGCCACAAGGGGGAGCTGTTCGCCCCACCGCCGCCTGTAAGTGACCATACAAGACAGAAGAGTTTCTGCGAGTCACAGTATGAAATAATTCCCCTTCCACCCTTTTTGTGACCACATCTATGTAACAGAGTTTTTTTTCATCAAATATACATAAGCAGAGTGGAATTCCACTATTGTTTTTAAGAAGTTCACGATGAGCATGATGAGTATCCTGGGTGTTTACCTGAGGGATGTGGTGAATGCTCCCCCTCCAGGCCTCCAGCAAGCCTCTCGCTGGGAGCCCCCAGTACCCCCATTGGCAGGGCTTGGTCACCTGAGGCCAGGTCCGCCTCGGGCTCCTCGCTGATGGGAAAGGAGATGTCACTCATGGGCTCTTCTTTGATCCTGGGGGGCTTGGAGTCCTCCTGGGCCTTCTCTGGGTTCACCAGCCGCTCATACTCCTCCGACAGCTCCTTGCTGACCTAGGGGCAATGTAAAAGGGGGAAAGAGAGTTATCAGTATGGTGATCAGAGAGCTCCTTGCCTTTCTGGAAACAGCCCAAATGTAAACAAAAACCAGGAAGATACATCAGCAAGAAGGATAATGCAATCAACACCATAAAAATGCACATTAATTCCATGTGATTACTATCATAACAACATACTGGTGCCCATTTTGGACATTTCTGCAATGACACAAAAACAGGTCAAGCCATTTTTTTGACATTACAGCCTGATAAAACAATGTTTAAAAGACCCTCACCTGGAGCATGTAGCTGTGGTAGTCTTTGATGCGCACCTGCCAGAAGCGCTGCAGGGCGAGCACGCTGCCGATGCCCACCTCGTGGAACACCTGCTCCACAACATCCGGGAAGGGGGTGGCACCAATGCGGGCCTCGCGGTCCACGGCCACCCGCAATAGGTGGCTGATGCGCAAGTAGTGTTCATGGGTTAGGTCGGTTAGGGTCTCCAGCACACTCTCCTGGGCCGACTCGAAGCCGGCATGTGCCAGGACGGTGGCCACTGACTGGTACAGCAGCTGCCTGCAGGAGGGCCAGCTTAGCTCAGTGACAGGCTCGCCTTTGCCTCTGAAAAAGGGGAGGGGTTAAGAGGGAGGGGATAAGAGGGACAGGGAAGGCAAGAGAGAGATGTAAAGAGAGAAAGAGAAGAAGAGGATTGAGAGAGAAGGGAAGTTTAAAAGAGAGAGAGAGAGAGCAGAGGCAATCTACAGCATTCACTACATATTTTTTAATTCATCTCATATTATTATTTTTTGCTAAAGCATAATTATTATGACATGCTGTTTAGGGATGGGCATGAGTACTCGAACAGATGTTAAAACTTTTCAACAAAAGAATCTTCAACCAGAGTTGTAAAATATTTTTATAAGCCTTTATAAACTTTTTCTCACCTCTCCGCTGTTCCGACACTCTGTTCTCAGTCCCGCACACACATACAGATACACATCTTTGCTGGTCTTGCCATTACTCTAAAGCTGTTACTCTAAATTTGGTTGTGTTTCTGACTAGTTAGAGTAGACTCATAAACAAGTGTTTGCTTTGATTTGGTTAAGCAGTAGCTTCTATTAGACTACAAATAAAGCCAATGAGTTATAGGGTTTTGGATAGATTCATTAACTACCATATTCTGAGATGGTTTGGCTGATACATTTTATCCATAAATGTTATTTTATCTGTACATTTTCATCTCATCGCTCACACATTGCAACTCAACGTCTTTTTCCAAATATAAATATGAGTACTCGAAAACAAAACATGCAGGTGCTCGAACAGTCAAAACTATTTGAAGGCCCATCCCTAGTCCTGTTCTCTGTTCATTTCCATTTAGGCAGACACACAATTTAATGCAATTCAGTGATCATGTCATCTTTTCTAAATATAAGAGTTGATTTTTATGTAAGAGAGATCAACAAAAAACCCATATGCGCCAGAAGCACTCATCTCTTACTTATAGAAGTCGCTCTCAGGGTCACTGTGAAGGAGCTGGAAGGGCAGCAAGGGGGCCTTGCTGTCGAGGGGCAGCAGGTCATCTGGAACAGCCGGTGGTGTGGGCGGTCGCAGGGGCAGAGGATCTCCTTCCTCCAGCCTGCTGCTACTCTCTGAGGGGGTCATGCCCTGTGCCTGGGCTGCAGCCAGAAGGGCGCGGAGGCGTCGGGTGTGCTGGCACAGCTGCACAGTGTGGATGGTGAGGCTGCAGGGCTCTGAGGGGATGTCCAGCATGGTGGTGGGACGGGGGCGTTGTGCCGAGGGCTGGTGTAAGGGGGGGTCCTGCATCTCCACCGAGCGGAACTCACGCTGGAGCAGGTCGAAGGAACTGCGGCTGGGGGGTGCCCCGGCTGGTCCGGGAATCTCTCCCCAGTAGCGCATCATCCTGACAGGACCAGATGACTTGCTCAGCTCAGGTTCTCGAATGAGGTTCTGGAACTGACAATGGGTAAAAGGAGGTATAACTATACATGTTTTATGCAGATCCCTTGCTGGTTTAGTGCCACCATGATTAACTACCCACACCTCCCATCAGTAGCACACACCGTGCCCAACAACACATACACACAAGTGAGGTAGCTATTTATTTCGTTTTCAAGTTGGTCTGGAAAAGTCTTCTTCATAGTTTATACATTAATTGTAAATTAAATGTTTTAGCAACATCATGTAAGTGTAGCTAACTACATAGCTAGCTAAAACTCAACCAATGATCCAATCTGCAGGCGCAGGAGGGGTGGGTGAACAAAACAGAACCGGCAATATCTAGTATCATTCAACATTTATCTTGATCACTTCACATATCACCGCCATTTCATATTATGTTCAATAATACCACTCACAGTATTTGCAGGGATGGAAAGTGAAGTTCACATGAACACAAATGCTGCTCCAAACCACAGGCTTTGAGACAGTCCGTGTGATAAAACAAACCGTGTACAAAACTTGTACTATTGAGCTAGTTCCCTAAAACAATTGTAACTTATAATGTTATATTATAGTCATATGTGCTGTTTAGTTATCCGTTTTTTATTTTTTACGTGTGGTGTAGTTTATGAAATAAAGAGTTATTGTTTTTGTGGGATAAGATTCAGAAAATGTATTTACACTTACAGTGTTCATTTTATTCAGACTAGCGCGGCGGACGAATTTGACAGCCGTACCACATAAACATGGCGAGCCCCTCTCGGTCGCAGGGATTGTGTTCGAGAACGGAGGAAGAAATGGACGCTCAGATGGAAACGGTCCAGTGTTCGAGTAATGACAATTGTGGTGAAAATGAAAAGAAAGAAGACGTGAAGAATAATAATGCTCAAGAAACAGAGGACCCTTTCAAGAAACCTGCTCTTTTCGCGGCACCTTCCCGTGCGACTAAACGCGTTTCTGTGTCAACCAGTGCAGAGAAAAAGCCTCCGTCTGAACCCGATAGCAGCCCAATGAAAGAAGACACATCTGACGCTTCTGATAATACACCTGCAGATGGAGACACTTCAAACCCTGACGATGCCAGTGTGTCCACGCCGGACAACCACAGCGACACAGAGAACACTCCAGAGGGAGGCACACATCCCGACGAAGAGAAGACTGTTGCGCCTATTAAGACGAAGGAACACGTCAAGCCCAGGCTGCCTGTTAATGTCTCAGGACTACCCGCTGGTCATCACCCTCCTCTGCCGTACACCGAACCCCCTTGGGGCGGAGTGGCAGCAGATGTCCTTTATTCCCTCGTTATTCTCAAGAGCGGTACACTAGTTGACACTATCCCCCTCACCCAGAGCAGTTACTTCGTGGTCGGACGTTTACCTGTGTGCGATGTGTCCCTGGAACACCCCTCCATCTCCAGGTACCATGCGGTCATCCAGTACCGCGGGGAGGCCAGTGAGGGGGACACGGTGGGAGAGGCGAGAGGTTTCTATGGCTATGACCTGGGCAGCACGCACGGTACCTTTGTGAACAAGAACAAGATGCCTCCGAAGACCTACGTCAGGCTTCGGGTCGGACACGTCCTGAAATTCGGGGGAAGCACTAGACTTTTCATCCTGGAGGTAAATGTGATGAGCAATATGACGTAGGGTCGTAGGCTATATGAATGAATGAATGGTCTTTATTGTCATTGATATAGTACAGGTACCATACAACGAAATTTGGGAGGGGGGGCTCCCCTGGTGCTAGGAAAAAAATACTAAAAACAAGAAAGGAAAGGAGCTGGTTTACATAAATAAAGGCTATGTACACTATCCACTATACTATACTATACAAATAAAACACTGTGCTGTACTCTATGCTATGCTATAAATATCCTAACATTTCCTATCTCTGAACCTTATGTGCACGAGGGTTGTCATATTGCACATAGTATTATTGCACTATATATTTTAGATCAACAAGTAGTCGCGCAACAACTAGTATACGTGTGCGAAAGCGTAATAGGCTAACCCGGTAGAATACATGGATAAAATATGATGTGATGGATAACTTACAGTCATCTACCATTGTAGCTCTGAACACTCCTTCCTTGCTGTCTGTCCGCAGGGTCCAAAATGTGACGAGGAAGCCGAGTCGGAACTGACGGTCACTGAGCTCAGGGAGCGAGCCAGGAAACAGCGGGCAGAGCTGGAGAAGAGGATGATGGGAGAAGGGTCGGATGAGGAAGAGGAGAAGGAAGGAGAAAGGAAAGGTGGCAGTGCCCAGGGCAAGAGTTCCAGCGAAGATTCAGGGTGCTCGTGGGGAATAGGTAAGCTTGGTGGACAAATATGGAGACGCTGTAGCAGTAGTACTGTACATGTAGAAGAACTGAACTGAACATCACAAATCCCTATTCCCTGCCCTGTTTGCTGTTGATATTTGACACCAGGGCCTCTTATCTGTCCCAATTAGGGTTGTTTGGGAAACTTTCAGATAATTTCATATAGAAACGTTGGTAATTATCAGAAAGTTTCCCAAACTTCCCAATTAGGGTTGGGTGGTTTCCAATTTTGATACCGTTAAACTGTCCCCAAATTTTACCACGGTTTAAGTTTTTTTTTACCAATGCCCAACTCTATGTGACACGTCTTTTTTGACAGGTTATTTCTTTGACAAATTACATTGTTTACAAAAAGTTCTGTCATCACTTTCATAGCATCTTCAACCACACAGACGGTGGTGCTGGACAAACACTCTTAAGGCGTTTATTATAGCAATTTATGACGGTTTTATGATGGTATAGACAAATGCCCCATTAACCTCTTTGGGGAACCCTTAACTATAACGGATTCTTTCAAATTTCTTGGCACTCGCATCAGTAACTCACTCAAATAGAACACCAACATATTCAAAGTAAAACAAAACCTCCTCCTTCAGTTCTACACAGCCATCATTGAGAGCATACTCACCTCATCCATCACAGTTTGGTACAGCAACACGGACAGTAAATCCCCCCCAAAAAACTACAGCGAATAGTCAAAAAATCATCTAAGATCATTGGCACCCCTCTCCCATCAGTTGAATCATTATATCTCAAACGCACTACCAATAGAGCAAATAAAATTATCTCTGACCCCTCCCACCCTGCTCACCACCTGTTTCAACTGTTGCCCTCTGGACGGTGCTACCGATCCCTAGCCACCAAAACATCCCGTTTCAAAAACAGTTTTTTCCCCTCTGCTATAAGGACTCTCAACACCTGACTCACTGCACCAACCCTGCCAGATGTACTGCACTTTATAGTTGTAAATATTGACTATGATTTTTCATATAACCGCCCAACCCTAGTCCCAATATAAACATTTCTCTCTGTCATCTATCTGTCAATTTCTAGCTGAGGAGGCTGCCCCAGATGAGGACGAGAGCGAGGAAAACCCCTTTGCTACAGAGTTCCAAGAGGACCAGGAGGCTGCCTACTTGAAAGACCCCAAGAAGGCACTGCAAGGCTTCTACGACAGAGAAGGTTAGGCCTTGTTGTAATTACGATGGGAGATGTCCTTTCGAGTGTCTGAGTGTATCTCATTGTGTGTGTTTTACTTCAGGGGAAGAACTGGAGTTTGAATATGAAGACAAAAGCCATGGGAGCTGGCTCTGCAGAGTCAAGTAAGTGCAGTGTCTCCAGATGTTTGTTCTGTCTATGCCAAAGTAAAGTATAAAAGGTAAATTCTTTCCTCTGCACTAAACAATCTACCAATGTGTAGGTGTGTGCATTTACAACAGGAACTTTTATACACATGATATACAGTTGTAAATTAATAGTATTATTATATAATGCCTCATGAGTTCATGAATAGAATGATGAAAACGGCACCTGTTATTATCAGGCTCCCGGTGGACGACGCACTGGGGAGGCAGCTCGTTGCCGAGGTGACCCATACCGGGAAGAAGAAGGAGGCGCTCATCCAGTGTTCCCTGGAAGCATGTCGGATCTTGGAGGCCAGGGGCCTGCTCAGACAAGAAGCAGGTCAGCACCCCAAGCCAGATTTGAAGTGCAATATTTCTGTTCGTGTAAAAATAAAACATTGCCCCTTAAATACGATTATTCTGGCAAGCTTGTCCATTATGTAGCTTCTACCTTTCTTTATCATGTAAACACATGGAACTCCCTCCAGTGTCCCGCAAGCGTAAGAAGAAGAACTGGGAAGATGAGGACTTTTACGATAGTGATGATGACAACTTCCTGGATCGGACTGGAGCTGTCGAGAAGAAGAGGCAGCAACGTATGAAGAAGGCGGGCAAGATTGAAGAGCGCCCTGACACTTATGACTCCCTGGTAACCCTCCTAATGTCAATCATTCAATGAGCTATCATCTCTTGTTCATATGCAAAGGACCTGAAATGTTCTTCAGTGATCAGTTGTTGCAAAAAATGCACAAATCTTATGCCTTAGTTATAACCTGTTGTGCACATTTATGTTTTAGGGCATTGTATGTATACTCTCAAAATCTTAAAACTGGAAGATAGCTTTTACATATGAGATTGATTGACAGGCTGATGATGTGTGTCCTTCGTCATAAGGTGGCCAAACTCACGGAGACGGAGAAGCAGCTGGCAGAGACAGAGAAGAAGCTCAGTGATGCAGGGAGAGGTGAGAGGCACCACATGCAAACCCCTCTCATCGTAATACCTGTCTCTGTGGTCTTTAGTTGACAACTGTTGTTTTGTGTGAAGTTAGTTGTCTGCCTGTGTGTGTTTATCTTGTGGGTCGTTTGGTCAATGTGAGTTTGCGTGCGTGCGTGCGTGCGTGCGTGCGTGTGTGTGTGCATGTTTACATTTCTCTGTGTCCTCTGCCTCAGATGGCTCCCACTCGTCCTCTGAGGACCCCCTGGATGCCTTCATGAGCAAGGTGCAGAGCGAGACGGGGCTGGACGGCGTGGAGCGCAGGAAGCTGCATGTGCACGCCACCAACCTGCGCAAGGAGGCCCAGAGACTGCGCAAACTAGTGGAGCTCACTCGCCCAGCGCAGATGCCCTCGTTGCAGACTGGGTGAGACCCATCACAATGTCTGAATCACCACAAAAGAACTTCAAACCAGACTCAGACCCAACATACTCCCAGTGACGGTTGAACAGATGCACTGTGTTATGTTGGAGGTCTCCCAGTTTTGTAAGGTTTTAGAGTTGTACAGAGAAAAAGATAGATACTGTCTATCTCAATACCTCCTGATTTATTTTGAGGTGATTTTGAAAGATGCAGACGTTATACTACTCTTATTACACTCTTGGCACTGATTAAACATAAATATTGAAGTGGTTAGTACTGCATTCTGACATTTTAATGTTGACAGGTCTGGGAGTGGGTCGTCAGAGCCACAGAAGAAGAAGTCCTTACCGCTGTTTGGCGCCATGAAGGGAGGCAGCAAGTTCAAGCTGAAGACTGGGACTATAGGGGTATGTACACCTAGGAGAGGAGAAGAGCTTTTGTAGCTAAAAGACAGTTGTCTCTGAATATCTTTACACTATCCCTTTGTTTTAGTTTCTATTTCTATGTCTATCTAGATTCGTCTGCCCTTGCCCTTCTCTCTCTCTCTTTCCTTCATTCTTTTTCTCCAACTGTGTTTTTCTGTACCTTCTATTTGTCTCGCACACCTTTAATCACCCTCCACCTCTCTCTCTCTCTCTCTCTCTCTCTTTCTCTCTCTCTCTCTCTCTCTCTCTCTCTCACTCTTAGAAGTTGCCCACGAAGCGAGCCGACCTGCCCGCAGAGCTCTTCAATATGAAAGGGCTTCCACCTGGAGGAGAGGAGGAAGAGGAAGAAGAGGAGGCAGAGGAGGAGAAAGATAACAGCAAAGGGAGTGAAGACATGGCCGATGTTCAGACTGAACCCCAAGAACCCAGTGAAACCACTTCCACAGAGAGCTCCAGCACTGGACTCCACAATGAGGAACTAACAAAGTCCCAACATTCCCGAGGTAGGGATACAGTCTTTGTCCATCAAACTATGGATGTGAATGCTTAACCAACTGTCTACCATGATGTTATAGCCCAACAACATTGTGTAAATTGGATTGGATTTTGTGTCTAGAAATGTTATTCTCCTGTATGCCACCAGGGGTCAGTACTGTACTTCTTTGGACAGAGCCAAGGTTATACATACAGTACATATTGTATGTATATATACATACAACACTCTGACTTAAGAGCATGGTCCACTCAATAAAGTTATTCTAGATAAACAGTTTTGGTCATTAAACACTGTGTTTGTATGGTTTGTTGCAGGGAAAAGGATACCACAGAGAGGGAGAGATACAGAGGAGTCTGATGAAACCACAGAGCATGCCCCGCAGCCTGGGTCTGCAGACACCAAACAGCGAGATGAGGAAGAGACAGTGGCCAAGCCAAGTCTCAAGAAGAGTGGGAAAAAGAAAATGATGGGCCCCAGCAGAGTAAGCACTACCCCACGAGCGCACAGACTATACCGTATGAGCAATAAAACTGACTTGCTCTCGGCGATACATTGAAATGCTTGACTAAGTATCAGGTTTGCGATATTCAGTTCAAGTAGGTGACTTTGTATTAGGGATGCTCCGATTTATCGGCCACCGATTTAAATCGGCCGATTTCACTCCAAATGACTCGATCGGTGATCGGCAAAAATGGCCGATCGCAAAAACCGATTTTTTATTTATTTATTTTATTTATTTATTTTTTCCTGGGGAAGACAGATAACTGAACAGAAAACATAGGAGGATGTAACAGTATGTAAACCATGAAGGCCACGTTTATGATGTCTTTTATACAGCCATATCACTGACTTGGGCTTCAGGCCCTAACTGGGTGATAGGCCAGACTTTTACTATGCCATAAAAATGGGTCTGCGTTTGCTTGGTGCCTAATGGATCAAAACTTTTGTCTAAAAAGCAACAAATATGTAGGCTATCCAGTCAGTAGGCCTACAGTTATGTATTTTTCAAAAAATCGGTATCGGTATCGGTTGACCTTGAGGAAAAATATCGGTGATCGGTATCGGCCCCAAAAATCCAGATCGGAGCATCCCTACTTTGTATATATTTTAATTCATACCATGTAATGGATAAGGGAAAGGCATGTGGATCATAGAGAGGGTGGTTATTGTTGACATTTCCCCCTTTTATACCATGCTAACATTCACTCTCTGTGACCGAAAAAGGTACCTTGCTGTACCGTACAAAAACAGGAAATGTTAACTTGTTGGTGCATGTTAACATGTTGTCTCTCTCCAGCCTCCAGTTGCCCTGTCAGGAGAGTACCCTGAGGATGATCCTGACTATTGTGTCTGGGTGCCACCGACAGGTATAAACCAACGATTTAGGTTTACTTGTTTAGAGTTCTTTTAAACACAACATTCCATATTATTGTTATAGAGTTCAGTCACAGACGTCTTCCCCTCCTTGACCTAGGTCATTCAAGTGATGGTAGACAACGAGTTAATGCAGAGCTGGTAACTCAATTTGGCTTGGCTTTGTCTTGTCAACCTGGCCTGTTCAATTGTTCATCCTTTTAACAGTCATGTCATTTCCATTGGTTTTTAGGCCTTAAGAACCTTACCAGGACATAAGACCTTTTGTCTGAATGATCCCAAAAGCCTGTAAGCCCATAGCTTGGTTACACTAGAGTGGGAATGTTTTTTCCTCACCATTTCTTCACACAAAAAATGTGTACTGTATCTCCAGTACTCTTTTGGGAGTTTGGTGTATTTCATCCATTGAAAGTTGACATTCTCACCCATATGCTGAGTAAGGAGCAATGAAATTCATTGGAAATGGCTTTTATGGCCAATTTGTGAAAAGAGAAAGTTTCATCTGTGGCCAAGGAATGCAGATCAAAGTTACTGCAAAGATAAGATAATGTTACAAAGCTTTTTAGGGATTCTTTCCTCCTGTGAAGACTACCAAGAGTCAATTGGATTCAAAGACAAAACTCATTGTATTTAACAACCCACTATTTAGTTCTCAGTTGATTTGATGGTGCTGTTTTTGTAGTACGTTGGCACTGTGATATATGAAGGAACTGTGTTTTTCCCACCAGCTCTGAAACATGTGACTTTGGTTAATCAGTGCTAAATAAACAGTTAGTACAAAAGAGTGTAGCTCCAAGACTCTTTGATGCCACTTCTATGTTTGTGTAAAAACCAGTATGTCTGAAACATTTCCTTCCTTGTCCACAGGTCAGTCGGGTGATGGCCGCACCCACCTCAACGAGAAGTATGGGTACTGAAAAGGCCCAAAAGGCATCCATCTTCTTTCTGTCAACTTTACCCATTGGCAGCATCATACAGGCCTCCTTCCACTCTGCACTTACCCACTCTACCCTATGGCCTGGTTCTATTTCAGCCACTAGGCACTTCCCCTTCTTACAGATGGTAAATGACTGGTTAGGTGGAAGCATTTTAGTGATGGTTCCACCAAGCCCTCCAACAGTCCTACAAGTGTGATCTTCTACCATACTGCAGTTTACACATCTCTCTACACATTCAAATCCACTTCTGAGCAAGTGGCAACACTTTGGAGTCCGGAACAGACTGACATTGTGGTACAACCACAACACACCATAGCCGTCAGTCGCTTGTGTCTTGCTGGGACGAGCGAAGCCAAGCATTTTGGCAGTTTGAGTGGTGGTGAGTTTTGATGGGTTACTTTTATGGTGATGATTGGCTTCTCTTAATGGTGGCCAGGATATTACCCTTCAAAACAGATTAGTAAATGTGTGTTTCTTCAAGCAGTGTAAATAAGGACATTATCAATTACTACACTAGCTTATATCGGTAAGCAAATGCGTCTCATATATGTCAGCTGAATGTACAGAACACAAGAGATGAGTTTTGAATCAGTGCTGTATGTATTTACTGGTCCTAGATTAGCTCTTATAACTTTAGCTGCTCCG
Organism: Nansenia antarctica; assembly: GCF_963989245.1. Lineage (NCBI taxonomy): Eukaryota > Metazoa > Chordata > Actinopteri > Argentiniformes > Microstomatidae > Nansenia > Nansenia antarctica. The sequence goes on from NC_137674.1 coordinate 39,878,239, forward strand.
TTGCAATCCCACCTGACATCCAAACAGGATCCTCTCCCTGCTGGGCTTCACTCTGTCAGCTGCTGGTGTAACCTTTTTTATAATTTTTTCAAAGGAGAGTGAGCGCAGTGGAGAGAGAGAGGGAGAGCGTTGAAGCAGCTTTGCAGGCCATCTGGACACTTGTGCGGCATTACTGGATAAAAAGCAAGCTGATAATGAGTCAAGCTAACCGTGAGTGAGTGAGTGTGTGCGTGCGTGCGTCTGTGTGCCTGCCCCCTTTCAAAGTTCTCTTTTTAACCAGATCTTCATTACCAGTGACTCAGCGTTGGGAGGTGTGTGTGTGTGTGTGTGTGTGTGTGTGTGTGTGTGTGTGTGGCAATCAGCCTAAAGCAGGATTATGTTGCCACAGAAATCCCACAGTAATGCTCCAGTGCTCTTCAGGCTCTCTCTCTTTCCACCCCACTCCTATCCAATCACAACCCACAACTGAGACTCTTAAACCTGGAGGGTTAAAAGTAATAGCTCTCCAAAAGTTGTCTATTGTTTTTGTGACTTATATTTGTACAATAAAATTGTCTACTGCACTTGTTCTGATTTCGTCTTTAGAGGGTTGCTGTAAATGGGTACTTCACTTCAAGGGGACATGGACAGAGGACTCGTGCCGCCCTCGTTTGTAGATATTCTTCACATCTGTTCCTACACTCCCTCTTTCCCAAAATTCCCATGCCTCCACCCTCCACAACTGTCAGACTACAAGCCTGTTTCTCACAGCCTACGCTGTAGTGTGTTGCTGATGTCAGTGATTCATACACACTCCATCTCAGTGGCTGATCTGGCTCTGAGAGGCTTGTGAGATTGGCCGGCTCTGTTTTGTGAGATGCTCTGCTGTGTGACCCAGTGAGGAGGGGTGGGGACATGCAGTCTTGGCCTGCCCTTATGTGCCACATACGCAAGTCCTGCGTCACCAGCACCCAGCCTATACACATATTGCTGTGACACGTACACTCATGTACAGTATATCTAGATCTCCAATTGTATACTTTGTAATGGAAGAGTACCCAGGTGACAGTGGACCTATATAGACACAACATTCTCTGACTTAACTCTAAGATAGTCTGTTACCACAAGGCCTGGCATGTAAGGATGCATAGATGCACAAGGCCTAATAATGGCATGAATAGCAATCTGAAGGTATTCTAAGGCAACAGGAATCTTTCTCTACAGACATGATGACAGATGACATTATTTAGATGACATTGCACAATTACATTCCTGAACAGAGACCAAGTATAATATCTGAAACACTGTTGTACGACTATAACCATTGTGTAACTGATCAGCCAGAATCACAATGCCGATCACCTACATAGACTGGATATTCTTTGTAAAGCTTTGGCTTTTTAGATGGCATTTCCCCTCTCTTTCTACTACTACTGATATCCTCCTGATATGCTCTACTGTTGACTTCTGTCTTACTTGGTGCCTATTATGTGATGCTTTTATGTATCATGGTTTTTATTTTTATTTTTATTTTTTTCTTGTGAGTGATTTTAAGCTGCAACTAAATTGCCCTTTGGGGACTTGAATACTAAATAACCATACCATTACTATTAGCACATAGGCACACACTTTCAAAGCCCAGTTCTTCTCACACCCCTGAGGTCTATTGGGAAGTGTCCCTCTGGACCTCCAGAAAGGTAGCTTTGACCCTGGGCTCCAATTCCAGCTCCCATCACCTCACCAAGCTCTGGCCCAGGCCTGTCTCACCATGCTGGCACCTCTGCCTGTTATTCAGCTCCCTGGCCGAGCTAGTCTCCCGAAGGATGGAGTGACCAAGGCTTGAACTCCCAGAGCTCCAGCAGCACCGGGTCTGGAGAGGTCACAGGGCTGGGATGATGACTAACTAAGGCCATACAATGAGCATGAGAGAGGCTCTTGTTTAATCTACCGTTTACAGGAAATACAGGATATAGCTATACTAAGGCTAAAATAAACTTGACAACCGCCAGTTGAGGAGGAAACTGAAAACACCCTAATGTCCTCATCACTTCTGTCTGCTTCGGAGGAAAATTGTGCACAGACATTAGATTCAGCTACCACTGTATGGATATAATAATATTTACTCTTTCATTTCTGGTCTTATGGTAATCAATTGCTCCCGAGTTTTGTGTAGTCCTAGCCTGGTCACCCCAGATGTTTGTGGTCTTCAGCCAACTCATATTACAGTGGTTGTCAAGTAAAAAACTATTGTAATAGGAGTTGGCAATATAGCACAAACAGATCTGGGCGAACCTGGCGAATCTTTTTCTCTTCAGGAACAAAAAAACAGATGCTACTTTTCCTGTGGCTGTGACACTTTCTAACCATTTACTTTAAGGGTTGGTTTCCCGGTCACAGATCAAGCCTAATCATAGACTAAAATGCATCTTCAATGGAGATGTTATATCGAAAATGTTATTTAGACTAGATTTAATCTGACTGGAAACCGTCAGTATAATGTATTATGTATACAATAAAAGTATACAGTTGAAGACCAATATTTTGGCAGTGAAAAAAATACTGATATGAAGGACATGGACACACTTAAGAATCAAGAGGCCACAGGGCATTTATTCGTTCAGAACGTTATGCGAGGGACATGGATACGTCACAGCATTACATTCACTCTAGCATATCTTGGTTACGGTGGTGACACTGTGTTTTGATCTTAACATGTCCAACAAGGGATACATTCATATGCATAAATAGGTCATCTTGTCACTGTTTTTCCATGTCTGTCCTCTAATTACCTTAGCGTATCAATCTTGGAATCAAGTCTCATAGGAATGTCATGAGAGATTTGGAACGACTTGGCTGTCATACATACATACATACATACATGTGGCCATGTGCCACCAATATGATGTGAAATGCATAGCATACAACTACACATACACATGACAGAAGCACCAAATGATCTTACTGTATGTCATATTTTGTGTGGAGTAAATGTCTTCCACTTAATTTCATATCTGGACACCTACTTTTTTTCTTCTGCACCACAGTGCATGCAGGGAAAGAGGACAACAGTACTCAATTTAAACCTGGTTTTCCTCAATGGTAAAATTCTGTCAACAGGTTGAAGGTTAAGTTTTCAAACGGTTGCCTATTTTAGTCATACATTTCGTTATATCTCATCGTCAAATAACACATCCAACAAAATAGGAATGCAGGCAGAAAACATGTATTTTACTTTCAAATTACTGCATTTATAATTGACCTGTTGTGACCACTACCTAAAGGTTGTCCAGAAGAAGATTTTCTTGTCTGACTGATAAATACAAAGACATTAACTCATCATATTGTGCAGTCTACAGCTTGCAGCCTTGCAATGTGTCAAATACCCTGATTAGGTGAGAAATCTGTAGTTGGAACTTTTGATTGTCTTGAACATACATTTCCCTTCTGAGCAACCAACTCAAACAAATTGTGTCCTCAATCTATTCAAATGGCTTTATTGTCTCTTGTAACATTTCTTGAAAGTCCATTTTAGTTTCTCAAGAAGAGAGTCCATTGAAGCGGTGTCCAAAAGACAGCTGTTCTTTATGAAATACCTGAAGTATCCTTCGAACTGAGAGCATGAGTGAAGTGGTGCTTCTGCTCAACCCCATTGTCTGATATCAAGGTCAAGACCTCCTCATTCTTGGTGTCTTCATGGTTAACAGTGGTCAGAGCAACAACAGCATTTTCAGAGTGGGATAACCTGAGGGTGCGATTGACCTTCAAACATTGGCTTAGTCAAGTTTTCCTATAGCGGTCATTCCTATAATGGTAACTCATTATTTAGCTCGGTCTCGTCAATGAAGCGGAGACAAGTCGTAATCCTTGGCCTCCTACATACTCAATACGGAAGGGGTGGGTTGAGGGGGGGTGGGATCTCCTCACAGACACGGTGGGTCCTCGGACGGGGTCAGGGGCCTGCAAGGGGGGGCCGGGCTGAGAGAACGGAAGGCGAAGATGGAGGGATCGTAGGCGTACCTGGGCGATGGACGAGTGCCAGTCAAGTTCTGTGGAGAGAGGGAGAGAGGAGAAAAAAAGATGTTGAGAGACAGGTCAAAAGTTAGCGTTTTTGCTAATCCAACTTATAGCCTCCTGGTAGTTTGTCATTAGTTTTCCTTTACTGGTCAGCCACTAATGTAGCTTTGTAAGGCTTTGGAGCTATAAAGCTATTTGCGTTATGGTGGCTAATGCTCTGGAGATCCATACTAAAAGATCTGACATTGTTATGCATCTGCAGATGGACTGCCATTTCAGTTACCACAGTGGTTGGCTCCAATTGAATTGAATTAGAAATTCCGGCACACTTGACATGACGCTGTTCTTATTCCATGCAATCGCATGGGCGTGCATGGCTGTTCTAAATTAGTTACTTGGCAGTTACACAGACACATTACAGTATGATTCTATGTAACTACACAACATCTGTGCAATGTGACTGAAATCATCACACAGACCAGCAGACAGAGTTGTAAATGGGGGGGAAAGATTAATTCATTTCTACATTTTCAAATCAGGCTTTTCATTCATGGTGATGGTGGCGGGGGGCGGGGGTATGACAACACTTTTCCAAGTACAGCCCTGGGCAGAACCTCTCTTCTCTGTTCTGCAGGGTCTCTCTAAAATTAGCCCCCGTCATGTTCTTCACGACAGGAAACGGCTTTGTGTGATTTGGCAGTGAAGCAGCACTTTCTCCGTCCCCACTCAGAGGGGTTAGTGGGGAGAGAAATTGTGGCCTTGCGATACTGTAGCTCACTCACTGTAATCAGGAGCTGACCCCCATAGAGGGCACACAGAAGAAAAAGAGAGAGAGACAGAGAGTGTGTGTGTGTGTGTGTGTGTGTCTCATGAAGGGGGCAGTTGCAGCACAGCTGTTGGTTCGCAGTGTGAGGGGTTTGTGCAATTCTTTGGCCCAATCCCAATTCACCCCTTGGCCCTACATTTTAGCCGTACCCCTCCGTTTTGCTCGTTCACGTGTAGGGTATGGGTGTCTCAATGCTTGTTGGCATGTAGGGGTAGGGCCAAGTGGTAGGGCTACATAGCCCTCCAAACAGAGTTTTCTACACTCCAAACCGAGGGTTAAAAACAAGTGTTGAAATCTCTCAGATTGCCTTGCGAATCGTCAGCAAGAAGCAATGAGGAAGAAAACTACAAATGTAATTATTTTCTTAATTTTCTTTTCGTTAATAAAGGTTTTTAAAATGATGATAGCCATCCTATTATCTTAGTTTAATGTAATTTCAATGTATTATAGACATTTTCTTTAAACAAGCATAACAGAAGAAATCGCTAGTATGCTGATGTCTCTAGCTAGCTATCTAATGTTACAATGACAGTCCTGCATTTTGACAGATTTCCATGTCGCATTTCCCAGCTTTGATGGCATGACGCCCAGAATTTTATTAAAGTTCATCCGCGAAGTCGTTGCACTTATTACCTCTCCTTTGTATGGTACCTGTACTATATCAATGACAATAAAGACCATTCATTCATTCATTCATTCATTCATTCGTTCATTCGTTCATTCATTCGTTCATTCTAATATCAGTGCAGACTGGCAGGGTATGAGCACGGGTTGTTGCTTACAGAGCACCGCTATTCTGTCATGAACTGGCCTGATAATGAAGCATTGTTCTTTTTTATTTGATGACTTGGTTTGATCGATTGATAGCGTGAAACTATCTTTGTTAACGAATCGCAAGCGCCCATGCTTTTCTGTGATACTAGTACTGATGACGTATCAGGGTCTTGAAGGGTTATCCCATTTCATAGGGGAAGATTTTCAACCACTGCCCCTTGTAACTCTGTTCCGAGGGGCAAGCCGAAAAGTGAGTGGCACTCCAAAGGGTAGGGGTAAAAATGAGAAATGGGATTGGGCCTTTCTATCCTTTCATTGTCCCTCTGCCTTCAGTCTCCCGCCCTCCTTTCCGACCACGTCCTTCTCTTCACAACAAATGCCATTACTGTGCTGTGCTGATTTCCTCAGCCCTGTAGAGGGTTGGTGTTATGTAACCATTTGCCCTGGCATTGGAAAAATACCTAATGGCCCACCATCAGGGCCACACACACACACACACACACACACACACACACACACACACAGGTGTTGTCATGGCTTCAATCCCCATCTTGAGGGATTTGATGCAGACAGACTACTGGGCCACTGTAGCTCCGCAACAAATCCCAGCAGCACAATGTGCTCTACACCCAGGTTTACCTCAGTCAATGACGTATATAAAAGGAAAAAAAACATCCATGTCATGACTTTCATTTTGGCTACATATCTGTCCTGGGAGGAAATGACCGTGGGGGAGAAAACAGGTTCCAGGTTAGAGATCACAGTGAAGTTAAAATGTTCTCCATATGGCAGCTCAAAGTCAGCGTGCCAGTTGCGTGGGCTAGCGAGTTGGGCCTATGGGAAAGATCTGGGTCTGCTGCTGTCACATTAGCAGGCTAGCATTCCCTGTGGAGTCATCTTGCATCGTTGTCTAGGACCTGATGATGTTACGGCTACCACCCGAAAGTGTCAAACAAAGGTCGAGTTGCAGACTGTTTAATAACAATGGAGTGTCAAAATGTAGATGAATGGCTTTCAAAATCAAGCTGCCAGATTCAGTATTCACAATTTCTCCCAACACTACTTTGAGTTAAGCTTCTCAGACATATGTTAGGCTAGTGTTCCAAGTTAGCCTACTTACTTGTCCTGTTTGCTCCCGATGGTGCATAAGAGCCAGAGCTCTAATCAAATCAGAGATTCATCAAGCTAGTACACTAATGCTAACTTCTCTCTTTTCTCCCCATTCTCAATAAAACTTTTTTTCTCCCCTTCTCCCACCCCCTCATTCCTCCCTTGGTCTCAATCCCTCTATACCTCCCCCCTTCTCTAAGGGGGATGAAACCAGACGCTGCTCTCTGCTGCTCCTTCCTGGGAAAGAGCTCACCCTTTTCCCCTCTTCGCTCCACCCCCCACCTCCGTTCCCTCGAGTGGAAAGTTCAGGAGTAGCAACAGCAGCAGCAGGGTGTTTTGATTTCATCTACAGGATCATTCCCCCCCCCCCCCCCCCCCCCCCCCCAACAACAACTCCCATGGCCTGCACCCACCACATCTTCACAAAACAGGCCCCCCTCTCTGAAACCTCTGAGCCCCCCCCCCACCCCCCCTCACACTGCCGCATCCACTCAACCTAGTGTCTCTCCTGGACCAGAGCCAGGAAACGATAGGGAGAATTAGACAGAGAGAAAAGAGGAGGAGAAGAGAGCTAAAGGCTAGAAAGGGAATGACAGAGAGAAAACCACTGAGAAGCAGGAGTTTGAGACAGAGAAAGGGGGATGGGGGTCAAGAGGGTGCAGAGTGTGACTAAGGAAGGGGGAAAAAGAGCCCCCCCCCCCCCCCCAAATCGCTCCAAAGATCGACTGTCTGGAACGTACCCAAGAACCACAGGTCATCATCAACAACAACAACAAGACAAACAAGGGGACATAATGAACAACATGTTTCTGTAGCAGATGAACACAACAGATAGCAGCCGCCTGGCTATAAATGGAAAATGACTTCATCTCCGACGATACATCACAGGGCAACCACACACTCCTCATCTCTTTGTCGCTAGGTCGTCTTCCTCCACCACTTTGAAAGATGAGCCTCAATTACGTATTTGAGGCATCGCTTAGACACTGCCAGAGTAGTTTTCACCCACACAGAAAAAGGTAACGTAGTATGTAGCTGTTGATGGTGTGTATGTGTGCGTGCGTATACTAGATTGAAACATTTACTTGGCATTAGCTTGTGTGTTTGAGTTTTTGTAAGCCTATGTGTATGTGCAGTAAACTTAGTAGTTGATACCAATAGTGTGTCTGTGTGAGATAGTGTGTGCGCTTGTGCTACTGTCTGCTATATTTTACAGTATCCCACACAAAGTGACAATGACGTCACTTTCTCACCACACTGCGCGTCCTTCTGGAGTGCACTTGTTTATGCCAAAGTTCCCAGGTGCCTTCGAATCCATTCGAGCTGCCCAACCTGCTTCCTCAACCTCTACACACCCCAGCTCAGGGGGCACACACACTCACTCTGCTGGCAGTGCACACAACGTTCCCAAAAACGTTTCTATAATATTATTAGTGCTGACATTATCTTCATACCTCACTATTATATCCAAATATAGATATTTTTGAATGAAATATTGATTGAATGAAAATAGCAGTCCTACAAAACTGTCTCTCTTCCATTTAATACGACCAAATCATTTACTTAGTATTGTTGTGCGATATTTAGAGAAGTAATCCGTTGGGCTTCTCGGTTTTGAAACCTCTCTGGCATGTACCAGGCTGTAGCAGGGCATGGGAACCAATGCCAGTGCCAGATGCTGTCCCAGCATGCATTTGGAGGGGCATCAAGGTGTTGGCGGCGAGACAGACTTGGTTGTTCGTGGGGGCCGCATGACCTCTCAGCCTTATTGCTTCTGTAATCGACACCCGATCTAGTCTGGGTATTGTGGCTCTGCATGGAAGGGAAATTACTGTGTCTGTGTGTGTGTGATTTACTTAATATTATTTTCTCATGTCAATAAAGCACAGCATTTAAGTTGATGGTGTTCATGTGTAGCCTATTTGTGATCATGTGTGTTTTTGTGTGGGAAGAAGAAAAGGTGCAGAAGAACATAAACTCACCCGGATCTTTATAGTCCGCGTTTTCCCACCACAGTTCTTTTTCAGGAGCATTTTCTGTTGGGTACAGAAGAGAAAGTACATGAGCTGCTACCTACAACGGTCAGATGCAGCAACTCTGATTTATTGGCACAACATGATGGTTAAAAGATGCATTCCAGCCGTGCTCAAATAACGTTAAAACGGCAAAATCTCCTTCCTGTTCAATTTGAATGATCACTACACACAATAATTTCTCCCATCCCAAGCTTCTTCCCTTGACCACGTTTAGTGTTTTGGCCTCTATATTGTAGCAAATGGCTGAGTAGAGTAGCTTGCCCTCAGTGGGTATCAAACTCAAAAGCCGTATAAAAGCAGCGATAGCTATAAGGCCCGGTTTCACAGACAAGACTTAAGCCTAGTCCTGGACTAAATCACACTTTCAATGCAAAATCTTTTTAGTCTAGGATTAGGCTTACGCCTTGTCTGTGAAACCAGCCCCAAGAGAGTTAACTCTCTAGGCGGAGCTGCTAACACAGGCCTCACACAGGGTCGTTACACTATGTCTCAGAGCAGGGCAGAAACCACCGCAATCTATCACAAAATACAATATTGTCAGCGTCTTTGAGCCCTGGAAAAGCGCTATATAAATTAAATTAATTATTATTATTAATTATTATTATTAAATACTTTAACCATTGTTGTCACGATTTGTTGTGTAACCAATTGTATAAAAGCAATAATGCCCTTGAGGCTGTGATTTAGCATCAATATTGTCACTTGGTAGGAGTTTGCCAGCACTCCGCAGCGCGTTGTGTCTCGCCCCTATCCGGGACTATATTGAAGATAAATCATGGCCTCTCAGGCAGTATTGCTTAATTAGACGCAATCCCTCAGCAAACATACAGAATCCATGCCATAACCTATCAATATTATTGACACTCATCTCAAAACAGCTCTCAAGGCCACTAAGGTTTAATCAGAATTGATAGAAATATAGAAACTAATGGGTGATGACATCACAGCAATGATTTCAACATCATAAATTAATTAGCAATGAATGATAATATAAATCAAGAAACGGAGTCCAGCTGCTGCTCTAAACTAGACAAATCAGTCAATGAGGCTTATGTAACATTCTGTAACAGGCTCCCCTCCCTGTTCACCCAGCTAACCCACTCTCGTGAGTGAGGGAGGTGGGGGGTAGGTGGGGTGCACAATTGAGGAATTGTCTGGGGTGGGGGGTTTCATGGGGGAAGGGCTCTATGGAAGGGAGGAATAAGAATGGAAACGCAAAACTCCTGCTGTTTCGGAAGGGGGAAGAGTTGGTATAGACCTGCCCTCCCAAGCTCACCCCCCTCACCCGTCCCCACCTTCTCTCACAACAATAGTTGTACAGTCCTTTAGGGTGAAAGTTTGGTGAATGTCATTCACTAACTTAAAAATGAGGGCTTCAGCATCTTCTCTGAATGAATTCTCTAATTTGAGGAGAGCATTTGGTAGACATGTGAAAACAAAAAGCCAATATAATGACTTGTAAGCAAATCTGACCTACCTATCGTTCTTGGGCCAGGCAAACGACATCTGCCATATAAACTGTTGAAGATGACAATCGTTCCAGACAAAGGCCATGCCACATCTGAGCATTTGGGTTTGGATTAGCGTATGGGCAGCGGATTAGCAAAGAGAAAAACAAAACAACCGGGTGGGCCTTTGACCCCTGCATAAGAATATTAATAAATGCATGTTCAGTATGTCAGAGTGTCTGGCCACAGACCGCAGACTTCCTACTCTCACCTCTCAAACCATGTCCAACTTCTTTAACTTGGATTCAATTATCGTGAGTTCTACCACAAGTTAAAGTTGTTTTGCACAACAGTTTTGGGTCAAGTGGTGAAATGTTTTGCCTTTATTTTTTGTTTTCGAGATGCAAAAGACACACAAAAAACGTCTGGTACACACAGTTGGTTGTGGGAGAGAATAACAGAGAGAAGTTTAAAAACAGGATATGAGTCCCTGAAGAGACAAGAATAGAAGGAGAGGAGAGGGAGAGAAAGTTAAAAAGGAGAAATATAGAGTTTTTCAGTTCTAGAAGTTTGTTGACTGGTGATTTGAGGTTGCCCATCTGAAGGGTTAATGAGATAGTACTGTCTGGGAGCTACCTCTGCAGGCCCCCCTATTGTATTGCCTCCAGCACCTCCCATTCTACTTGACTGAGCGCGCGCAGACACACACACACAGACACACACTACTTTTTTTTCCTCTGGCCCCTCTCACTGTGGCCCGCTGTCTCTCATCATCTGTTCTCTTCCTAAAAAACTCCCATGGACATATGGAGCCCTAGCCCCCTACCCTACACACAGACCCTTCTCATCGTCAGTCTGCCAATGTGGCCATTGGATTTTAACAATCACTGAACCAGCTTCGCTGTGACTCATTAGTCGTTTTTTTGTTGTTTATTTAATCCTCTCCTTCTGCTTCCACCCCTCCGTCTTTCCCTTGCTCGCCGGCTTTTGTGAAACCAGGGCAGACATCTGCCGTCCGTGCCTCACTCTTCTTCATCTCACTGGACCACCGAGGTGGAAAGCACCCTGCCATGGAGTGTGTGTGTGTGTGTGTGTGTGTGTCTGTGTCTGTGTCTGTCTGAGTGAGAGAGAGGGTGTGTGTCATAGGAGAGGTGACGTTACCATGCCCTTTTACCTAATCCTGAGCTCAATGTAATGAAGCATATTCTACAGGCTGGCTGGTGGTGCAAGGCTAATACTGTAACCCCTAACACTTCGTATTTCATACCATTACCATACCAGCAATATCAACAACACTCTCTTGGCCTTGTGTCCCTTGTGAAACATTCAAATGAACTTGGTACTGTAAGTGACAAAATACACTCCTGAAGGGGCTGTCAAAATGTAGTGAGTTATCGTGTAGTGAGTTATCTTGCAAGAGCTGGAAAATGGCAGTGTCTGCCAATATGGAGATAAAGAATGCCCTCTAACTGCTCAGTACTTCCAGTGATCCTTAAAGCGATAGTCCATCCAAATAACACATATTTGATGGATTTGCTAGCTGGAGGAGACAAAGCAACCCATAATAGTAAAAAAAACGATAAGTTTAAAACATTTTGTTTCAACTATTACCAAATGGTTACAGTTAGCATTTGCCTGAATTAGCATTACAGAAGAGCATACCTGTATTAAACATTGTTCAATGTCCAAGGTATGCAATGATGAAATGCTTATGTGCAATGCTGTCCAACCATATTCTGTGCTGACTGAAGAAATAATGTTATGTTAACAGTGGTTATGCTAATAGTGGCCATCAACTCATAGTCAAAGCAGCAAATGATACCTAGCAACGCTAACCTGTTGCATTTTCTCCAGGTCCAGACTGGGCCTCCCCTGTTCTCCTCCATAACTGTGCCTGTGTTTTCTGTAAGGCGCCGCTGCCTGGTCAAAGTGGGTCAGAATGATGGGCCGGGCAGCTGGCTGCACCATCTGAAGCTGGAGACGGACAGGGGGTGGCTTGAAGCTGCACGGCGGGCTGGAGCTGAAGAGCACTGGGCTGGGGGAGGCAGCCAGGCAAGGCCCAGACTCCACCACGGGCAGCCTGGAGGAGGTCTGCCCCCGGCCGCACAGGTCCCGCACCTCCTCGTCACTGGAAGCACTGCTGTGGTGGTCACCGTGGCACAAAGTCGTCGCCCACTTCCTGCTGTCAGCTATACCACGGCTAATTCGCTCCAGCTCTTCCTCGGAGGAGTGACGGTCAAGTGTGGGGTCCAGGAGGAGTCGGAGGCGACGCAGACGGGCCGGGGATAAGGGGCCCTGGTTGTTTTGCTGGCTGGTGGCCAAAGGAGTGAGGCCACAGTTCCGCCGTCGCTCTGCGGACGGCAACAAAGGTCAAAGGGGAAGGGTGAAGAAAGGTGGAAGTGGAAACAGCCCAAAGATTAAGACAGCTGTTCGGTTAAGAGTGTGCACATTTGAGCTCAGCCTCTCCTGAGTTATAGTCTTAAACCAGCCAGGAACTGTTATCAATCACAGCTTAGGTATAAACTGTTCTGCATTGTTATCATTACTGAGTAGCCTGTCTGTTCCTTAATTGGTATCAAAAACTAGGACTAGAATTGAACGTTGGGTGAAAGGGGGTGGGGGCAGGTGTCACTTACCTCTGTCAATTTGTGCAAGCTCCTGGTTCTCCCCCTCTGAATCGTCACTCTCCCCTGCCTCCCCACTGCCATGGTAAGAAATCTGGAAGAGGAATGGTCAAACATGCTATCAACACAACCATTATAGATGCCATTGGGAGCCACCTGAGTGATGCCTCGTGACATGTAAAACCAATCAAATACCTTTCTTGGGCTTAGCTCCAAAAAAACAAAATTCAACTTTGAATGCATAACAAACAACGATTATATGGGCATATTTTATTCACACCGGAATCGTTAAAATCCCAGAAATCTGAAGGCACACCCCTCTCAGCGCCCTGGAAATCAAGTCTACCCATTGACTCTCACTACAACTAACTTACTGTTGCCCACTTATGACATTCGCTGTTGTTATTTTTGTTCTTTCACTAAACCTTTTCATGAGGTTGGGGTGTCCTTATCAAAATAGTTAGCAGTCATCACCATCAATCACCTGCATCATAGTTAAAAGACAATTACCCCTCTGGAAAATGTATTGGAAATCCCATTGGAAACCGCATTTCCGTACCCCAGTAGAGAGCTGTGATGTAAGTGAGTATCCATGAGGGGGAGGTTCTTGGTATATAACATCCAATGAAATTGCGAGTGCATACTCCTATCATGCTGTCCAGTTCAAGCCAAGACAGATTGGCTGATCTAAAATGTTCCAGATCTCCAAAGGAGGCCTGAGAACAACGTGATTTGGAGGAACGACTACACAAGACTAGGAAACACCAATCAAACCATCACAGCTATGAAGTGACTGGGTAGTAGTAGCCTACTGCTGAAGCCTAATAGAGGCCTAAAGAGTTGACTTCTATTGCCTCACAACAGCTAGTGCCACATCAACTCTAAGAAGCAACAGGCTAGACCACTGACCCAATTTTCAACAAACAACATTTCATTTCAAGGGATTCAAATGAACATTGTTTCAGAGACGTTTTGCTGTATGAAAATGTTGTGCAAGCCTATAAATAAGCTAATCAGTGTAGTTAATGTAGACTAATGAAAACATGCTACCAGAGGTTTAGGTCAAATAAGAAGACCGATAATGTCACAAAAGGCTGAAATCTACGCCTGTACTGTTTACCAGGTAGCCTCCTTGAGCAATGTGGCTATGCTAACTGGTAACTTAGCATTTCCAAGGCCCAGACTGCCTCTTTAAGAGAAATCCCTTTGAGGGGTCTACAGAAACAACAACAGAGAAACCCAGCAGACTGCAGCACTAAGAGTTAAGTAACGCGCCACACACGGTAATTACCACACTGAGGCCAGGCCGAGCAGCTGCCATCTGTTCTCACACACACACACACACACACACACACACACACACACACACACACACACACACACACACACACACACACCCTCTCAGAGACACAACACGCCTCGTCTTCCTACTGAAGCCCTTCAAACAGAGAGAGGGAAGAAGAAATGAAGAAAGAAAAGAACCAGGGCCTCTAGTCACACAAGAGGTGGCTGCATTTACATGCAGACATAAAGAAGGAGTGCTTTCAATGTAACATTGTTTGGATAAGTGTTCAAGTTTGCCTCATGTTACCCTATGAAACATTTCCATGATATAAGGCAACACAAAAAACAAACTGCATGGTACAGTACATTCACTTACCCAGCAATTTCATCACACTATCAAGAGTCACATTTAAAGTGCCATACAGACATAGCGTACTTTGACCAAAGCCTCAATATAGCCTAAAACATCTCTGCTTTGACTGATAATGATCTGTCTAGTCTCGTATCTGAGGTTGATAGCATCTTCTCATGAAACTGGTGTGTGTATGGGTGTGTGGACCAACATTACAACAACAAACTTGAAAAATGGGATCTTATCTGCTGGTTCTGAATTCCAGTCAGGGATGCTTGGCATACTTTGTGTCCTTGCTCTTGTCTTTACAGGGGCTTTTTGTACCTTTCTGGGTTAGATACTGATCAGGAAAGAAACGGATCGTCTTCCTTGTCCACACTGTGGTGTGAACTGAGTGAATCATTTGGAGTAGGTTGCAGTGGGCCAAAACCACTGACCCAGGTTCATGTTTTTAATCCTCCAAAACGTATGGTTAGGATTGTGGGTAAGGTGATCTGATACTAGACCAACTTCAACTTGGAGCCAGGTTCACTTGAAATGCTTCAGGTTAGTGGTCAAGGGTGTCAGTCAGTCAGGGCACATCAGGTAGTCTGTTCAGAGGGCAGCTATTGTCTGTGGAATCAGTAATAGCCAACAGTGATGATGTTGATCATCATAACTATTAACAATTTGACCTCCCCAGGGTAGTTCAGAGAGAGACTTTCTGTCTTTAACCATTTATTAGGGACAGCTGATGAAGAGGCCCCCAGCACAGTATACTAGTATACATAGCTCAGTTTAGATACATTCACATAATGCAAGACACATACACACACACACCCACACCCACTAAATGAGTGAGATATAGTAAGAGCTTTAGAGAGACTCTGACAGAGAAGGAGACATATAGTAGGTAAAGTCCTTCACATTTCTATTAGTTATTCTGCCCCGTTTGTAGGCCCATTGAATCCCCTTGTCAATGCTACATAGTTCCTCCCACCACTGGAATAACACAGGCATTTGTTTTATCTGAGGAACTAAAACACAAACAAGGTTCAAATAATTAGACCATGAAAAATGCTAATCTCTGTAGGGACTGTATGACTAAGGTGTGGGTGTATGGATTTGAATACACTTTTTCTCCACAAACTGTAAGCCTTGATACTTGTGTTGAGCATGGATGGAGTACCAGAGGATACTCTCAAAAACTGTGAAGCCTTTAAAAGACAACAATGCTCAATGCTCAGTGAATTGTTGGTGCTTGCCTGAGAGTTTGCAAAGACTGTATTGCTAACTGTGTGGTTGCGTCTTGGTTCATGCATGCAAGATTGTAGCAGTTGAGGGTACCTGCTTTTATGACGGTTTGTGTGTGTGAGAGATACAGTATGGATATGTTTATGGTGAGACTGTATGATTATCCACAGGAGAGCTACAACTAGCCTAACCTAGACAATTTGCATGTCCTGTGCAGTGGTGCTGAACTGATTTGCTTACACTTAGCAGGTCAGGGCACCACTAAACTAGATAGTGAGACCTAGCCTTACAACACAGATTGCATTAGGCCTAATCTGTTATATTAAATCTTTACAGTAAATGGTCTGTATATCTTTATGGTTTTAAACATGTTGTCAATCCTCTCTGAGGACCTCCCTTATACTGTCATGACATTAGGTTTATATCCCTCCATTACAGGTGTTGTTGAAGGCCTGCCCAACACTACATTTATCCAAACCCTCACCTCACCAGTGTCTGCTAAGGCCTGCTAAAGCTACGACCCCTGGTGTTATCTCCCCACTAGAAAAGGAGATACAGTAGCAGGCCTAATGGGTGAAAGAACAGCTGCTGAGTAAGAGTGGGTAGTGTAGGGATGCCATGCCCTTGGTGGATAAAAGGGAGCTACAAGCTATCGCAGGGGCGTGTGTGTGTGTGTGTGTGTGTGTGTGTGTGTGTGTATAGACACACTCACTGAACACTTTATTAGGAACACCTGTAATCCATGCTGACCAATGCGCATTCCTTCCTGGCCACAATGTACCCATTTCCTAATGGCTACTTCCAGCATGATAATGCACCATGTCACAAAGCAAAAGTCGTCTCAAACTGGTTTCATGAACATGACAATGAGTTCAGTGTTCTTCAATGGCCTGAACAGGAGATTCACTGCTTGAAAGTGCACCTGAAAAATCTGCAGGAATTGCGTGATGCATCCACCTCAAAATGGACCAGAATCTCAAAGGAATGCTTCCAACATCTTGTGGAGTCTATGCCACGAAGAAATGAGGCTGTTATGAGAGCGAAGGGAGGCCCTACCCAGTATTAGTATAGTGTTCCTAATAAAGTGTTTGGTGAGTGTATATTAGGAACAGGGACAATGGTAAGAGTGGGCCACTGCCGGGTGAGGATCTACAGTCTACGTACCCACTTTTGCATAGGGAAAACAAAACAGGCTAGGCCTGGAACATAATTTGACCATTCAGCCTGCCATATACAGTAGACAAATATACAATATCCTACTTCTTTTGTGAAGTCACATTGCTCGCAACTGAATTAAAACTGTTACAGCCTACGTGTGTACACAGAAGAGACAGAGAAACAGTCAAATGTTCTGAAGCAGTATGGAATATTCGACTGTCTCTACAGCAGTGACACTGGCTATGCCATCTGCCATCGATCTGGCATGGATGACAGTGACAGTGTCATCTTTGACATGCTCTCAGTCTCATTCCCTTGTGCTGCTCATGAACACACCGTGTGCCAATGCAAGGGAGTGAGCCTGTGGCCACACCAGTGTACCGTGTGCCAATGCAAGGGAGTGAACCCGTGGCCACACCAGTGTGTGTGAAGATGTTCTTCCATTGAGGTAGGCCTAGGTCAAAAGAAGCAAACAACAACGTACGTAAAGCTAGCCTATAGCGCACACACACAAACATGCCAAGCAACATACCATAGGCTAATCAAATGTCAAGACAAACCCCAAAAAACACATGCAAAGTAAGTCACTACACACACACACACACACACACACACACACACACACACACACACACACACACACATACACAAAACAACAGGATTCTAGTCACAAAATGCACACTTATAATGCACATAATAAGTTGAGCACACGTATAATCATCCAGCTGCATGCCACACTCAAATAGATTGCAAAAGATGTCAACCCTGTAGGCTAAATTAAATACTAGGCTATCATAATTGTACTCCAGGAGAAACTTTTGAAAGAGCAACATTTCCCTCTTCTGCATTTTCATTTATAGGTGGGGTGGAATCTTGACCTACTTTCCCCTATTTGAGCATTAGCCATCTAGATTTGCCACTGGCTAAGGCCAAGGCTCCTTGTTAGTTGAGCCAGAATACAATGATCATTTCCTGACAGAGAATTGTAAAAACATTTTATTTTTTATTGTAAATAGGCTAATCCACTATCGAAAAGTGGAAGCAGTTTGCATAATGTTTGGTGACATGACAAATTATTAACAATCGAAGGCAAATCAATAAAATAAACAGTCCTGTCAATTAAAATGTGTGAAGACTATTTGAACAATTGTTGTACTTGCCTCTTGGATAAACTAACCTGATTCCAAAGCTCCAAATATACTATATAGTACCTCTTAAAGAGAAAAATGACAGTAGTTAGGCCTTGCATTTCGGCTCTGTAAATAATAGAGTGATTTTAGGTTGTATGTAGCGAGCAACATGAACAATAGGCCCACATTACTGCAGTCGAGGTCACCTAGTCATAGAAAAGGCAATAATTCACATTTCTGTGACCCTTCTGTGTGTCTGTGTGTCAAGTGAGGCTGACTGAAATCCATGTCACTCACTGTCACTGAGCTGCTTTCTAAGCTGGATCAATGGGAATTTTGAAATGCACAAAGTCAAGTTCACACACACACACACACACACACACACACACACACACACACACACACGATAGATAAACACTCACTTTAATTCAGAGACCTCCGATTTCTTGTTCCGTTCCTATCATGCGCTCATGGGGATTCATCAGATCACTTTCCTTTAATTGTCATTACTGTAAGCTCCCGTGGCCAGGGGTGGAATGGGGGCCTTCGCCCAGCCTAACACGGTTGGGATAAAGTCTATCTTTGGGTGGCCTAAGCCCTCAACTGCAGAGTGCCCACTTTCACAGCCTCTACACCATTGATAAGAATTCCAAGAATTGCAGCGCTAAAGATGCAGATCAACGACAGCAGTCTAATCTTTTGAAATGCTGAGTTAGATCCGACCTACATCTAGGCTGGGCTTGTTCAAGAGCTGCCCCATGTTCCTTCATCTGGATAATTCCAGCAGTGTGCCATAGTACTCCCAAATATCAGATGTTGTAATTAGGCCTACATATTTCTTATGTTTTTTTAAAGCAGGCAATGGCAACAGGCAATGCTGGCCTATACTCGATATACCTCGATATGTGATCGAGGCTAGCTTTTGTGTTTAAACAGTTTGTGTCTTGTGTGGCACCACTCACAAAGGGGACATGCTTGGACAGAATAGGGCTTATATTATATTTCTATGGTGGCCCTAGTCACTCACTTCCCCCTGCCATTGTTTGCCACACGGGCAGACGCATGGCAATAGGCCACATTTGATCACACGTGTACAGATGTGTACACACACACACACACACACACACACAGTATAATGTTGTCTCCTCACCAAGCAGACATAAAAGAGGAATAGTCCACAGACCACGCCCTATCCAACCACAAGAGCCACACAATGGGGTGACACACTGTCTCCACCAGGCAATTAGAAGTGTGCACAAAATGGCTGCCATGCTACCATCAAGTTAGTTGGCAGCAGCACAACAGTGGTGATGGAGGAGGTACTGTGACCCATTCACAACATGTGTATCTCCAAATATGAAAGGTATATGGACCTAATGCAAAGTGAGCATCATTGATGACACAAAATGGCTGCCATGAAGTAAGGTGAAGAGTGAGAGATTGCAGAGTTGAACAGCTGTTGGATGGGCATAACCAAAGTTTGGTTAAAGCAGTTCAGGCCTTGATGTGTGTGTGTGTGTGTGTGTGTGTGTGTGTGTGTGTGTGTGTGTGTGTGTGTGTGTGTGTGTGTGTGTGTGTGTGTGTGTGTGTGTGTGTCGTAAGAAAGCACTTTGGGCAGTTGAGGGTGGAAACACTGCTGAGCTAGGCGTCCACACATTCAAGTCACAAAAAAACAGAACCTTTTAAGAAGAGAACCAGATGTGTAATAAATAGGCCTAGTAGGTGTCAGGGGAGGCTGGTGGAGGTAGAAATGGGAGGACCATTGGTTTCAAGCATTATAGTGTGTGTGTGTGTGTGTGTGTGTGTGTGTGTGTGTGTGTGTGTGTGTGTGTGTGTGTGTGTGTGTGTGTGTGTGTGTGTGTGTGTGTGTGTGTGTGTGTGTGTGAAACATAAATTGAAATGAGCTTGTGTATGATTCCGTGTTCCACGGAATTGAACTGCAATAAAGCTGGATGCATTTGGAATTGAATGAGTTCTTTGTGTGCATGGGGTTCATGATTGTATCTGTGCCAAGTTTGTGTGTGTGATTATGATTGCTTATTGTATCTGAAAAAATAAACTATAAGTATGTAGACTATGTACTGTACATCATAATCATCATAATGGCTGGGTTGAGCCTGTCTGTGAGAAAGAAAACCCACATACTTGACCATGAAGTTACTGACTGAAAAGTTCAGCTGTTTTAAAAAAAAAAGTGTGTGCGTGTGTGTGTGTGTGTGTCTTTTAAACTAACCAGGTCATTCACCCAAGCCACATGCAGGCCCAAGTAAACAGTTCTGCATAATGCAATACTAATTAACATGTAGCACAAGGCAAAGGTCAATATCCAACAACACCATGTTTCTCATCCACTAGCTGTCAACCCAGTTTCAGTTGAATCAATATTGAAATGATGAAGACAACAAAGCTATTAAGCACAGGGAGGCATCTGTCTTTGTTTGGTAGTGTAAAATGACTTTGTTTGGTAGTGTAAAATGACTAAGTCTACTAACTAATATGCAACTTAACATAATATAGCCTAATGAATATTCCCTGAACCTTTTAATGCTTACCTTCAGTTGAAAGGGATGTATTTCGTTGAGTGAGTGTCTTCTTAGCTTCTTAGTTAAAGTCTTCAACATCCTGATGAACTTATTTTATTGCTTGTTTTCTCCAAATAATTTGTGTTGCTAAATTGTCACTGGCATGAAGCCATGTGACAACCCCAATGATTCATTGAAATGCACAACTTTGTACATTAAAAGGCACAGACTTTCTCTAAAGCAAACAGTTACTACATTCACACACATACAGTCACCACACACACACAGAGAGAGAGAGAGAGAGAGAGAGAGAGAGAGAGAGAGAGAGAGAGAGAGAGAGAGAGAGAGAGAGAGAGAGAGAGAGAGAGAGAGAGAGAGAGAGAGAGAGAGAGAGAGAGAGCGCAGTATCAACTAGGCGCAGGCAAATGATCTTAACACGAATTCCGTTATGTTGTCAAAAGACTGGATTTAGACTTGCTTCAACTAAACCCGAGGTCTTTTTTGTGCGTTCATTTAGCTCGCTAGCGACGTAGCCAGTCCTGGCAGTAGTCGGTCTCACAGGTCCCAAATTAATAAATTGTTATTTTTCAACTTTCTCTTCCTCGGTTTTTTCAAAAAGAGTTCTAAGAAAAGTGCGCGATGTAGTTTAGAAATGTAGATCAACTTGCTCCCATTCAGACACGCACACATTCACACTCACACACATACACACAGCCGAATGCACACGCTTACGAAGCACACACATACTACTTCTCTCGCTCGTGGATCTCGGCTCGTCCATTGGCTTCTTTAAACGTGATGTCATTTTTTCAATAGGGAGGGGTAGTTGATTATTTCTTAAAGCAATATATCTGTTTACTTTGTGCGATATTAATTATTCATTATGTATTATTATTATTAATTATTATTATTAATGTCATTGTATCAATACATTATAGTAGGATTACATTGCAAGTATCTATGACCTCTTATTGCAGGAGGTGCTTAGTCTGTCTGTTATTTGCCAATTTGTGTGTAGGTCTATTGGAGAAAAACTTTAATAATACATCTATGACTGGGTGAACGCATTATGGAGAGACAACTGCTTACATTCATCTATACTTTGTATTTCTATTCCGTTTATAATACTATTCATCATATACTGCAGCGGCTTATGATACAAGAGCATTAACAGATTGGTGATGAAAGAAGAGTCTAATTTTCAATCCAAAAGGGGGTAATCCAAAAGATTCTGACTTCAACATTTGCATATGGAACTGGAGCTTTACCACAAGCTGCAGTACTGGACTTGGCTCAAATATTCACTGTCAGATTATATTCTGGTGTAAACCCAACTCAATAAAGACAACGTCTCACTCTTTAGTCTCTACCCTACTCCACTCCACACACCCCAACACTCACTTCAGTAGTTTTAGTGCTTACTGTATGGGAGAGGAATGAAGAGCTGGAGAGAGAGAGAGAGAAAGAGAGAGGGGGGGGGGGGGTGAATCTTCAACTGAAGTATGTCGTAGTCTGCAGCATATACAAGGATATTCTGCTTTAGCAGCATCCGATTTGTTTCTTGGCAATAAACCCAATTGGATTGAGTTGAGTGAGGAGAGGTAGAGAGATAGATAGAGAGAGGGAGGGAGGGAGGGAGGGGGAGATAGAGAGAGAGAGAGAGAGAGAGAGAGAGAGAGAGAGAGAGAGAGAGTTAGAGCATGGGGAGAGGAAGGGAGAGAGAGCCAGGTATAATTGGCGTGAGTGGAGTGATCCTATTACAATGACGTCATCCTGTAGCATGTGAAACCGGCCTCTGTGAATATGGAGGGAGAGATAGAGCAAAGGGTATTTGTGGTCTTGGTCTCAGTCACAGGGCAGTGTGTGTGTGTGTGTGTGTGTGTGTGTGTGTGTGTGTGTGTGTGTGTGTGTGTGTGCGTGTGCGTGTGCGTGTGCGTGTGCGTGTGCGTGTGTGTGTGTGTGTGTGTGTGTGTGTGTGTGTGTGTGTGTGTGTCTGAATCATAAAATCATTTTCTTTATGAACATGCAGGATTGCTGCTGCTGGCTTTTTTTCTTAACACTTGAACTGCTATCACAAGTCACTGAACACACCCTGACATCTTAATCATTCAGTTCCAAGGTGGAATCATTTTTGTGTTAAAATCTCAATTAAATCAACAATTTGTCGATATATCAAACGTCTTCATTTGACTTATATGGGCTGGCAATTTTACACTTCATACATGGACACAGGCATGTATTTGCAGATGTAATCAGTGAGAGTAAATCCATGCTGCACATCAAAAAGAAGAGAGTAGGCTACCCAGGCAGGGTAGTTTTCAGGTCACCATGACTCTGTTTAAAAACTGATAAAGTGACATGACACAGCTTCTTCAAAAGCTGGGAAAAAAACACTGATGTGTGTTAGAGGCTTTCTCTTAGTAACACCCCAGGTTGCTGACCTGGTAAACTTTCCAAGGAACTCGTAGAATTGTCTCCAGCTTGTTGCCATGAATCTGTAAGGATCTGTCATCATAAATTAGATTAGATTAGATTAGATTCAACTTTATTGTCATTGCAGAATACAAGTACCAGACTATGAAATGCAGTTTAGCATTTAACCAGAAGTGCAAATAGTGAAATAATACAAAATAGGATATGTACAGTTATGAAATGGTACTGTATGATAAGTACAGTAGGTAGTAGAGATGGATAACAATAAGATTTAGTACAGTTGAGGTATGATATATGATGGTGTATACAGATGTAGAATTTAGAGACTAATATCATTAATGTATAATATTATTTTATGGTCTTCACTGAAGTGCTTTTGAAAAAAGTAAATCAATGGATTGATTAATTTGTTATAATTTTGTTATATGATGTTGTTCCTTTATAGACAGGTGCATTAAGAGTAGTGATGTATACAGTACACGGAACAGTTTCTATCAAAATGATCTTTTAGCAAGAAGAAAAGGTTTTGTATTGGATTTCACAATTTCCTTTAGAAAACGTTCGGCCACAAGAGGGTAGCATAACCATAATTTTGGTTGTGGTAATTGAGGTCAAATGTCGTAGGGCCAGAGTACTTGGGCCCAAAATTGACCTTGGTCAGATCACATGGTGATACATAGATGTGATATATCATCATCATCATCATCATCATCATCATCATCATCATCATCATCATCAGTCTACACGATGATAACCATGAAGCTGTGGAATACAGTACATGAAAAATGTCCTGTGTTTTGACACAACTTGATCAAATGTAATGGAGTGCCTGTAAATATATTCATAATATGCACAATATGGTTACATTGCAATGCTTTTTGATCAACCTTTTGTTAGCTGAGTAAGTTTGATGCATGTTATGTACCATGTTGTTTCTGTGTTTGTGTTTGTGTTGGGTGTGTGTTGTATTGTGTTGTGTGTTGTGTTTTCTCCCCCTGCTGTTGTCATTTTTTCCTAGGTTCACAGATAATTGCTTGGTTTCAGTCCCATCATTCCACACACCTGTTCCTGATTCATCAATCAACCTGGTCTTTCCACTATAAATGTTCTGTGTCCTCAGTGTTCTCTCTCTCTCTCCTGTTTTGAGCTGTGGCAGGGCTCTGGTGGGTTGAGCCTTGTTTGTGTTATTTGTTTTGTTCATTTAGATGATTTAGATTTATGTAAGTTTCCATTTATTGTATTACCTTGTTTATGTATTTTGTTTGTTAATCATTTATGTTTATTTGTGCACACAGGGGCAGAGCAACTTTTAATGGTTGAGCTATATGATGAGGAAAGGCCCGTCATCTCTCACAAAGGCAGTACTGCCGTAGTGAATAAAGCCAGGGAGATGGCGTGGCAACGAATTGCGGACGGGTTAAATGCGTAAGTGATGTAGCCTACCTATTGTTTTATTGTCATCTTGTAATAGATGAACATTCACTACTGTGATCTTATCAGTCTCAATAATATATAATATAATAATATCAGATGTCTGTTTAAAATGATGGTGTAGACGCACTTACCACAACTGACATAACTACAATGCATTTACTCTCAATTAGTCTAAATGGGTGAGGTGTTTGAAGCCTTTCTCACCTAGTAATGATGTTCTTCTAGCATTGTAACTGCCAATGACCATAGACTGTCTTGGCATAGATTACTTCTTCTTATGATTACTGATGGATAGATGATTCACCTATGTATGTCTCACTTTGGATGAAGGCTTCTGCTAATGGCAAACACTGCCTGCCTGCCGACTACCCCTCCTGCCTAAGCCCCTGCCTGCCGACTACTCCCCCTGCCTGACCGCCGCTTGCCCTATGCCTACGACCATTCTCTGCCTAACCCCTTTAATAAATATCCTTTGTTATTACCCTAGTCTGTGTCCGTCTGTTCTGGGGTGCTGCCACATTTGACCGCTTGATTCAGGCCTAACAATATTACTATTATCCATATTCCCAAATGCATAATGGTTTCAGGGAGGAAAGGAGTGTTTTTGGATTGTGGCTCTTGCAAAAATATTTTTTCGTCAATGTGGCTCCTGATTAGGACAAGGTTGAGTACCACTGATCTAGAGGGTCTGCTACTCTGACACAATTTCCCTTTCAGTCCGTCCGTTCCCTGTATTCTAAATATCTTGATTGAGAGGTCAAAATACAGGGAATGCGCAGGAAGCAATTCAGACTGAACAGAAAGAAGCTCAAACTGGAAATTGAGTTACTGGAAGGCCAGGTGGAGAAGCAAGTATACATTTAAACAGCAGAAGGTCATGGTCTGGACTGAAATTTAATGTTTCTTTTTTTGTCTTCACAGAGACAACAGAAGTTGTAAAAATAAAAAATAAAAAACACTGACATGGTTTTTTGTCTTAAATGCTAAGCTTTTAAATAAAAGGGTGAACTCAAACAAAGGTGACCATTAATACAATAGATTAACTGAAATAGCTGTCTTTATAATGGTCCCGCATAGTTCTTCCATCCATGGGTTCCAAGCCTAGTACATCTTCCCATTGCTCCTCCGGCAACATTGGGGGAAGTCTCTCACGGCGTATGACTGCAATGTTGTGCAAGATTGATTGATTGATTGAAAACCTTTATTGTCCCCAATGGGGAAATTTTGTTGTCAAACAGCTCAGTTAGGGCAGAAAACATTCAATACAGAAAACAGAAAACATTCAATAAAATACATAAAACAGTGCAGGCTCAATAAGTAAAAAGTTCCAAAAGTTCCAGCTCCAGGTCTCCCCCACCCTGCAGGGCCTGGTTGTAGAGTCGGAGTGCAGCTGGAACAAAGGACTGTCCAAATCTTTTTGTACTTTGGCGGGGGAGAACAAATCTGTGGCTGAACTTGCTCCTCATCCCCGCCAGCTCGCAGTACATCGGGTGGGAGGGATTGACCAGCATGGCCGCCAGTTTTTTCCCCATCCTCTGTTCTGCCACCACCTCTAGGCTGTCCAGCCCGGTCCCCACCACAGAGCTGGCCTTCTTCACCAGTTTGTTTAGCTTCGCAGCATCCCTGGCACAGATGTTTCCACCCCAGCAGGCCACGGCGAAGAACAGAACGCTGGCAACCACCGACTGATAAAACATTTGCAGCAGCTTGTTGCAGACACCGAAAGACCTCAGCCTTCTCAGGAAAAACAGTCTGCTCTGCCCTTTCCTGAGAAGAGCCTCGGTGTTGTCAGTCCAGTCCAGTTTGTTATTAATTTGTACTCCCAGGTACCTGTAGGAGTCCACCCTCTCGACTTCCACCCCCTTGATGGTGATGGGGGCTGGGGTCCTTCTCTTCCTCCTAAAATCCACCACCAACTCCTTTGTTTTGCTGGTGTTGAGCAAAAGGTAGTTGGTGTCGCACCACTGCACAAAGCTCTCCACCAGGGCCCTGTACTCCTCATCCCTGTCCCCAAGACTGCACAGGCTACAGTGATGTCACAGGCCCTGTCGGGGGTGACCCTGAGGCTTTTCAGGCACTGAAATCTAGACTTCAGTTGCCCAAAGCACATCTCAATTCGTGCCCTTGTTTTGTTGTGGGCATGGTTGAAGGCCCTCTCTGCTTGGGTTGCTGGTTCTGGGTAGGGAGTCTGCAAGTGTGGCATGCAGGGATGGCCTCTGTCTCCAAGCAGAACTCCATTAAACTGCCCTATAGAATAGAAGTATTGGTTACATATGCATGACATTCTTCAGCTTCAAATACATTAAATGAAACTTGGAAAGTAATTCTCTTGCCTTGTGTAAACCTGTGTGCTAGTGATGCTCGAAAGATTCTGGAATCATGGACAGAGCCAGGCCATTTGGCTTCAATGTTAGAAATCACGCAATTTGCCTCGCAGGTCATCTGATGGCATAGAGGGAGACCTTCAATGATGTGGCACACTTTGCTTGGCAGATACATTGTTATGCATAACTGAGTGTTCACATCAAAACTAATTTCATCTATTAGCACAGATGTGCACATTTGATCCAAAAGCAGTTATTACTATTCTGCCTGACAGTGTATGGACATACTTGTATATTTAGACTGGAAAGATTTCCGATTGACAGTCTGCCTCCACAGGTCCAGATGGGGCCTTGATGCGCACATGGGTGCAGTCTATTGCGCCTAGAACATTGGGGAAGCCTGGAGGAGAGGATCAAGTTAATACAGACGCTTGTCCTGTAGGCTACTTTACATCTATTTTAACACGCATCACATACCTGCAATGGAATAAAACTCCTGCTGGATTCTTCGTGCTTCCAGGTGACCAGGGAAAAGGATGAAGTCCGCGAGGCAATGCTTTAGGGCAAGGTACACCCTTCGTACTTCCCGGCATACCGTTGCCTTAGCGAGACCTTCTGCGTCTCCAACTGTGTACAAAAATGCCCCACATGCGAAAAAACGCAAGCCTATGCAGACAGACTGAACTGTGGTCAATGCATGGCTGTGGTGTGTGTGCCTCCTAATTTGTGGCTCCAGCAAACTACATAAATAAACTATGGTTGGCCTGCTGAACCTATACCTCTCCCACAGGTACTCATCAGGAAAGGCCAGTGGATTGGTTCTGTCCCTGAAGAGTCTTGGAGCTCGTGGAAAGAATTCTCTTCGGATGATCTGCGCCTCTAAATGCACAGGGTTGATGAGAAATGGACATGCCATAGTTGTGTAGCCTATAGGTATATGAGCAGGCTCTGCTTATATAGCATAGGCCCATGTCAATTGATTAATTAACTAATTAAGCTATTAACCTACATGACACTGTGGCAGAGCAAAGTCATTCCTTTAGCAAGAGATTAGTGGTTATGCCATGTCTTTTGTGTTTTGTGTCTTTTTTTCCTTATATTGTGACCTTCTTTTGTTATCTACTGTATATCTATCTATCTGTCGCACAATCAAACTATCTATATCTATCTCGTGTGAAGTGGGAACTAATATTTCCTAAAAGCTACGATTAAATACAATTAAATTAAAAACGTTCAATTAAATCAAGTCTCAAACACGCAACCTTTGGAACTCTAGCTGGCTGCCTTAACCACTGCGCCAGCCAGACCGCTGTGATGACAGCATTGCAAGTTGAAACAATTACTTCTTTTTTTTTTACACTCTTTTATTTATTGATCTATCGATCTATCTATCACACTTTCAAAATATCAAGTTATCTATCACACAATCAAACTATCTATCGATCGATCACACTTTCAAAATATCAAATTATCTATCTATCACACAGTCAACCAATCTATCTATCTATCTCGTGTGAAGTGGGAACTAATATTTCCTAAAAGACACTTGAGGAACTGTCGTTCGGGATGTAGTTTCCGCCTGTGAGCCTTTTTTGACGCACGCATGACTTTAGCCAGTCTTTTAGCCTGCTCGCGACCAGGCTAATTATATCTGACTCAGAAGGAGCTCAACCAAGCAGCGAATTATTTGAGCCACATTGATGGAACCGAACGCAAGCTAACATTATCGCCGATTAGAACTTTATCGAGGCTTAGAAGATAATCCACCTTAGTGGAATGGGCCCCTGCTGTCTAGCACCCCAGTTTAGAGTGAGCACCACCCACTGTACTTTTGAGGTGCCTCGCACCTGTAAAGGGGGGGTGGGGTTATTATTTTGATTACTTTTATTTGGTGCCACTGTTAGTCCTCTCTGTTCCCTGTGTTGCTGTATTAATAAATATCAAGTTAATTGCAACCTTTAGTTTCCTGGTTTTTGTGTGACTGCACCCTCACTTGTCCTTCCTGTTGCTCTATGTTGCGCCCTTCTACCCCGAGTCACCAGGGGGCGTAACAATGCATATTTCAGAGAGAAAGTTCCATAATGAATGAATGAATGAATGAATGAATGAATGGTCTTTATTGTCATTGCTATAGTACAGGTACCAAACAACGACATTTGGGAGGGGTGGCTCCCCTGGTGCTAGGAAAGAAAAAAAAACCTAAAAAAACAAGAAGGGAAAGGAGCTGGTTTACATAAATAAAGGCTATGTACACTATACACTATACTATACTGTACAGATAAAACGACTAGGGTTGTCATATTGCACATAGTGTTATTGCACATTCATTTAAAGTGTCGCAGTTTGCAGGCTTGAAATGTACACATTTGTGCCTCAGCACTACACCTGATTTTTTCAATCCAGCAGCAATAGATAAATGAGAACTTTGAATAAAATGTGATGTTCAACCTTCCTGTGTGTACCGTATAAAGACTGACTAGACAACTAAAGGCCTAACTGGCTCCAAACTAGTCTTTGGCTTTATAATTTCAATACTGTGTCACGTGAATAAGAAATGAGTATTTAGCTCCCATGTTAAACCCATCCTGTCATTGTATGACTAGAAAAACCTACAAAAACGACCATGCCATTGCACTGTATACGTATGATAAGCCCTGAATCCAAGAAGTGGTACAACAAACAACCATTCTCTGACCTCCCAAAAAAAGTCTGTGACACTCAGTTCAGTATATCAATCACTCATACGAAAATGATTTAACCAAAAGGGGTAGCGTAACTCCATCTGGTAGAAAGGCGGACATTTTACCCATTGTGGTGTACATGCCCCATCATAAGCATTCACTCCAACAAACAATGCTTGTAAACAAAGTGAGGGTTACAATTTCTGACATTAACAAATGTATTTAAGGCTTTTTATATACCTTGTACAATGTATACATTTTACATGCTATTGTTGAACTAAAAGGTATAACATAACTGTTGTCATATTTTTTTTTACGTAGAAAAAACAGCAAACCATACCCATTTCACTGACTTATGTCCATAGAACATGGTCTAAATTAAGTTGTGGGAATTGTCTAAAACAAACCAGAAACATGAAAAAAAAAAAATCTCTATTGGTATTCCTGATACAGGACTGTTTATGTATAAAAAATAACTGATAGTACAGTTCAAAATTAAATTCACAGTATTCTTTCTTATGAACGCTAGAAAAAACAAACTGGATTTTTAAAAAGCAAACACAAAAGGTCCACAGTCAAAAGTGATGATTATTTTTTTTATGTTTTTTTGTATACTTGAATAATGAGTTTAAAAGAAAGGATAGAAAGAAAGGGTGTCTCAGTGAGTGTGAAAAGAGGGATGCAGAGAAAAAAAGTTGTCTTCTCCAGTGAAAGGGTTGAGAGAAAGAGAGGGGGAAAAAAGCAAAAACATAAAAGAGCTGGAAATGTCCTCAAGTCTGTCCAGGATAGGTGTGGTGGTGTAAGTGCACACACAGTCACAACAGCCAGTCCCAGGCCAGCTCCTTCTCTTCCAGACAAAACGCCTCCTCATCGTAGTCGGTGCGGCGTTGTTTCTTAGGAGAGTGGTCGTTGACATGGTCGTCGCCATGGTAACGGCGCTTCCGGTTCGGCCTCTCCTCACTGCTTCCTTGATGGGGTGCCGTTGGCGATGCATGACCAGAAGGGAGGCTGAAGTCATCGTAGTCGGTGCGGCGTTGTTTATTGGGAGAGTGGTCGTTGACATGGTCGTCGCCATGGTAACGGCGCTTCCGGTTCGGCCTCTCCTCACTGCTTCCTGCCCTCCTCACTGCTTCTTTGGAGCTGGGCTTGTCCAGATGGGGCTCTCTGCCCTCTTCTCGTCGCTCCGGCCCTGTGGCCAGGCTGTCGGTCTCAGAGACAGTTCTCTGGATCTCCCTGGTGTCGTACTTGTGTGGGGCTACCAGGCCCACAGAGGCCCCCGGGGCTGGGCCAGTCGGGGGCTTGGAGAAGGCAGAGGTGACCGGGGTGTCGAGGTAGGGTGTCGGCTGGGTGGATAAGGCCGTCTGGTTGTTGGGGTGCGTAGTGGAACTACTTGCCCTCTGGGCATCGGTTAGCGAATTAGCTCCTACATCCGATGTGTTCATGGTGGCAGTGGGCATTGGCGAACTAGCAGCAGAGGATGGTGCGTGGTGAGGGAGCGGATTAGCTCCGTTGTCATGGGTGGAGGCGCATATCTCTGGTGTAAGGGAGAGTCGACCCTCACTAACTGCACCATGCAGACTCTCACTCTGAGAAGGGGTGGCCTGGGTATTATATACCTCTTTGCTAGAAAAAAAGAAGAAGAAAAGCATACAGGCTTAATACAATTACATTCTTAATATCATAATTTAAAATCATTGAAATCTGCACAGTGCCTGGAGGTGTGAGGGTTGTCTCACCTTGGCCGACTGTGATGAGACTCCCTGCCGTTAGCTATGCTTGGACCCACACCAGACGACAGCCCATGACCGTTAGCTATGCTTGGACCCACACCAGACGACAGCCCATGACCGTTAGCTATGCTTGGACCCACACCAGACGACAGCCCATGACCGTTAGCTATGCTTGGACCCACACCAGACGACAGCCCAGGACCACTGCTAGAAACCTGCAACAGACCACAACCACAAACATCAATGGGCGCACTGATAAAAATATTGACAGGACATGATTACATACTGCAGGATAATGACATGATGACATACTGCAGGATAATGACATGATTACATACTGCAGGATAATGACATGATTACATACTGCAGGATAATGACATGATTACATACTGCAGGATAATGACATGATTACATACTGCAGGATAATGACATGATTACATACTGCAGGATAATGACATGATTACATACTGCAGGATAATGACATGATTACATACTGCAGGATAATGACATGATTACATACTGCAGGATAATGACATGATTACATACTGCAGGATAATGACATGATTACATACTGCAGGATAATGACATGATTACATACTGACATACAAACATGATTACATACTGCAGGATAATGACATGATTACATACTGCAGGATAATGACATGATTACATACTGCAGGATAATGACATGATTACATACTGCAGGATAATGACATGATTACATACTGACATACAAACATGATTACATACTGCAGGATAATGACATGAATACATACTGCAGGATAATGACATGATTACATACTGCAGGATAATGACATGATTACATACTGCAGGATAATTACATGATTACATACTGCAGGATAATGCTTTGCAATAGTATTTCAACAACAATACCTTCTTCTCTTGTCCTTGCAAGCAGCCAAATACCATGACAACAATCCTATACGTGGCCCGATATCAGATAACCACACTTTATCAGATAGAAACTATTCTATGCTACCGTTTTGGCATGTTATTTGAAGTACCTTGTCAGTGTGTTTGAGGCCATTGACTTTGTGGAGTCCGTTCTGGTGACCGTTCTGGTTGGGTTTGGCGATGCCGTTACTGTTGTGGTGCGCCCCAGCCTCACTCCCACCAGCACCGTTGGTCTTAACGGCCGGCTGGGGTCGCGGGGCCGGTCCGTAGACGGCTCCTCCGTTCCTCCCGTTGAAATTAGGCTTGGCCAGGCCGTTTTCTAGAGCGCCGCCCTCCTGATCAGACTCCTCTGATGACTCGTGGCCGTACGGCACCAGGAAGGAGGAGCCGTGATTCCCATTACTGGCTGACGTGCCGTTCACACGAGGCGGGCGAGGGGCGGACATACAGGCTGAGGTAGACTGTGAGGAAGAGGAAGAGGAGGAGGCGGACGGCTGGACGTAAGAGGAGGAAGCTGAGGCTGAAGAAGAGGATGAGGAGGGGCGGATCTGCTTGCCCTGGCCAATGTAGAAGGAGAGCTTCTGTAGAAGGAGAGCACGGTCGGGGATCCCAGTGGGACGGCAGAGTGGGTTTGAGGAGATGGAGGACGAGGAGGATGAAGAAGAGGAGGCGGAGGGCAGCACGTGGCTCGGTTTTCCGAGGCCGCCACTGCTGGTGCTAGGCTTGGAGCCAGATGGATTGTCTCTTAGAGAGCCGTTCCCGTTGACGTGAAGGGTGTTCTGTGAAACAACCAAAATAAGTTAGCTACAAGCCTCATTACACACTGCTGTTTCCCTTACCATTGAATAGGTGGGGCGGACCCCCCTGTCTGGAGTTTTGGCTTAGATAGAACTCAATAGAAAATGAGTAAATGGTAATGGCATCGCTGGATGTGTACTCATGTGCCCTGCCAAAAACAAATCTGTGCGAAACACTGGTACGCGAGCTTGCTGTGAATACAGTATTATCATTCATTGATCTTTAATAATCATCAGAATTATCATTAAGTATCATGCCAATGTGGTGTGAAGCTGCGTGTGGAGGCTCATATGACAATCAAAGAGTGTGTGTGTGTATACAGTGCAGTATAGAGGCTGTACCTTAGCCATGTTTGTGGACAGCTGGGGGCCGATGAAGCCGGTGGAGTTGTGGCGAGGCCCGAGGTTGACACTGGGCGTGAGATCAGGTGACCTGGTGGCCGGAATACAACAAGATGTTTTCGTGATAAAAAAAAAAGGGGGGGGGGGGGCATGCACAAGAAATGTAAGTTGTGAAATGTCTTTGCGCCTCTGTGGTACTCACCTGATGTAGAAGAGCACGTAAGCCTGTTGGTTGAGAACGGATCTGATGTCACTGACAGACACCGAGGAGTCGTTCATCTCATACCACTGCCCGTCACTGGCCTGAGAATTAAGAAGAGGACTGTTAACGTCACATCACATCAACATCTAATTCTGAGCAAAATGAGACTGGCTGATGCACTGGTGAACTGAATTTTTATGAGGGGTGTGTGTGTGTGTGTGTGTGTGTGTGTGTGTGTGTGTGTGATACCTTGATGTAGCAGTAGTAGTGTCCAGCATGGCAGCTACGGCCTGAGTGGACCAGCACTGCGTACAGAACATAGACCTGGGGCTCCCCGTGGGACTGGGACATGAAGGGCCTAAGGTCCAGGTACTCGGGGTACCTCACGTCCTGAGTAAGGAGAGTAAGGACATGGTCAGCACCACACAGGGAAACGAACAGGGGGTACATCTTCAAAATAACTAAGGCATTTCTGATTGTCTGAGAAGAGGAAAAAAATACCCTATTGCATTTAACATTCTAAACCTGAATCCAAATATTCCCAAAATGATCTTACCTTTCTAATCTTGCCCCCGTTGAAGTTGGCAAAGCGGTTCAGTGAGATGGTGAGCACGTTGGAGCTCCGGTGGATGGTGAGTCTCTTTGAGGCTGGAACCATTTTCTTACACCTGCAGACAGGTTTTAGTCAGTTGCATTCCATTATGATGTGAGGAATCAAAACTCAATAGGCTGCACAAATAAATGAATACAGGTATATACTAACTTTGTGCATTTGTATGCATTATCTCCATCCAGTTGCTCTGGCTTGACAAACTGCTCCAGTGCCTTGGTTATGCTGGGAGCCGTCTGCAAGACGACAGACACAATTCTCAATTATTTACTTATTACCAATATCTCATATCACGATGAATAATTCTTGTAAAAGGTACTTGATTGATGTGAAACAGCAGAATGATTATGTGTAATTGTGTGTTACCTTTATTTCCAATGCGACATCCAAGTAGGGGTCAAACGTGTCAGAGACTGCTTCGCAGTTTAAACATTTTACTGTGAAAGATTGAGCATTGAAGATTCAGTGCTTTTCTTTGCTAACTTTGTACGGGTAAGCAACATACATACAGTATAAGCAGCATACAAATGAGCAATGCAAGTTTGGACCAATAACTTACCCCTGGATCGTAGGTACCCTCCAAAGACTTGGTGGATAAAACTGGTTGCCTGCGTTTGCCTGCCCAATCTATTGAAAAAAGAAATGTCAGAAGAATTAAAAAGACAAACTACAAACTACTCAAAATGTGAATGAATTATTCCTAATAGTCAGCCAGTCTGTACTACAGTACATTCTCAAATCAAGATACTCGTTTATTAACCATTAGCAACACAAACTGTTACAGCCCTTTGAGAAGAAGAAATAAAGGGGAAGAGACAGCAGAGGAAATAGAGCAAAGATAATTACAGAAAGGTAACCTGTTGGCGCAGAAAGGAAATCCACTATCCACAAGAGCTTGCTACAGTCAGTTTTAAGGGTCGCTTCTATAAGCGAGGGTCATTGCAACATATCTATTAATCATGTCTCACTGTATTCTAAGCTAAATATGAATGTAGGTCAGATCCAAGTACACTACATCCTAGTGGCTGAACACTGATTTCCATAACTCCCTCAGTAACACCTACTTGGTTCCAGGCAGGCAGGACTTTTGCATAGCATCCACTGTGCATCGCAGGAACTCGTGGGCATCCTCCTGACTCCCTAAGCTGAAGTGCTTTGCAATCCCTACCGGGTGTAACAGGGCAGGTAGATGACGAAACCATACAGTTGACACAAACTTGAGAGCATTAAACAATCACATTGACATGGTTATGGTTAGCTGTTACTTATCGTTTGGTATTTTGGTGGAAGCATAGGATGCTATTGCTAAGAAGCTGTCTGTCAAATAGTTCTCCCTCCAAAATAAATTGATAGCACCTTCTACTTTTTTGGAGGGAAAATACATTTTCTGAAGATACTGTGTGTTCCCTGGATTTGGCACCTGTGATGCTATCCAACTCTCTTTGCATTTTTGGAGAGAAAACTATTTAGCTGACAGGCTGGTCATATTGTCCATATATCTATTATTTTGATACAGCAAATATGTTTTTTTGTTTTGTTCTGATGTGATTGCAGGCAGTTATTATTATTAATATTTTTTTACAACAACACATATTTCCATCAAGCATATATTAAATAGTAATATAGTTTTTTTTCTGATTGTGAGTGGACACTCACGTTTTAGTTGATTGAAGACACCAATGGGCTTGATGACGTTCCCCGAGTTAGCAAAAACCTGGGTGATGTGGTTCTGCATGGTGCACATCATACAGAAACCAGGCTCATGACCTAAAGGGGAACAGATATGGAGGTTAATCGGATAAGAGGCATGTTGTACCGTATCTTCTAGCATTCTGTTCCGATTAACTTCATTCCTCAATACAATTGTTTAAAATGCAATATATCACGACCAAAATAGTCATTCTAAACAGGTCTGGAAACCAGATTGGTTATATCTTCATTCACATACATGTTTTGGAATGTTCCCGGGTCAGCATGTAGTTGGTGAGGGGAACGGTGTAGGTGAGACACTGCAGAGCCGAGTTGAGGAAGCAGGTGTTTCCCAGGTTCTTGAGGCCCGCTCCGATGCGGTGGATCTGGCTCCACTTCAAGTTGAGCCGCTCCATAGGGAACAGGACCTTCTGGGGGAGGCCAATGTCGTCCCCACTGCTCAGCACCACTGGGGAGGGTGGGGAAACACAAATAAAAACACTGAGATTAGTCACAGGCGGAAAATACTTTTAAAGAAAGTTTTACGTTTTGTTTATATGGAACAAGCGATGGAGTGCTAGGTGAGAGCAGAGGGCAGAGAGATGCTGTCTTTATTACTGACATCACACAGTAGGTTCTACAAGAGAGAACCTCATTCTGGGTCATTTGCTTGGGGCTACATTAAGCGATTGATTACCTCCCCTCACAGTACAACATGCTTACATAACTTGCCATGCCATAGAGAAAAGACACACAACACCTAGGAAACCTGTTCAGTCGGTCAATTGGGCGGGAATTCCCTCAGCACACACAGTGAATACATTTACAGTGAGTGCAGGTATTTGCCCTCGTTTTTACCCAGCATCAAGAGACCTTTTGATTTAACAAACCATATCTTCTCACCTTGCTCCTTGGGCCGATCCACTGAGTGGGTCGCACTGCTGTAGATGGTAGCTCCAGGTGTGGGGCCCAGGCAGCCGCCTGTCTTCACCCTGGGGGTGTCATTGGGTGAGGGGCCCACCCCCCAGCTGGAGCAGCTGCTGTCCATCCCGTCTTCACTACTGAAGGGGGAGCGCTTGCACCCGACTGACTCAAGGTCAGACTTCTCTGAAGATCTGTCAACTTTTGTGCGGTCCTTTCTCATTGTTCATTGCTGATGGGCAAAAACAACAAACACAGATGAAAGTGTTAGCTATTTAATATGTAAGTATTGACAACTAGTTGAGGAATGATAACCCTGGTAGAGATTAGTGAAGTTGTATCTGAACCAAGCACACATACAATCTTCACTGGAGCTCTAGTGGGTTAGTATTACGCTATGATATTCAGATTGTAGTCCAAGAGTGCCAAATAAAGTGCAGTGTACCCACTCTTGAATGCAGACATAAAAGTGTTTGCAAAAGTGTTGGCACTTAGACTGGAGCCATTCATGAACAAACTTATACATCCGGATCAAACCGGATTCATGAAATCCAGATTATCCTCAGATAATGTACGCAGGCTCTTGCACATCATTGATGCTTCTGCTGATAATGCTACTCCCTGTGCGGTCCTTTCTCTGGATGCAGAGAAAGCTTTTGACCGTCTGGAGTGGCACTACCTACCCACTGAAACGCTCTCTGCAGATTGGCCCAGCAGACGTGCATATAGATATAATAATTTAATAATAATTTAGCCATTTACATATATATATGTTACGGTACATGTGGGAAAACGAGGGTTAGGGTTAGGTGCTACGTCGACTTTTGGTACATGCTGGCATGTCTAACCCTAACCCTCGTTTTCCCACATGTACCGTAACATATACATATACAGTAGTGGCGGTTGGCCGATAGAGGGCGCTGGTGCGCCGCCCCCACCTTCACTTACTAGTTGCGTTTTTTTAAAAATAAACATTGTTTATTCACAAAATGCGGCTGATATTCTGTCGGCGCCTATCAGCATTAATTAAAAATCCTCATTTATATACATTAAACTTCACTCAAGTGTTAATCTGCACACCATGCAACAGCATAATTCAAGCCAATATCTTCATAATAATAATAATAATACTTATAGCAGACTTATATAGCGCTTTTCTAGCCACTCAAAGACCCTTTACAAACTGAAAAGATCGAGTAGTAAAATAAAAAGAAACAAAAAAAATAGATAAAATAAAGTATAGCCTAGGGGTCTAATTAATTTTTTGATTATCGAAGTGTCTTTGTAGGACAATCTACT
Organism: Nansenia antarctica; assembly: GCF_963989245.1. Taxonomy (NCBI): domain Eukaryota; kingdom Metazoa; phylum Chordata; class Actinopteri; order Argentiniformes; family Microstomatidae; genus Nansenia; species Nansenia antarctica. The sequence goes on from NC_137674.1 coordinate 39,916,106, forward strand.
CTGCATACTGCAATTACACCTAGATTTCGGGCGGAGAAGCGTCGCCAAGCAACGCCAGCGTCCGGCATTTCTTTCTCTACATGATATCATACTATAATTGTTAGATTACTATATATAATATCGTTCTGTATTTATCAGAAATGACGAGAGTAGAACATACCGTGTCGGAGTCTGACATTCTGGTCTTTGTCTGTCAGTCACTCTCTATCACTATATCTATCTATCGCTATCTATCTATCGATCGATCGATCTATCGATCTATCTATCTATCTATCTATCTATCTATCTATCTATCGCTATCTATCTATCTCTATCTATCAGTCTCTATCGCTATCTATCTATTATTTTCTTAACACTTTCCAAACGTTCTCTATACTCTTCTCTCTCTACTCTTCTCTTCTCAACAACTACTAAAATGGTGATAGAATATCATATCTGGCGTCTGGAGATTCCACGGCGTCATAACCCCTCTGTGACGTCATAACGGGTTGCTAGTATTCCGACATGGAATGTCTCCTCATTTGCATACAAGTCAAATCCTTCTTATTTAATGTGTCAGATAATAATAATAATAATAATAATAATAATAATAATAAATCATACATAATATTATATATATATATATATATTTGTGTAGCGCTTTTCTTTGCTAGCATATCAGCCCAATAGAGCTCTCAGGTCTTCTGGCGCTGGTTTTCTCTGTGTACCACATGTACAAAAGAAGAGATTTGGTGAGGCTGCATTCTCATGTTATGCACCCAAATTGTGGAATGCACTGCCAGTTTACATTAGGGATGTAACCTCAGCACATTATGTTCAAGTCAAGACTAAAAACCCATCTTTTTAATATTGCCTTTGTATGCCCGCTCACATGGGAGCAATTTGGGGTTCAGTGTTTCGCCCCTTACACCAAGGACACGCCAGTACCCCTCTGAGCAATAGACGTCTTTTCAACCTCGCGTCTACAATATAAACCAATATAAACCAGCTATATTACGGCTATATTTTCTACTTATCTTAAATGCATGAAAACCGTTATTAAACCCCTCTAAACTGTCAGAATACGTCCCAGACGTCATGTAGTATGAGATTCATATAGTCTAGCATAGTTATCCTAGCAGAAGTGGTGGTTTAAATTGCGTCTATACGTCGCTGTCCTTTAACCCAGATAAATGCGGTCTGTGTCTAAACCTGTTTTAGTCTAGCAGCAGGTTGAGTTATACCCTAAACGCCTGTAGATTGTCAAAATATGTACCAGACCGTCATTTAGTCTGAGATTCCATGTAGTCTAGCATAGTTATTCATGCAGAAGAGGTGGTTTAAATTGCGTCTATACATCGCTGTCCTTTAACCCAGATAAATGCGGTCTGTGTCTAAACCTGTTTTAGTCTAGCAGCACGTTGAGTTTAAATTAATACCCTAAACGCCTGTAGATTGTCAAAATATGTACCAGACCGTCATTTAGTCTGAGATTCCATGTAGTCTAGCATAGTTATTCATGCAGAAGAGGTGGTTTAAATTGCGTCTATACATCGCTGTCCTTTAACCCAGCTAAATGCGGTCTGTGTCTAAACATATTTTCTACTTATCTTAAATGCATTAAAACCGTTATTAAACCCCTCTAAACTGTCAGAATATGTCCCAGACGAGTTGATAGTTCGTTCATTTTCGTTCATTTTCGCCCATCACTAATCGACACAGCTAGCCCTTCTTGCCATGACTCCGGCGTTTATTCAGTAGGCTATAACAGGTCAAAACAACTAGACCAAACGGCAGCAAACACAAATCAATAACAGGTCACGTCGACCTTAAATAACAGTGTACCAGTGTACAATAACTAACAGCTAACTCTTACAGTAACATGTGGCCTGTGTTTTTTGCAGTTAAATTAAAATGAGCATTATTACAAAACATTTAAAACACAGTGGACGTGATAATGGCGGATCATTTGCATTCCGTTCATAACAAATGATAAATTCCACACAATGTATTTGATAGCACATCAGTGATGCAGTGACGTTGAACTACAACAAAGAGGCTGAGAACTACAACGACCGTCTACCTACCCGCGGGCACTCATGGAACTACTACACTGCGCCTGCGCACAGCCAGCAAACGGTCGCGCGCAAGATTTGAATGTTGTTGGCCAGAGATTTTACCGTCATAATATGAATACCTATTTTAATGGATTTTTAATGGAACTATGTAGAAAACTATGTCTAACCTGTCGAGGTCAGAATTGGTTTCATCGTCTGAGAGCAATCTGTCCGTTTCTAGTCGAACTAGTAACAGAAAGTTTGCGACTGGAAGAAAGAAGAAAGAACGAGGCTGACCCGTTCCTGTCTGCGCTGCAGTACCTCTCCCAGGGTGAGCTAGCTAGTTCAGCTATACTAACATTTATCTACTCTTTTTATCAACATTTATCAAGTCTTTCGGCTTAGCATTGGCTTGTTTGCTTTTTCTATATGTCAACATTGTGGAGTTATATAACTTCCAAGACCACTCTGTCTTCTTGTTTTTAACTAGCTAGCTATTTTTGGCTAAATATACCTACCGGCATCATCACTAGTAGGTGGATGCGTCCAAAACAAAAGCCTTATATTTGACATGAAGACCTCTATACCCGTATAGTAAGTTAATAACCTCTATACCGGTATAGTACTATAACTAGTAACAACATTGTCAATGAGGTAATTACATGGCTATATGGAGTTTTATCAGTTTGTGTTAAGTGGTTTGTACTCTGTGAAGCGCTGTGCAGACCAGCTGTCTTCAGTGCTCACAGACATCTGATCTTCAACACACATCAAACCTGGTTAAATCAATGCATTAGAATTTTCCACTTATGAATTTGATTCCAATTTAGAACTTTGATCTCTGTACTGTAGGCCGCCATGTTGTTGTTGATCAGGCCTGCACCGTCATCTGCTAACTTGACTTGATCAAAAAGGTGTGCACTAAAGGTTTGTTGTCTATAGCAACGGCTTCAACTCTACTATCCATACACGGGGGTCTAGGATGGGTGGTAGCATACTACAGATTATTTTGTGGCGAGTGTCAAACATTTGCTCACTATAGGAACAAGAGCTACAGGGCACCAGACATTCAAGCATATTACATTTTCTTTGGCACATAGTAGGCAATCCACAATTTATCTGGCTCTTTACTCTTGCTTTTTAAAGTTTTAAATGGGATTCTTCTGTGAAAATAACTTTTCTTTTGCTTTATTTAATTACAGAAGCTGTCATGAACCTAAAAAAGGTCACAGAGGTGGAGGCAAGGGCGAGCATTGGAGATCACCTGAAGCAGGCCCCAGGCAGAACGGGCGGTGCTGGCTACAGACAGAATAACCCAACCTAAATGTTGTCTCCATAACTGTCAATAAATACTATTATGTTGTTAAATGTTCCTATTTCATTGTTTTTATGTTATTAAATGTTGTTAAATATGTTGTTATTATGTTGTTAAATGTTCCACATCAATCAACATTGTTAATATTTAATATTCTTTTTTCCTTATTTTTATTTTGTATTTACTAGTTAAATGTTTACTAGTTAAATGTTCCTATTTAATTGTTATTATGTTATTAAATATGTTGTTATTACTTTGTTAAATGTTCCACAACAATCAACATTGTTAATGTAGGGACCCAACATGGGCTCCCAAATGACCACGTGGTGCCACCGTGCGACACACACCCAGGCCTGATCAGCCTGTGGTGGGCCAACCTCGGCAGAGGGTGTCTTGTGATAAATGGCCGAAACACCCAATGAGGTCGGGGACCACAACTGAAGATGTGTCGTACTGGTGGCACCACGTGATCATTGCCAAATTCCACTCCACCCAAGAGGACATCTCCAACTCCACTCAGTCAATTGTTGTGCTAATTATTTAGGGATTTTAACATCTAGTCCTATTAAGAATCCTGATGTCTGGTGTCAAAACCAGTGACCGCTGCGAAAGGGCAGCTGACAACCTGGAAAAGACCTGGTGACGGCTTGAAGAGACAGCTGACAGGAGGGAACAGACCCCAACGGGGCTGGCATGGGTTAGCTACCCGTGTTGGCAGGAGCCTTTCACTACACAGTGACTTGGTTCCACCCAACTATGGCTACGAAAAGTTCAAAAGGAAAAACACCCCTAGAGTCTGCGAGAGCGGGGGCGGAAGATGACTCAACGGCGGATCACACGGTAACAGACCCTGGAACGGAAATGACAACGAATCAAATGATCAGCACGGTAGTTGACGGAGTAACAACACTGGCAGGACACAAGCTACAAAGCTGCATCTGTGGCTGGAAAAAGATAACATCAGAGAAGGGTCTCAAGATCCACCAGGGCAGGAAAAAGTGCCTAAGAGAGCTTAGCGAGGTGCCTCGCATTGACCACTACTTCCTCAGAGGTAGGGCAAATCAGTCGAGTGAAGCCCAGTGGCAGGATATTCACCACAGTCCACAGGGTATCAGAACCCCAGACGAAGCTCAACCAAGCACAGATCCATCAACGGACATGAGTCCAGAGCCTATCCAGCCACAGACAGCAGTAGAGAGGAAGATGAATGGACGGAAGCCTCAAATCTTGTGGCCTATAGCCTGCCAGAAAAAGGAGTGGGAAAACACTGACACAGACCTTGTCCATCTTCTAGAAGGTCTGAAAGGGGGCGTGGAAAGAAAGCTGGACAAGATTGGAGAGATCATTTACAGCTATGGAGCAGAGAGATTTGGGGTGAAAAGTAAGAACCATGGGACACAGAAGGAACCATCAGCCCATCTCAAGTCCAGGAGACAACAAGAGATTGAAAGACTTGTGAAAGAAAGAAGGTGCCTGAGAAAACAGTGGAAGAAGGCCACAGAAGTGGAAAGGAAAGGACTTGAGGCACTACAGGCCGACATCAAGCAGCGTCTTGCAACACTGCGAAGAGCAGAATGCTTGAGAAAGCAACACAAGAAGAAAGAGCGAACGAGGACTGCCTTCTACAGAGATCCCTACAAGTTCGTCAAAGACCTCTTTGTCAAGGAGAAAACGGGTACCCTCAAAGTACCCATAAGGGAACTAGAGGAGCACCTGAGGAAGACCTACTCCGACAACCAGAGGCATGTGCCAGCCAGCATTCCGGATGACATGCCACCAATCCAACCACCTGAGCACCAGATGGAAACAAGGCCCCCTACATGGAGCGAAGTTGAGAGCACAGTAAAACGGGCAAGAACAGCCTCAGCCCCTGGGCCCAACAGCGTTCCATACAGGCTATATAAGAACAGTCCAGGCGTCTTGAAATACCTCTGGAAGCTAATGAAAGTGGCATGGGAAAAGGGAATCATACCAAAGGCATGGCGAAGGGCAGGAGGGATCCTGATTCCCAAAGAGAAGAATTCCTCAACCATCGACCAGTTCCGCCAGATCAGTCTACTGAATGTGGAAGGAAAGATTTTCTTCAGTGTTGTGGCCCAGAGGCTCTCAGTATTCTTGCAGAAGAACAACTTTGTCGACACCTCAGTGCAGAAGGCAGGGATAAGTGGATTCTCAGGATGCCTGGAACACACAAATGTTATCTGGCACCAGGTACAAACGGCCAAGAAGGAGAAAAAAGACCTGCATGTGGTTTTCTTAGATCTTGCCAATGCCTTCGGGTCAGTGCCTCATGAGATTTTGTGGACAGCGTTCAACTTCTTCCAAGTCCCAGAGGGCATCACAAGGCTGGTCAAAGCCTACTTCCAGGACCTCCAGTTTTGTGTTACAGCACAAGCCAGTACAACTGCATGGCAGCACCTCGAGATAGGCATAATGGCGGGCTGCACCATCTCTCCACTGGCGTTTACCATGGCAATGGAGCTCATTATTCGAGCATCCCGATGGGTCGTTGGAGGGGAACGGTTGAAGAGCGGGCTGCGTCTTCCTCCAATCAGGGCGTACATGGATGACATGACGACAATAACAACAACAAACGCATGCACCAAACGCCTGCTGGATAAACTCCAGGGAAACATCAAATGGGCACGAATGGAGATTAAACCCAGCAAGTCCCGCAGTATCTCCATTGTCAAAGGCAAGCTCGCCAATGAGAGGTTCCACGTCAACAACGAGCCAATACCAACAGTTCTGGAGAAGCCTATCAAAAGCCTTGGCCGCTGGTATAGCGCAGAACTCAAAGACTCGAAGCAGGTGGAACAACTCAGGCAGGATACAATCAGTGGCCTCAAGCAGATCAACAACACTGCTCTCCCTGGGAAGCTGAAGCTGTGGTGCTTTCAGTTTGGGCTGCTGCCCCGTCTCATGTGGCCAATTTCCATCTACGAGGTCACACTATCCCATGCCAACCGGCTGGAGAGACTGGTGAATGCACAAGTGAGGAAGTGGCTTGGACTGCCGAGTGGCCTTAGCAGCATAGGCCTGTATGGCAACGGAGCCCTCTCCCTACCAATCTCAAGCCTGGTGAAGGAGTACAAATGTGCCAAATCAAGGCTGGAAATGACTCTCACAGAATCCCGGGATCCATTCGTCAGAGGTGCTGCTCCGATCCTAGCAACAGGGAGGAAATGGAAGCCATCTGCAGCAGTTGCGGTGGCAAAGACCGCCCTCAGACACCGGGATATAGTGGGGCATGTCCAACATGGCAGAGGGGGCCTTGGTTTGGAAACAACAACACCCACATGGCAAAAGGCTACTCCAACCGAACGGCGGAAGATGGTGGTTGAGGAGGTGCGCCACCAGGAGGAAGCAGCCAGGTGCGCCAAGGCAGTCTCCCAAGCCCAGCAAGGCCGCTGGATGAAGTGGGAGAGCGTGGAGAGGAGGAAAATCACATGGAACGAGCTGTGGAGCATGGAGTCTAATAGGCTAAGTTTCATCATCAGAGCCACATATGATGTCCTGCCCTCTCCTACCAACCTACATCTCTGGTATGGAGAGGACCCAGCCTGTCTCCAGTGTGCAGCCCCAGCAAGCCTCAAACACATCTTGGTGGGTTGCAAGACCAGTCTAACTCAAGGAAGATACACCTGGCGCCACAACCAAGTGCTAAAGTGCTTGGCTGCCGAACTTGAGCACAAGAGGGTAACCACCAACGCCATGCCTCTAAATGCCCAGACTACCTTTCCACGGAAAACAATCTTCATCCGGGAAGGGGAGAAACAGCGGACCAAGCCATCACCTCCAGACTCAGGCCCACTGAACGCAGCCCGGGATTGGGAAATGCGGGTAGACCTCAGCCAGAGGCTCACCTTCCCACCCGAAATTGCAGCGACCAACCTGCGCCCAGACCTAGTCCCCTGGTCCAAGTCCTGCCGGCGTGTCTTCATCGTAGAACTGACGGTCCCATGGGAGGAGGCCATCGATGAGGCATTCGAACGGAAGAGGCTGCGGTATGCCAACTTAGCAGTCGAAGCAGAGGGGCGGGGCTGGAACGTGAAGGTGTGGCCAGTGGAGGTGGGCTGCAGAGGCTTTGTAGCCAGCTCCACCACAAGGCTCCTGAGGGCAGTAGGGATCAGAGGACAGGCCCAACGGAAGGCAATTAAAGAACTGTCCACTGCAGCAGAACGGAGCAGTCACTGGCTGTGGCTGAAATGTAGGGACCCAACATGGGCTCCCAAATGACCACGTGGTGCCACCGTGCGACACACACCCAGGCCTGATCAGCCTGTGGTGGGCCAACCTCGGCAGAGGGTGTCTTGTGATAAATGGCCGAAACACCCAATGAGGTCGGGGACCACAACTGAAGATGTGTCGTACTGGTGGCACCACGTGATCATTGCCAAATTCCACTCCACCCAAGAGGACATCTCCAACTCCACTCAGTCAATTGTTGTGCTAATTATTTAGGGATTTTAACATCTAGTCCTATTAAGAATCCATATTTAATATTCTTTTTTCCTTATTTTTATTTCGTATTTACTAGTTCCCTAAATAAATACATGTTCCTATTCATATTTCCTTATTTATATTTACTTATTACTCATGAAAATTGTATTTGTCTACTTATACTAAGTGTTTAAACGTCTAGGCTATAACAAAGCTAAATTGATGTGAAATTGGAAATTGAAACGTCTGTTTAAACTGCATTTCAACAGCTATATATAGTCTGCCGTTGAAATGCCTATAGAAACAGTCGTTTCAATTTCACCTCCATTTGGCTTTGTTTTAGCCTAGACGTTTAAACACCGGTGTTTCAATGTCTAGGTTATAATTAAGCTAAATTTAGGCTAAATTGGAAATTGAAACAACGTCTATGTTTAGACGTTGAAATGCCGTTGAAACATAGAAAGGGAAACAACGTCTATGTTTCAACGGCATTTCAACGTCTAAACATAGACGTTTTTTTAATATCCAAAATGGCCGATATTTAGCCTCGATTTGGCCTAGACGTCTACGGGCCATTTAGACGTTGTTTAGACGTCTAATCAACGTAAAATTGCTCACTGGGTATGGTCTGTTCTCCAGCTTATGGGTTTCGGGACAAATTTCACCAACATGAAATTTCCTCAACATTCCTCTCCTTCAGCTATGGTTATGACTGGGAATGTGTGTTCCTCTTTATTTCCTGTCGGACGCTCCTCGCGCCAAGGCTGCGTTTTTTCTCCACTTTTGTTCACTTTATCTTTGGAGCCTTTAGCCCAGGCTGTGCGTCAGTCACCCCACATTCCGATAACTGCCCATGGCACGGATCATTATATCTCACTTTATTGTGACGACATTCTACTCTATCTTGGTGATGCCGTAAATTCAACCCCACATCTTTTATCTATTTTTCACCAGTATGGGAGCATTTCCGGTTATAAAATTAACTGGTCCAAGTCGGCTTTCCTTCCCATCAATGAGGCCTCAAGGCAGGCATCACTACCATCAGATATCCCAGTGGTTGACCATTTCAAATATCTAGGTTTATCAATCTATCCATCACTACAAACTACAATACCTTATAATTATAACTCTACCTCGCACCTCTTTCTTTTTCTACCTCCAGCTCCGCAGTGCCCTACGGGCATACGGAGTCCCCTGGGGAGAAGACTTGAAGGTACATCCCATCCACAAAATGTTTGTTGGTAAACCTACCACAGCCTTAGTCTCTAACCTTTACACACTTATGATCAAATGTGCAGATATCCCTCTACAAATTAACTTGCGTTGGAGCCATGACCTTTCTATCTCACCATCTACAATCAATTGGACTACGGTTTGGACTAAGATCAACTTAGCATCTCGCAACCCCAATCATCAGATGATTCACTATAACTTTGCACACAGGCTATACTGTACACCCCGCAAACTTTTTTTGATGAAATTAACACCCTCGCCAAACTGTCAGTTATGCTCATTAAACACAACAGGAACTTTCATCCATATGGTGTGGGATTGCCCTGGTGTTAAATCATTCTGGGGTATGGCCATCAATAAGATGTCTGAGTTTCTTGGGTCCTCTATCCCCTGCTCCCCAATAATTCTACTACTGAATGATTTTTACCAGTTTAAATTTATCAATGATGCACCAACGCTGGCTTCTGGTAGGCCTCACAGCCGCCAAAAAACTGATAGCTCAGAGGTGGAAAGACCCCACAGGCTTGTCCTATCAGCATTGGTTAAACACTGTGTTAGATCTAGCCAAACTAGAAAGGTCCGTGGCCAGCATGCATGGCGCTCAAGAAAAGAATATTAGTTTATGGACTTCCTTTATAGAATGTATGCAGAGGTGATATGCATAACTTATGGTTATTCCACTAGTATGATATATTTTTTTTCTTTTTTCTCTTTTTCCTTCTCTTCCATTTTCCTTTCTTTATTCTCTTCTTTCAAAGGCCATTCATTATGTTTATAACATTATAGTACTAAAATACTATTATAATAATCTTAAATAGGCTACTATTAATAATTGTAATGGTGTGGGTATTGATATTTGAATAATATTATAGTATTTAATGTTTTATGTTTATCCTATTATGTTTATTTACTTTATTTGGTGGCATTTATGTTGAGCTGGTTTAAATCCTTCTTGAGGGTTTTTGGGCGGAGTAAGACCTTGGTGTGGGAGGGTGGGTAGGGGGAATGTATGCAGGTATGAATGTTGTGTATTTTGGTAATTGTTTTGTCATTGTCCTTTGTGTGTTTGTACATAAAATTAAAATAAAAAATTGATCACCCAAAAAAAAATACGGCGAGGATGAGCATTGTGCAACAATTATGCTACTACTACTAGCTATAGTGCAGCAATTATCTCATTCATTGCTCTATTGTTGTGAGGCATTCCTTCACAATGTAGGCTATAGGTGAACAAATATGAAACCAAGGAAGCTTGTTTTCTTTGTTAAATTGTTTATTCTTGAACAAGGTGTGACTATCAACAAGTCTCAAAGTTGCAACATATGATAATTAGGAACTTGAAGTTGACACAGTATGATAAAGCTTTGTGAAACATCATAATGGAAATTGAGTGAAGGTATATTGAGTATAAATAACAATCACTCTAGTTCATGTCCTTTTATGTTGAAAACCCCCCCAACAACATTAGTGCTGGCCGTATCTGTTTACGTATTCATTCGTTCGTTTACATATTCATTAATTCATTCATATTCAATGTTTTCAGTCATAAATATTCAGACATATTTCATGTCTCTTAATCAATCCCTCCTCCCTCCTTTCACAGAGCTGGTGCTCTATCATTCCAGAAAGCACATCACTGAATTCATCAGTTTGGTGATCTTTTGGTGGTCCGCCACCAGTAGTGAATCGCTCTCTTCTGGCTTCTGCACTCTGTTTTTTTAAAGTCAGTTTGATGTTCTTCCAGAGAGTCTATAAAAGCAGATGTCATTCAATATGAATTATCTTACACAAATATGATTTAAAAAATAATATTTAACCTTTATTTATCCAGGGAAGTCACACTGAGATTTGCATCTCTTTTACAGGTGAGCCGAGGCCAAGGACATATCCTGCGAAATTCATGTTGTTTACTAGGGCTAGAAAAGTGGACCTTACAAAGCTTCTTATATCCACAGTTGACGGCTCCTCCATTGAGAGAGTTACCGACTACAAATATCTTGGGCTGTGGTTGGATGAGAAGCTATCATTCAAAACGCATGTCGACGGCCTCGCCTCCAAACTTCGGCAAAAGGTGGGCTTTCTTTACCGTAATCGGTCTAGCTTCCCCTTGCTTTGTAGGAAGAGAGTTGTCGAGGCGGTATTCCTGTCCGTATTAGATTACGGTGATGTTATCTATAGGCATGCAGCTTCATCTACATTGAAACAATTGGACTCAGTTTATCACTCAGCTCTAAGGTTTATTACCGGGGACAGTTATGACACTCACCACTGCATACTTTATGACAAGGTTGGCTGGCCCTCTCTTTCTCTGAGGCGCAGTTACCACTGGAACTTGTTCGTTTTCAAGGCCATCTGTGGCAAGCTTCCTCCTTATATCTCATCATTATTAGACTGGAGTCTTGGTACTTATTTACTTACTTATTATTTACTTACTTATTTACTTATTTACTTACTTACTGCTGAGAGCTGGAGAGAGTGGTGTTTGTGTTGTGGTTACCTCCGTTCGCCCCTCGTCGAACCGGGCGTAGAAGGAGTTCAGCTTTTCCGCCAGCAGGGGGTCGTCCTCTGCGGCTGTGAGCCTGTGTTGGCTCTGAAGTTTGTCATGTGCTGAACCCCCTGCCACACCCGCCTGGAGTCGTTGCTCAGGAAGCATTCCACAATCTTCTCTCTGTGGTCTGCCTTGGCCTCCCGGATGCCGCGCTTTAGGTTAGCCCTGGTGGTGCTGTACAGCAGTGTGCCCTTCCCTGCGAAGAAGGCGTTGTCCCTCTCATTGATCAGTTTTTGGACCTTCCCAGTCATCCATGGCTTCGTGTTGGGGTAGACCCGGACCCGTTTGTCCACGGTGACTGAGTTGGTGCAGTTCACTATGTGGTTCAGAACCGACGACGTGAACTGTTCCAGGTCCTCATGCTTTATTCCTGCCATGAGGTGTCATTTAGGCAGATCTGCAGTGGAGCGGACCTTTCTGGCCAGGTTCTGACAGTCTTAGTAGTGATGGGAGCACTTTTCCTCATGGTAGTGTAGGCTGGGATCAGGAGGATTGACACATGGTCAGACATGCCTAGATGAGCTAGCGGTCTAGCCTTGTAAGCACGCTTGATGTTGGTGTATACCTTATCCAGTGTTTTTTCTCCTCTTGTTGCACATTTAACATGCTGATAGAACTTGGGTAGTACTACCTTCAAGGCATATAAGCAACACGTGTTTAGCTGAGGTCAATTAATATTTTTATGATTTACTTATCATATTCAAGACAAATGTAGCAAACGTAAAATGCTGACATGGTTAAAATGTGCAAGTATGTAAGCCTTGTTTGCTCCCTGCTGGTGAATGTGTAATACTGCATGTCAGCTTGCAGTACTGTACAGACCAGCTATCTCCAGCGCTCACAGACATCTTCGATACTTCACTGGTTGAATGCAAGATACCTGCCTCCTTCAAACCATCTACTATCATCTCCGTTCGCAAAAAGCCAAGGATCACAGGCCTAAATGACTACAGACCAGTCGCCCTGACCTCTGTGGTCATGAAGACCTTTGAGCGCCTCGTGCTGACCCACCTCAAGGCCATCATCAACCCCTACCTCAACCAACTGCAGTTCGCATACAGAGCCAACCAGTCTGTAGACGACACAGTCAATATTGTCCTGGGCCTAGGACAGTCTGGACGGATTGTATGGCAGCTAGTGCTGAGGCACAAACATGTACATTTCAAGCCTGCAAACTGTGACACTTTAAATAACGTGAAAAAATATTATTGTGCAATATGACAACCCTAGTTGACTATCTGTGCAGTATAGTACAGTGGATTGTGTACATAGCCTTTATTTATGTAAACCAGCTCCTTACCTTCTTGTGATTTTATTCTTTTTCTAAAAGTTTTTTTTTTTTTTCCTTTCCTAACACCAGGGGAGCCACCCCTCCTAAATTTCGTTGTTTGGTACCTGTACTGTAGCAATGACAATAAAGTCCATTCATTCATTCAATATGGGACTCCACTTCATCCTCCAGCATCTAGACTTCCCTGGCACCAATGCCAAGATCCTGTTTGTGGACTTCAGCTCTGCATTCAATACCATCATCCACTCTCTTCTCCAGGACAAGCTGTCCCAGTTGAGCGTGCCTGAGTCCACCTGTAGGTGGATCGCTGACTTCCTGACAGACATGAAACAGCACTTGCGGCTGGGCAAGTTTGTCTCAGCACTGGAGACCCACAAGGCTGTGTGCTCTCTCCTCTACTTTTCTCCCTCTACAGTTGCACCTCTAGCCACCCTTCTGTCAAACTCCTGAATTTCACGGACGACACACCACCCTCATTGGATTAATCTTCAACAGGGATGAGTCCGTCTACAGAAAGGAAGTTGGTATCACTTCCTGGTGCAGCTAAAACAACCTGGAGGTCAACGCTCTGACTGTATAGGTGGTAGTGGAATTCAGGAGGAGCCCAGCCCCAACCGCCCCCCTTCATGTGTGACTCCCCAGTTAGCAGTGTCCTGGGGACAATAATTTCACAGGACATCAGGTGGAGGAAATAACCTCCACCATCAAGAAGGCCCAGCAGATGATGGTCTTCCTGCGGCAGCTGAAGAAATTCAAAATTCTGCAGAAAGTGATGGTCGAGTTTTACACGTCCATCATCGAGTCCATCCTCAGCTCATCGATCACCGTCTGGTTTGCTGCCTCCACTGCCAAGGACAGAGACAGACTACAGTAGGATTATTCGTTCAGCGGAGAAGGTCATCGGCTGCAACCTGCCATCTCTCCTGGACCTGTTCCACTCCAGGAACAGTAAGAGAGCAGGAAAGATCACCGTTGATCCTTCCCACCCCGGGCACCACGTCTTCCAAAGACTTCCATCCGGGAAAAGGTTCTGGTCCTTGCGCTACCTGAGCAGATTCTTCCCTATGGCAGTGGGCCTCACAAACAAGCCCCCTGCCTCTCACTAACTGGAACTTCCACCCTTCCACCCCCCCCCCCCCCCCAATTTCCTGTATGTGGAAATATACTTAAAAATGTTTATTCTGATCTGATCTTTATTGTTGGCTAAATCTGATAATGTCCTTATTTTTTTCACTATTCAGCAACAGTCTGAAATCACAGACTGAGGTGTCAGTTAATTACAAAATAATGTAAGAAGAGTAAAAACAATTATTATTTTATGGTAGAACTCATACAGTACAAAGGGCATAATGCCTTGAAAGTTCAAATAGCGGGCAATTTCCCCATTTCAAACGAGTTAAATGTCCTGTGAGTTCTGCTACCTCATATGATATGCAGGATAATACACTATCAACAGTCTATTGAAGACAACCTCACGTCTTTAAATCTGTCAGGGGGTGTTATTAGGATGCACAGGTGTGCACCACCTTTCCCTCCACCATTATGCTTATTTTACATGTGGTTTATTATACTTCCCCAGCCTAATGGAATAATCCAAAAGCGCAAATCCCATACACTATGCAAGTAAAATCAAGTGCCATCAGGACCTTTAACTCAATTCATCTAAATGAATGGAGGGAGAAAACAAGTAGCCTACTAATTCACCAAGATCTGTCCTTGACAAAGCCTAATATGGCACAATCTTTATTTGCTATGTTTCACAGGTCATTGTGAAACCGGAAGAATGTGGGAGCTGAAATGACAGGAACATACGGAATGATGATGTAAACATTTTCCTTGGTTTGTTTCATCCATGCTGAAATAGCTGATGACAAATCCTTGTTCTGACCTCAGCATCATGCTTCTGTTTTTATCTCATGTACACCCTGGCCTACTCGGCATACAAGCCCCTGACTTTCTAGATGCCTGTGGCCCACACTGCCCACTTCTCCCTGGGTAGATCCGCATAGCACTACCACCCCCTTCCACTCCTCTCCACACTCCACTTCTCTTTTCCCTTACCCACTGACCCACTGGCGGAAAGCGTGGGACAATCTGCGTCAGAGAGTCTACTTTTAGACTGCCAGGGTGCTATTTTCTCACTCAAGCTTCAAAAACAGGCTGGCTTATGCAAAGCCTCTCTCCACAGTAGCTTGTTTACACAATAGTGCACTTTTAGGGCTGCAGACTTACAGGAAGCAAGGTTGTCAAGTATAAATACTATGAGAGGTTATTTCCTTACTGGACAGGGAAAGTACCATATTACCTAACATACAAACACTCAAATAAAAAAATAGTGAGCAAATTAGTTTTACAACTAAAAGGTTGGTTCGAGGGGGTCCACAGACAGATTATCGGTTGATGCTGAAAATCTGATGAAGACTAAACACTCATCTCTCCAAGACACCAAATACCCACTTTTAAAAATCTGATTTACAGTAGACAGTTTTTCTGACATCCAGATACCCAATACCTAGTCTACTCTACACTAGTGCCATACATGACAAATGTGCAGCACAGATATAATCCTATAATTGCATGTTATTTTTTTATGACAATGCATGTATGTGATCAAACAGGAAGTGATCTCATTGTAGCCTGACTGAGTGGCTGGATAAACCGCTGATCAATCATCTGTTCCAAAAAATCACTTTAGACAGAAATAATATGTATGAGATAACTAAAGAGTAAATAACCACAGATTATCTCACATAATTGTATTTTATGGTAACTAAGTCCTCAGCGAAATCATACAATAGAAAATAGATTATTAGTAGGCTATCACACTGCAGTACCCACCTTTATCTCTGTAATCTTTCTAACCGCAGTTTGGTTCTCCAAAAATATATACCTCCCTGTACAGTTTCTCTACTGTAATTATTAGTATTATGACTGCTAATGGCCCCTGGCCCAAGAGTAGATTACTTTTTCCTACTATGACTGATGGACAGATGATTCACTTACTTAGTCAAATATTTGTTGTAAGTCGCTTTGGATAAAGGCGTCTGCTATGTAAATGTAGATCAAGCCAAGATGTTGTTACTCATAGTATGGCAATTTATAGGCCTACAGAACATAAATATGGGCATATCTCTTTAAGATAAAGATAATTTCCTCTGGCTGAATTTCTAATTTCAATCATTGTCCACTGCATTTCTCATAATGGGACTGTATATGCATCAGAATACCCCAATAGACAGATTCCCATTATAAACAATAGATGGCAGCAAAGCAATGAATTCCAGGCATTTCACCAGTGGAAGAGAGCTATTGCCATTAGAAATTGCATCTGTGTTTTTTGGACTTAACATCATTAATAAACAAATAATTAACATGTCATAGGAAAAGTAAATAAACAATGTTTCAAAGTATTGGTAATGGGCAAATCACTTAGAAGAGTTACTCAACTTCAAACATAACATAACATCAATAAAAACACATAGCATCAATGAACAAGTAAAGTCAAAATATAACCCCATTCTAGCTTATAAAACATAGAAAAAACAGAAGAAAATGTGTGTGTGTGTGTGTGTGTGTGTGAGAGAGAGAGAGAGAGAGAGAGAGAGAGAGAGAGAAAGAGAGAGAGAGAGAGAGAGAGAGAGAGAGAGAGAGAGAGAGAGAGAGAGAGAGAGAGAGAGAGAGAGAGAGAGAGAGAGAGAGAGAGAGAGAGGATGCTGCATGGCAGTGTAACCTTCGTCATTGACTGGGCAGAAGCACCAGCTCAGACGAACCCCACTGACTGACTAATGCTTGCCAAGATTAATAGAGGCAGGGGGCTCGGGCCGCTACTTCCTAGCTCCTCTGTAACCTTGGCATTGGCATAAATGCCCGGTTGCTAGGCGACCAGTAGCATGGAAACCGAAGGTGTCATTCGTTACATTAACAAATTAGCAAAATAGCCAGCCAAGAGAGGAGCTCAGGTTACTAAAGATAGTTATGGATGTGAGGTGCAGAGAGCTGGACAAAGGGATACTGGGGAGGCATGGTTGAATACTTAGGAGTGTACCCAGCTGCTTTGATCAGCGTCTGTCCATTCATGTAAGACCTGCAATGTCTCAGACCCAGTGACCTGTGGTATTTCAGCACTAAAATGTTACAGAAAATAACAAGAACTGTTTGTTCCTAACCAGAACTGCTCATTCCATACCCCCTCCATATCTCAATGACCACCCGCCCCCCCCAAGGCCACCTATCTCTCTCCCTCAATTATACCACTCTCACCCACTTCAGCAGCAGCATCACCACCCTTCGGTCTAATCTCTACCTTTTCACCCTATACCTCTCTCAATGCTCTATTCCTCGTACTCTTCGTATTCTTTTTCCCCCTTTCCGTCACGTTGGGCTCTTTCCCTTTCTCCTTTTCTCTCCTCTCTCTCCCCCCTCTCTGTATCTTTATCCATCCCTCTCTCTATAGTCTCTTTCTCTACCCCCCTCCGCCCAAACCTCCTTCACGGGTACACAGCTAGCTGATGGCAACGGTCCACTCAGCCCTCCCGGGGAGAAGAAGGTTGTCCACTCCCACTCTGCTTTGCGTCATGGAACAGAGCGGCCGGGGAGAGAGCAGGGAACAGATGGAGGAGGAACACACCGTCACTCCTTTTTAACCACTTATTAGATCATTATAGCCCACACGGGCAAGGCCAGTCATGTGGTTGTTTACTAGAGCATCAATTAAACAGAGGGCGCTGAGAAGCAATGTGTGTTGTCTTTGAGATCACACACCCCAATTGGAAAGAAAGGAATTGAATTGGACTGAAAGGAATTAGGAATTCCAAAATCCATCCTTGCGAAAAGAAAATATCTGAGCCATCACAGCAGTTTGGCACGAGGGTGTCAAAACCATGTTGGTGTGATGCTTCTGTGATTCGTACATGGTATTGAGGACTACATACTGTAGGTATGACTGAAATACTCAATACGAAGTAATCAGAATAGAACTGTCAATGTATTGGTATTTATAGTAATGTCTTGAACGTTGCTTTTTCATACAGCTTGCGTCTCCTCAGCTATTTCCTAGCAGTTATAAAAAACAGTTGGTTAAATGTTCCTACATACAATTAAGAGGGCTCTCAGAATGACACCCGTAGCTCTCAAATCTACTGAACTATTGCTGATGATTTGATTACAGAGCTTCAACATCTCTCTGGGCTATCTCAATTGGTGTAACCATGGTGACCGGATGCACATCCGTTCGTGACATCACGGCCCACTCACTCAACTTCCAACTACGCAGAGATCCGGCTCGGAACACAATCTGAAGGCCTATTTATTGTTAGATAACCTGTTGTTGCAATCACCAGCCCCTGCTGTGAAATTACATCCCTATTTTGATTATACTGTGTAACTCAATATTGTCCATGAATTAGAAGAAAAAAAAAATACTTTTGGCATTACAGATAAATGGAAAGATAGATACTTATTTTGTAGGGGAAATTTAAAGTAACTTACACCGGCATATTCAGTTGTCCGCTTACAGTGCATACAACAAAGAACAAGAGGGTAAATGTGTAATGAAATTAGCTACTATTCAGGCTTGAGTAGTGTGTTCTGATGCAGTAAGTCCTGTTCTCTTTAAGAGTATAATATATGAAAAACAATATCAATAGTATTATCACTGATGCTCAGTCAGTGTACACTGGTATTTCCTCATAAATAGGCTTTATCTGGTCTCAGACCTATTCTGACATAATTAAAAAGGATTTGGTTACCCTGGTTGGGTTACGATTGTTACAACTCTCCTTCCTTTATGTAATAGGTGAGGGCAAAGTGCTGACGTAAGCCAGCAAGTTAGAGCCAGTGTGTGGCGTGGATGTTTGAGTCAGTGTCCCCTCCTGTGATATTTGGTTGCTGGGTCATTAGAACTGCAAGCTGATGTGACAGCTAATAGAAAGGTACTTTAGCTGAGTTGTGTGTGTGTGTGTGTGTGTGTGTGTGTGTGTGTGTGTGTGTGTCTCCTTGTTAGAATTTGTTAGGTAATGGTCATTTGTCAGGCAATGGGAGCAATTAACATACCACCATTAGTGTACAAATACATAATCAGCGATTACATTAGTTTTTTTATAAGCATCATAATAATAATAATAATAATAATCAGAATTATAATTATTATTTAGCAATTTAAACATGTCAGCCATGTTTGTTTCATGAGTTAGCTGACAGATTGTAATGGGGGAGTGGTTGTCCTGGGTGGAGTGGTTGGGGGTGGAGTTAACCGGCTATTGTTCTCACCCGTTACCTGCCCATTACCTGCCTGTGAAAAGTGTGAAAACTTTGAAGAGGTTTTTCTCTGTTAGTTGATTTGAGTTGTACGAACATTCAAATATGCATATCTTCTTCAACTCCTTTCAGATTTCAATGTATGACACCTTGCCCTACTTGAGGACTTTTTCACCAGACCCTGTATCTGATATGTATACATCATGTGTATACCTAGAGGGTTCCAATGAGGGCAGGGTAGAGGTTGTTAGATCTTACATCATAATTAATTAT
>NC_137674.1:39940499-39950499 GCF_963989245.1 Nansenia antarctica
AATGGAGGGAAATAAGGCAGTGCTCCAATGATTAGACCAATTGTTGCCAACAGCAGGGGGTGCTATGCCACCTGTCATTTGTATGTGCCTATTTTTCTTGTTTTGTTTGAAAGTTATTGATAGAGGTCTCAACTGGCATTAATGCTTCAGCTGTGGTGTGCAAATTGTTGTTTTATCTACCCATTACTATTTTAATACAACCACACAGTACAGACACAGAGGGAGTTGAAAAGACAACAATTAAAGCACAAGTAATTTGTTTTATTTATTTGTTTGTATATTTCTCATCAGCGCTCCATCGGTTATATGCCAAACTACATTTCGTTGTCTCAGTACTCTGTGCAATGACAATAAAGTTTAATCTAATCTAATCTTACATCTTAATCTTACCTGACAATAATCTATTATACATTACTGAGCCTCATAGATATCCTAATAGCAAGCTTAAACTCAACACTTTATTAGGAATACTATACTAATAATAGGTAGTAGGTACTAACTATACCCTTTGCTCTCAAAACAGCCTCAATTATTTTGATTCCATTGATTCCACAAGATGTTGTTTCCTTTGAGATATTGGTCCATGATGACACAATTGTATCACGCAATTCCTGCAGATTGTGAATCTCCCGTTCTACCACATCCCAAAGGTGTTCTATTGGATTCAGATCCAGTGACTGGGAAGACCACTGAAGAACACTGAACTCATTGTCATATTCATGAAACCAGTTTAAAGGCCGATCCCAATTCTCCCCTAAGGCTCCGTTTTCACCCCTACGGCTCCGTTTTGCGCGTTCACCTTTAGGGTAGGGGTGTCCAGGGCCGGACTTATGCATGGGCTACCCTGGGCTTGAGCCCAGGGGCCCCGGGCTACAAGGGGCCCCAAAATAAATCAAAATGTATGAATAAATATTTGCTCTTTGATTTTGAATTTATAAATTACTTTTTCTAATGAGAAATGGCGTTCTTTCGTGGGGGCAAAGTTGACAACAGAGTCCGAGCATACTGGGCTATGGACGTAGTCATGTCCGAATAAGAACGTGGATAATAAAGCATCTGAACGCCATTACATTACAAACACCAAAAGAGATTTTTCTCCAAATCCTATTTCAAACGCAAACTCTTAAACGGTGAGTGCTTGCCAAGAGCTTGGCTTTTATATTCTCCCTCCACCGGTTCTGTCTTTTGCTTTGCTTGCCGCCTGTTCAGTCAGTGAGGGAAACTGTCAGTCTTGTGTTGAAACGGGCGATAGCGACTGGAAACATGCCACCGAACACGAGAGCTGTGATCGCCATAGGAAGGCTATTGGCGCTTTTCCACTATCGGCCCGGCTCGGTTCGCTGCTAGAGTCACGAGGTGTATGTATGTGTGTATGTATGTGTGTGTTAACATACATGAAACGAGCATCGGATGATGGAGTAACAGACGTGGAACTGAACAAACAGCTTGAGTCGCAGTGTGAATCTGTGGTTTCAGTATTGAACATTGTGACTTAGCGACCGTAAAAAACTGTAATTAAATAAAAGGATGCCGTTCCCTGATCGCTACCTACCAATTAAACATAGTCATTACAACCATTAGGAAGCGTTTACAAAGTGATTCACTTAGGAACAAGAGGCATTATGTAATGATTCTGTTTTTTGTTGTTTAATAATGCAAACTCGTTTGCGTCTGGACGAACCCCCCAAAACGAATATAAAAATCCATGTTTATCAAAAAAACGTATAGGTGTGGACAGGGCCTTATAATTTTTAGTGTAGGTAGGGGCCCGAACAATGACTCAAGCCCAGGGGCCCCCACCCCCCTAAGTCCAGCCCTGGGGGTGTCCCAATTCATATTTCATCGAGGACTAGGGGGGAAGGGGGAGGGCTATCCACGGCTTCTTTTGAAGATTTTTCATGACCAGACTACGTTCGCAGCTATACCCCTCGCTCCCAGGATGCATTGTGAATCATCTACAGAAATCGGATTTCGCTCTAGGCAATGCGGAAGACAACCACAAATGTCATTTACTTTTTCTGTAATTACTTATTAATAAAGATTTGAAAATTATGATAGCCATCTTATTATCTTAGTTTAATGTCATTTCAATGCATTATAGACCTTTTCTTTATAACAAGCATAACAAAAGAATCGCTATTATGCCGATGTGCTGTGTTTAACGTTACAGGCTGATTTGTGCATGACAGCCGCGCATACCGGAGCACTCATATCTGCGTGTTTGTCACAGGTTGACAGTACAAATACATCGGAGCGCGATTCACATTTCTGAGATCAATCCTGTTAATTTAGAAATAAATTATTACCTGTGGCGTTTGATGGTAGACATATTGTTTTCTTGGCATGTGTGTTTTATTGGCAAGAAAACCCACACCATTACACCATCTCAATGAATGAGAAGGTGTACAGGTGTACCTAATAAAGTGAGTGTAGATCTACTTCCTGGAATAGTCTCATGATGATGCGTTTTGACACAAAACACATCACTATGAGACTATTCCAGGATGTGAATCAGAGCTCACAACAAAGATATCTATGAGGTTGGTATTAATTATTTTTAAGTAACATTTTGCTGTCATTGTGATCAAGTTTATTCATCATCCCACGTTATAGAGATCTCCCCTTTGACTGTTACCCAAACTCTAACCTGATTCTGTGGCCTCTGTTAAGATACCTTCAGCATTTGTCAGTTATTGGTTTATGTTCTATGCATTTGGGAAGGATGGTGGAATGTGGCAGGCAAGCCTAGGGGGTAGGCTGCCGGGTGTTGGGGGGAGGAACTGGGTTGGTGTTGGTGGGAGGGTGTTAGATCACTGATGGGAAAAGGCATGGAGGAATGTAGCGACATGCTCTGATTTAACCACAGATGGCCCCCGCCACTGGTTCTCACAAGCCTGGTCGATTACTCACCATTTCAGCTCTCAAAGAGTTTATTGCACTCTTCCCTGAACACCTCCAACCCCCCATGCCCCAACATAACCTCCCCACTAACCACACTCCCCCAGCCAAGACCCAAGGCTAAGGTCAGAGATCGCTAGTGGTTTGACTTTTAGGTCTTGGTGGGAGACTGGAAAAAGTGAGTCCTAGGGTGAAAAAATCTAACAAAGCGGGGAGATCTCCGTTGTGTCCAATGTGTGTTTATGTCTCCTGTCTGGTTGTCGGGTTGGGCTATAACCGTGTGGAAATGTGGTGCTTTGGTCCTATTTTGGCATTGGCAGGTTTCCCAGCTCACACTCCTAGTGAGACAATGGCTGCACCCTGTCCACACCCAGGACACCCTGTGCTCTTGGGCGGAGGTTGGCACCCACACTTGAGAAGGCCAATAACAGAGTGCAGCACATAAGAAAAAGATGTTCCAATATTCACAGACATGGCTGCTGGAAGAATTTCTGTCATTTGTACAAAGATAAATAAATAAATATAATATATTATAAATAATATATAAATATATATATATTTTTTAGATATATAGTTTTGCAATGGTCACATCTTCCCCCAAGTTAGGGTAAATGTCATATTCTCAATATAATTTTGTTAAATTATAATAATTATAATTATAATGATCAATTATGGGCAGTTTTTCTTTGTTTTGAAATCCAATGTCTAATTAATCAACATTTAAATTACCTCCAATGAACTGTACCTAAACTCTTCTGTTCCTGATATTTGATACTCCCCATCCTAAACCTCAGAGTAGAACTTGCTGCCAAACTCAAGACTTCCGATCCTCTCTGTTACGCTCCAGTGATCTCAATGCGGAGTCACTGTCCTCTCCTCTCGTGTTGAAAACAATGCCTCGCTCCCTGAGACTGGCATGTGACAGCGTCTGACACTAGATAGAGCTGACAACTGCTCCCCCCCCACCTCAACCCTGCTGCGACTGCCCTCGACACAGTTTGGTGAAGGTTAGATTGGGAAGCCTGTCAATCAAATGACAGAAGCGGTAGCTGCGGATGAGCAGTGATGATGCTCTCTCGCGGTTAATAGATCCGTCCGCGAGGCTGTGACCTTGTATCATTCCACCGGTTCTCTGTTGTGCTTGAGACTGAAGTCAGGAAACTTTGAGTTAAGGTGGCAGTCTCCGCTTGAGGCTTCTACTTTAGCATAAACAACTGTCATCTCTGAGAATATCTGCATGCCCTGGTTATATTGCCGGGTACTTCTGTTGTACTTCTGTTGCCACACATGGCCAAGAGAATCCGAGTGCGAGTTTTAAAATCCAACTTCCTTGGTGGGCCACTTAACTTCTCTTCTCTTCCCTCCTTGACCTTTAGTCTTAGAAATGAGATATTATACATGGCACCTGACATTGTGTTTTCAGCCCTGTGTCACACCAGGGGGTCTCCTGTGATCATGAGTCCCATATGGGCTTGATGGATGAGGCAACAGTTATCCCCTGCCTGGGGCTGTCAGCAATAAGGACCCCTGGAGAGAGTAAAGACGCCCTCGGGCAGTGGTGACTCACATAGTGATAGCTCCCATGTCCGGAAGCTTCCAGGAAGACTAGTGACAGTGGGGGGTTGGGGGTGGAGAGGGGCTGCTCTTCTGAAGTAGCAGAAGATGGCAACGTGATCAAAAGCATTGTTAATTGAACAGATTAAGATAGTTAGGCCCAATGTCTTTGATCTTTCTCTCATCCTTTGGGTCCTCATTCTTATTCTCTTCCCATAAATGTAATTAGGATGTGCAGGATGGACAGTAAGGGGTTGGCTTGGACTGTCATAGCAGTGGTTGCAAGGCATTAGCAACTACCCCGGTGGGCAGGGTTCACTAAGGTGAAGAACACTCTTTGGGGGTATTCCCTACCTCCCGATTCCAGGAACAAGCCTGCAAGTGGTCCTCATCTGTCTCCTCTCATAGGAAGGAAACTGGGGATGATTTTGATTGTCCAGACCCACTCTGAGCTGTTTTGTCTAGTTTGGCCTTGCGACTACCCCCACCATCCAGTCGACCCCCCAGTACAGGAGAAGCTCAGGCCACCCAAGGGGATGTGTGAGTGAGTGTGTGCGTGTATGTGCGTGTGTGTGTGTGTGTGTGTATGTGTGTTTGTGTTAGTGTGTCTGCGCGCACACACGTGTGGGCAAGAGCGAGTGTGTGTGTGACAGAGCCCACAGCCATGTGCACACGCATCACCCGACCGTCCACACAAACAGCACATGTGAGAGAGGAAAGCCTGCACTCAATTTAAGACAGAGGGGAAACTTCATGAAGGGAGGAAGGGGTAGATGAGCAGCTTTTGCTTTGTTATCCATCCAGCTTTGCAGCCGACCCTGACTCAGCTTGTAACGGTTTCTCTCTGCCACATAAAATGTGTTGTTCTCATGGGAGGGAGGAGGGGAGAGGGGTAGAAGCTGTTGTGGATGATGAAAGAGTTGCAAACGGGAGACGCCATCGGATGTTGCGCTGCTTTGAACTCAGCACTGACTGGAGAGGATACTGCCTCTAATAACCCAATGTAACGGAAATGTAGAGACAGAATGAATGTCCTGAGAGTCCATCATGAAAATGTGACGAAAGTTTTCTCAAAGCTCTACGTCTGAACCATATTGCAGTTAAAGAGGCTGGACCTCTAAACCTTCTTACTAGCACATTAAGTTCCCTGAATGTTCTGAGGATGGATGTTTTATGTTTCAGTTTCGGTTGCCTGAAACTTTTGACGTTATAATGGAACATACAGTAGGTTCCCTGAATATAATGGGAACATCTGTTCGGGTGCAGGAAGGTTCAAGGAACATTTCAATCAGGTTCCCTGTGAACCTTTAGGAAACAATATGGTTAAGTCTCCAATGCTTCATATGACTCATGTATTTGCAATCTCACTTCTTACACCAATCTAGAAATATCACAGGTTAAAGGGATGGTTCAGCCTATTTTCATCATTTTATTTAAACGATGCTAACTTAGAATGGCTGCCTATTGTTAACCTGTGCTGCGGTAGCAAAGTAAATAACAGAGGACCGGAGAGGCTTTCACTACTGACCTATGAGGACGGCTCTATGATGGCTAAGAAGACATTTCACCTAAACATGAAATTAGGCTGAACCATCCCTTTAACATAGCCGTTTGTGCATTGTGCATTATATTTAAAAAAATGGTTATTGCATCCAAATGAAGATTGAGCTGAGTCGTTCTAAACATGAGAAGAGTCTGCTAACGATGTTAAACACAATGTGCAGGAGCCAAACCAGCGAGAAACTGCATGTGACTCACTGTGTTGATACTGCAATACCATGGCCTCAGATCCAACCTCTTTTCTCAGTCCACCAGCCCACGCAAAACAAAAAAAAGCCATCAAATTCACACCAGGCAAACCTGCTACTGGGCAAACAATGCTGCTTGCAACACTTCTATTACTCAGCAAAATAAACTAAAACTGACAAAATCAAATTGAAGAAGCATGCACATGAGAGGAGCAACGTCTAGCAAAAATGGAAAACAAAAGGTCTGTCTAGCCATCTAGATAACAATCTGGTGTGTGCTTTTTTTTTTTCTTCATCTTCACTAGCAAAAAAAATGGTTTACTGGAAGAGGGATTAGGGCATCCAAAAGAGTTAAACACACCAGAATTTATGGGGGCCATCAAAGTGCATGGGGGAGGAAGAGGGGGAGTGCCAAGAACCAGGCCCGACCGCAGCCAGGCTCTGTTCTGTTCTGCTGACTAGTGCAGGGCTAAGAGGTGAGTCACGGTAGAGGGGTGGGGGTGGGGCGGTGGACGCTTGGGAAGGTTCCCCACAAGACTTTGGAGTTGGGGAGAGAGAGAGAGAGAGAGAGAGAGAGAGAGAGAGAGAGAGCGAGAGAGAGAGAGAGAGAGAGAGAGAGAGAGAGAGAGAGAGAGAGAGAGAGAGAGAGAGAGAGAGAGAGAGAGAGAGAGAGAGAGAGAGAGAGAGAAGAATAGATAGTGGGGCTGTGGGGAGGAGGTTCAAAGACAGTACAAGTAAAAGTACAAGCAGACTTCAGTGCATGTACTGTAGTTCCGGTACCATTGATGGTGCAATGAGGGAGAGTAGCAGAAGCTGTAGCAAAACAAACTACACTGGTTACCTCTCAGCACTCTCAAACCGCAGTGACTTCAGCCTATCGGTATCTTCCTTACTATTTTGTAAAGGGAGGGTGTAAACAGACTATGTCTTGTCCTACATCTTCAGTTTAGACATAAAAAATATGACTGACATCTAGTCAGACCACAGCTGTTTGTGTAGTATGAGAAACAAGAACTGGTCCCGGTGTTGGTAAGGAAAAAAAACCTACAGAAATGATCCATACACACAACACCCTATTGTTTCCCCCCTGCTCTCCCGCTTGAGTAACCTGTTTCACTTGGGTTGGAGGTGGGGACTTCTGATGATATACAGTATGAACAATGAGTTCCTTATTAACCCACCACCAAAGGGAACTGAGGACTACTTGAGAACTACTTACTGTAGCAGTTTGAGTATAGCCTCAACAATTATACATAATGAAGTACTAGAGCAGGGGCTAAGCGTTTTTTTTATTTTTATGGTAGTGACAGATGGAAGTTTACAAAATGAAGTTTTAGAGATACTAAATAATACTAAATGATATTGCAAAACTAATTCTTAGTAACACATGCATTTGTACCCTCCTC
This sequence comes from Nansenia antarctica, assembly GCF_963989245.1. Classification (NCBI taxonomy): domain Eukaryota; kingdom Metazoa; phylum Chordata; class Actinopteri; order Argentiniformes; family Microstomatidae; genus Nansenia; species Nansenia antarctica. The sequence continues at coordinate 39,948,106 of NC_137674.1, forward strand.
TAATGACATCTTTGTTTTCAGACCTCAGAGAGCCAGCAAACACCCCCAGATGGGAAATGCGAGTGTCTCAACAAGTCTACCGTGACGACAAAGCCACCAGACTCCGGTGTGAAATGAGTCAAGCCCCTTTAAAGATTAAATCAGGAAGAGGAACTCAGTGGTCCCCCACATCTCCAATGAAACACCAGTTTAATCTTTAACCTCATCTGGGCGAGAGACTACTGAACCATTAGGCTCACACACTACCCTGGGAAATCCTGTTAAGCATGCTGCGTGACCCCTGGGGCCCAACGTTATCATCAATCACGTCATGATGATTCGTACGTGAACGTCTTATATGCCACAAAGCTCTTTTTTTGTGGGGTGTTCTTCCAGAAAATCTCAAGAGATCTGTCTGTTTGATATGGATCCAAACATCTGCATATCTTTTTCACTTGTGGCTATCTTGTTTAGTCATTTAGATCATGGAAAAGAACATGCACAAACATAAATGACTGATATTCAATGTGCATGACTCATTCATTGATGCTTTATTCAATCAAAACCTGTTACAGGATATCCAGCCAGAAATCAGTACTTGTATGCATATGTTGTTACAAAGTTACTACCATAGACATAGAGGCAATGTAATGATACCCATTCTTCTAACCACTTTACTTGGTGTGCTTATTTATTTATTTTACATATCCTGGATATTCGGTTACAGTGTTTAATTGAATAGCAACCAAAGTGTAGCATTATAGCATTAGTACTATGATCGGATAGGAGATTGGTCTTACCGTGGTATCTACCGCTGTGACTGCCATGGTGGGGACGTGATGTGCCGGGGACGAGGGTTCCTGTGCCGACAGCACCACGCAGCCCTGGGGGCCCAGTGTGATGATGACCGAACCGCAGCCTCGCTTTAGCAGCTCCTGTCCTGCCCGCCCGGCATCCTCTATGCTCGCCACAGCCGAGCCCGTCAGTAACTCTGCCTAGGAGGGCCACCAGGGAGCGATGTGTTAGGTATAGGTGGCATGTTAGGCGCAAACTACAATTTGCTCTTAGCCAGAACCAAAATGAGTTCTATGGTTATAAGAACCCTTTGAAGAACCTTTTTTGGTTCCATGTAGAACCCTCTATTAGGGCTTTCACACCGGCAGTTCCGAACGCCGGTTCACGTTCGCGTTCGGAAACCTCCGAACGTTGGCGCTGTCTGGCGAACGATACACTGGTATGAACGCGGGCTCGTTCGCCAGACAGCGCCAACGTTCGGAGGTTTCCGAACGCGAACGCGAACCGGCGTTCGGAATTGCCGGTGTGAAAGCCCTATCAGTGGAACAGATTCAACATGGACAACAGAATAAGCTACAAGTGTAGACTTCTATAAAGGCTTATTAAACAAAGATAAATAATTCATTTTATAAACTTGTGTTGGTATTTGCTGGCACTGTAGGCTTTCAAAACCAGAAATAATCCATTGGAAATAAACACATTATACCCTAAATGTATGGCAGTCAAAGATTCCCATCACTATAAAACATGTCAACATGCTATGTCGGCTATAGATCAAAGAGTGGCTGCACTTTGTCATTCTTGATCTACCTCCAGGTTGAGGCCACACACACACACACACACACACACACACACACACTGAATGGAGCTCAGAGTTCCTCTTTTATGACGCTTCAAGGCAAACAATAGTCTGACAGTTCAAAATTAACTATATAGTATATCTGTGCTGGTCGACACTGGTGCCACTCTGCTCTGGTTGGATGCCAAATAAGGAAAGGAAGCTGTCTTCTTAGTCATCAGAAGAGCACAGAGGATCAATCTACTTCTGTGTATTCTGAGGGTGAATCATTATACTGCCTTGAATGAAAGATGAGCAGCAGTGAGAGGATGAAAGAAGGTGTGTGTGTATGTGTGTGTGTGTGTGTGTGTGTGTGTGTATGTATGTGTGTTACACTCAACCTTAAAGAAAGAAATAGCTGTTTCACACTGTTGTCAACTCTCGCTTTTAAGTCTTCCACCTGGATGCCGCCCCCTCTCCCCCACATCAAAGTGCCACAAAAGAAGTTTCTGAACAAACTCACCTCCACTTTACCCCAGGGGGTGAATCTGAGTCACTATTTAACACATCTGCCCTGTTGTTGTTTTTTTTTTTACTCCTTTTTTTACTCCTCTTCCCATCAATCCCTGCCCCTATGTGTCATCTGTCATCTCTGACAGGCAAGGTGTGAGGCTTAGATGGCTCCATAACACCCTTTACCGTAAAAAGGTGAGAGAGGGAATTATACTTTTTTTCCATTCGAGCCAGAAGGGTTAGTTCAGCGGCACTGAGTTCTGTTAGTTCTGTGGTATTGATGTGCAGGGGGCCATGACGCAGAAGACACAATCGACTGGTTATGTAGG
>NC_137674.1:39955499-40107999 GCF_963989245.1 Nansenia antarctica
TTTTTCACTTCTGCAGGAGCCTCTCCTTGTTCAGATTCTGGATCAAACATGTGCGGTTGAACTTTTCTGTTAACAGCCATATCGGTTGTTTTCATGGGGAGAAACGCTCACCGTAACCATGGTATCAAGGAGGCATGGCCAGAAAACCACAACCCGTTCCAGAGTGAGGCATGGAGAGCAGCAGCTCATTTGTATTTAAAGCTACAGACACAGAAACAGCCTGTCGAGCACAGGACTGAAACAGAGGGGTATACAGTAGAAGCATGCTAGAATGCTTAATCTGACTGGTATTTTCAGCAACATTTTTCAAAGACATGGTTTGGAACCCCAGAGACCTTTATTAACTTTTAACTGAAAAAAAATAATATAATATGTGACCTTTAAAGGCATGAGCTGCAGCACCTGAGAAGACACGCACAAGCCAACCATAAAAACAGACAGATCTTACAACAATGTTGATATTACGACAGACAGACAGACAGACATGTTGATATTATGACAGACAGACAGACAGACAGACATGTTGATATTACTACAGACAGACAGACAGACAGACATGTTGATATTATGACAGACAGACAGACAGACAGACATGTTGATATTACGACAGACAGACAGACAGACAGACATGTTGATATTATGACAGATAGACAGACAGACAGACAGACAGACAGACAGACATGTTGATATTATGACAGACAGACAGACAGACAGACATGTTGATATTACGACAGACAGACAGACAGACAGACATGTTGATATTATGACAGATAGACAGACAGATAGACAGACAGACAGACAGACAGACAGACAGACAGACATGTTGATATTATGACAGACAGACAGACAGACAGACATGTTGATATTATGACAGATAGACAGATAGACTGACCGTTGTTTTCCTGAGCCATGCGCAGTGCCCGTAAGGACGTGTCTGGGCTGACCTCCAACTGGCACATCAGTACCTTGGCATGGCTGAGGACTGGCAGTGCCCGCTGCAGCTCCTCGCTCCCCAGCAGCAGGTTGGCACCAGCCACGATCACGATGGCGTTCTCCCCTGCAGGACATATGACACATCATAAGTGACCGAAACTAACAGTGACAATGGGAGGGGCCACTGCCGACTAACGCCTGCAAACTATACATATATGTACATGGAGCCTCTATGTTTCATAGTGATGATATCCCATTTGATAAGGCATGTGAGATCTGATCTGTGCCTACCTACTGTGCACCTGTTTTTGAAGAGGGCAAAATGTACAGTCAAACCAATAAGCATGAGTTGAGGAGCAAATTGTGTGGTATTCAGCCGCTCTTTGAATGTAACATGGTCTGGTGAAAAGGTCTGCATGTCTGCAACAAGTGTTGAAAAGCCCACTCGATATAACAAACAACAGTTTTAGGATCACTAGAATAGAATTTGTGAATTGGATTCACTGTAGAGTTTGCTGTCGGCTACTGGGTTAGTGATACATGGCTTGTAAACAAACTTATGTTTTAGGACGTGTGCAAAAGCAAGGACTGTATGATCATCTAATTATGTGTAGTTATGTATTTTTAGCATGTTGATGTTCTATCAGCACGTTGTGATGTGCTAAACATGCAGTTAGATGTTCACAGCGATGTTCCTTGCTAGCTACTAGCAGCTGTTTTGCGTGTGTTTTCATTCAGAGCAAGTTTCTCTGGTATTTGGTTTAAGGGGTACCAACATTCAAATAAGCATATCTTCTTCAACTATTTTCAATTGATTTCAATGTATGACACATCACTTGAAAGCTTACAATCTGCACTTTCATAATCTGGAAAAACTGAAAAATGACATTGCCCTTCTACTTTTTCACTAGTCCCTGTCAGATGGGAAATTGAATTGAACATGGGGGTACTCAAGCCCTTTCTCCTACTGTAAAACCCTTCCTGTATGCGTCACAATGAAAGAGTGGAATGAACACCGTCCGACACACCCCAGTGCTGTGTCCACCTACGTATTGTACCCTACGGTGTGTTATATCACCTAGTTCTATTTCAAGAGCTGCAGATATAGAGGGCCTGGGCTAATTTTACACTCTGTGCAGAGGAGGGGTTGAATAGTGGTAGAGTGGTGCTTGCTGATCCCTAACCCATTCAGATCTGATGCACTCAGCAAGAGTGAGTGAGTAGGTGCATCCTACCCCTAAAAATTGTGTGTGTGTGTGTGTGTGTGTGTGTGTGTGTGTGTGTGTCTGTTATTACGGGGGCTTTTAAAATCTCAGCAGGGCATGATTTACATCCTGCGTTTACCTGCGTCGTTGACAATGATGGAGGCTACTCCAGTAGCTGCGTCGGCAGTCTGCCCCACAAACTCTACAAAGACAGAGAGAAGGAAAGAAAGATGTTGAATATTAATGAATACAGTATACATTTCAAAACAAACAATGAGGGTATCATTTGGACAACGCAAACATCTACTGCACTAGTGTCAGAAGAGACTATAGAAGCAACATTTTTGCACAGCTGAAATACGTGTCATACCTGTGTATACACCATTTTCCTTGAAATTCTCGATGTAGTTGTCTCCAAAGATGTCTTTGCCGACCTTGAAAACAAAAATAATGAAGTGTCTCTTGGGAAACATTGAGCGAGGCAAAAGTTTGGTATCGACCACTTTAGATGTGCAGTACACTCAAACCACAATTGGGTTGTATTTTCTTGTACCCCGCTGGCATACTGGCATAGTGCCGCCTCTATCTCTCACTCACACACACACACACACACACACACACACACACACACACATACACACGCGTATATGCACACACACACACACACACACATGCACATCCACACACACACACACACACACACACACACACAAAACAAACAAACAAACTAACACACATACGGCCATCGCGCCAAGCCTTCCAGATATGGTGACCCCACCCTGACGCCTCCTCACATCACCTTTCCTCCACCCATCCCCTCATCCCTCCATCCGCTCGGGGATGTCCACATCTAAACTTGACGGGGGCGTGAAAGGGGTCCCCACCTCGCCCTTGGGCTACCACTTTAATCCCACGCTTTAGAGAGACGAGCCAAAAGATGGGCACCCTAACTGTTTCTGATGTACAGTCGTAGTGGTAGTTAGTAATGGCAACCTGAACCCCTTCTTCTTTGAAGAGCGGCCTTCCCTCATGGATGTTCTGTGAAAAGCCTGGGAGTCTATTTTTGGGCTCTCCCGATGGCTAGTGAGCTCCTCCTGTGCTGCACCGTTATCGATCGGGGCTCTTTGTTCTGACAGAGGCGGGGTTTCGGTACTTCGGTGAAAAGTTTGCGCTGTGCTACTGATTGGAGACTTGGGGTTGGACAATATGGGAATATGTGTGTTTGAATGGGAGGGTGTGTGGGTGTGTGGGTGTGTGTGTGCATGTGTAATGTGGCACAGATCAACTGAGAATGAAGGCAGGGTGGTGAAAGGGGGCCAATGACTGGGAGTCAATGATTGAGTACATTGTGAAGAAGAGTCATCAACAGAAAGGTATGTAGGTAGAATAGATCAGTGGATAAAAAGTGGTTGAACATACAGTATATATGTGGATAGATGGATGGATGGATGGATAGAGAGAGAGAGAGGGAGGGGGGGAGTGTGAGATAGAGAGAGAGAGAGAGAGAGAGAGAGAGAGAGAGAAAGAGAGGGGGGGGGAGTGTGAGATAGATAGAGAGAGATAGATAGAGAGAGAGAGAGAGAGAGAGAGAGAGAGAGAGAGAGAGAGAGAGAGAGAGAGAGAGAGAGAGAGAGAGAAAGGGGTTAAAGTGTGTGGTTGTGCGGCTTTAGGTATACTGCATCGCACCTTGCAGACCATGGCAGTCCTGGCCCCCATTCGAGCTGCCTGAATGCACTGGTTGGCTCCTTTGCCTCCAAAGCCAATGAAGAATTTGTGACCATGGATGGTCTCTCCTTCCTTAGGTAGTCTTGGTGCCTGGCTGAGGGGACACACACACGCGCACACACACATGTGCACACACACACACACACGCGCATACACACACACACACACACACACACACACACACACACGCGCACACACACACACACACACACACACACACACACACACACAGACACACACACACACACACATACATACACACACACACACACACACACACACACACACACACACACATTTCAGTCTTTAGGATGAAAACTTTTATAAAGGGGGAGGTGTCTGTGCACATGCATGCAAGAATAGACCCCCCCTTCAACAGGAACGAAACATGGTTTAAAACAATCCAATGTACCTAGTGATGCAATTGCATATAAGCAGGGTTGCTGCTTTGACTTGACAATGCCAACACCAGTAATCATGACTCACTTAAGGGTTGGGTCATGCTCCCGGCCCCAGGTTCAGGGCTACCCCCCTAACCTAAGAGAGAGAAGCTGTCTGTCTGCTTTTCCCTCCAATCACAGCCAGTCATAGTGAGTTGGCCAGACGACGCTTCAAGCCAAGCTATGGTCTGGCCCAGGTCAGAGACTTTGTTGATGGCAAAACCAGAATATAAACTTGTTTTTCGTCTCAGCTATTAGTGACAAATGGACTAGTGTGTGTGTGTATGTGTGTGTGTGTGTGTGTGTGTGTGTGTGTGTGTGTGTGTTGCAGGTGTGGTTTAGAAGGGTATTACAGTAAATCCACATTTACAAAGCAATTCCTGTTTTTTTCTAAACCTCAGTATTTCCAGTAACCTGGATGTTGATGAAGGAGATTTGAGGTTGTTCTGGTAGAAACCAACATAGGGGAAAATAGGGTCCAGCTGAGTTTGATAAACAATCTTTGTCTTCTCATTCTTAGGACAATGGATTTCAGTGCAAACAAATGACTCATAAAGTGTTGAAACATGTTTTGTAGCCCAAACAAATGCCGCCACTTGCCCTAATATATGACATACAGTATACTATAACACATGTATTATAGTCTAACATACTTTTGAAATTATGTTTAGCCTACTTTTTGAATAAATGTATTTAAGGTTGTTACTGTATCCTAAGGATACTTGCTCTTTTTGTTTCTCAATGTTTCTAATAGCAACCTTACTTTACTTAGAGCACTCTTTCTGAGCCTTTTGTTCAAACCTCTGAAAACCATGAGAAGGATTTGTTACTGCATTCCCCAAATCGATCATTAACAAGTCTGACCACTAAGCAGCACCTCCCTGCAGCTATTTTCACACTGTTTTCTCTCTCTCTCACACACACTGCCTCAAGATACTATTGATATATTGATTCATTTCACTATTCCAGTAGTATAATATACATTCCGGTCTTGCTTTCATTGTATCCACTGGCTGGCTTGGCCTTGCTGCCCGTGCAGCCAGGTGATTGACAGGTAAGGTAAACTCACGCCTTTTCCCTCACCAGGAGAAACTCATCCGTTGTCTCAGCATTTGAAAGGGAGCCAACCAAACAGACAGCTACGTGCTAAAGTGCAACCTCTGTGTTTTTTCTCCCACGCCACCAAAAGGGCACAGAATGTGTTCAATGATGTAAACTGTGTGTTTTCAAGGCTTGTTCAAAACATACAGACACAGACACAGACACAGACACTGACAGACACAGACACAGACACAGACACAGACACAGACACAGACACACACACACACACACACACACACACACACACACACACTAACACACACACACACACACACACACACACACACACACACACACACACACACGTGTACACAAACACAGACAGGCAGACATGCACAGACAAAAACATTAGCTTTCCCATTCAAATTCTGGGTGTAAGCTAACCGTCGGAGTGCGTGGATGATTCAAACAGGAGTAGCAACGGGTTCGAGGATTGTGCTAACTTTGCTAACTTCCAACCATTTCCTTATGCAACAGAGTCATGTAATGCTTCGATATAGAATCGATTATTATGACTCTTTATAACCTTGCCATTGTCAATGGTTCAACAATGGCAAAGTTCTCCAAAAAAAGGAATGCCTTATATGGTCATGGTGTGCTGAGTCATCCACTGTGTAGGGTAGAGTGTCTTTCCTATGGCCATACTGTTGCTGTGGTACAGCTGGCTAGATGAATGGCGTACTGTACTCAAGTAAGGCAAGAGAGGAAGATATTCTGCCTTCTCAAGTCTATATACATGTCGTTCTACTGTATCTGAGGAAATAAAATGATGACTAGAAAAAGAGAGAGAGAGAGAGGGAGAGAGAGAGAGAGAGGGAGAGAGAGAGAGAGAGAGAGAGAGAGAGAGAGAGAGAGAGAGAGTTTGCAGATGATCAAATGCTTTAGGCCAGGGGGATAGGTCTGTTCTATCCAGAGCCACAACAATACGTCGATGCTACACAGTGGTGGTGAATGAGTGAAAAGCACTATACAGTATTGTGGGAAACATGCAATCCATCACAGTGAGAAGTACAGTACACTGAGGGAAGCCAGGCAGCAGGGGGCGCTGTCTGGCTTTGGCAGAGGGGGGGGGGGGGGGGGGGGGTGGAGTGTGTGAGGCCAGGATACGATAGCTCCGGAGAGGAAGGAAGAAAGGAAGAAAGATAGATACTGTAGTGTAGAGGCAAGTCAGGGAAGGGGGGGGGGGGGGTCCTACTCTGTCCTTCTGTCTGTCACGAGCACCCAAACATTGGCACTTTGAGACAACTGGATTTTAAACTTCAAAGCCATGCATATCACTTTGATGGGATGGAAATACCAGCCCCCCCCCCTCTACACCCCATCTCCACACGCAACACACACCCCAACAAAAAACCCAAAACACAGCCTTTTCCCGTAAGCACTGTATGCTTAATTGATGCCGCTCCTCGTCTTCAAAGAAAGCTTAAACTTGTTGGCTGAATTTTTAATGAGAGAAGGACATTAATAAATATCATCACCATCAGCGAGCAAGTCTTTGTTTTTGATGACCAGGAAGAACAATGAGACAGAGTTTGATATCACATAATTGTATCATTAAGAATGCCTGAAAGTGTGAGGGGAGGTTTGGTCTGGAGGTTTGGTCTAACACAGCCTATCCACACATGCTGTACCTTGCTATAGCCTAGTTTGCTAATATGCTACACTCTGAGTAGGCCTGCATACATGAGCTTTTTCTTCTTCTGTTAAACACCTGTTGCGTTAAGTGCAAACCTTTTCAAAGTTTACAGGGGCGCAACAAATGCTTTTTCTAACACTTCCGTGTGGTTTCATGGAATAATCCATACGTACTTCAGCTGATGAGTAATGACACAGTATGTGGGAAGGACAATGGGCTGCACTGATCTCACCACGTGTGAGGAGATGATGTAGCACACTGCAGACAGTTAAGTACAGTCTACTCATTCAACTGGATGATCATCTTGTCATTCATACTGTGACATGGTATTCAACTTGAATCCTGTAAGTCTCAAAAGAGTGAATATGGATAACTATACTACCACAAGGTCATATATCAACATTGTCAATCAATCAATGAGCAGATCAATGGATCTGGCCTCTAGAGTCTAGGCTAGCCCATGGAAACTATGATGTGTATGGTGAATATGCAGTGTGGCAGGCTGTTTATTATTATTATTATTTTTTTATTTTTTATTAGTGGTGAATCTGAACCTAGGGCAGTATTAATAACCTTGGTGGCGGTGGAAGAGAGCAGGACAGTTCCCTTGTCTGCGTCTGTGTAGGGCATTACAAAACGGGCGGCTGTGGCGTAGGAGGTAGAGCCGCAGTCTAATAATCGCAAGGTTGGCAGATCAGCGGTTCGAGCCCCGGCTGGCCACATGTCGAAGTGTCCTTGGGCAAGACACTGAACCCCAAATTGCTCCCAGTGAGCGGGCCGGCGCCTTGCATGGTAGCTTGCCGCCATTGGTGTGTGAACGTGTGTGAATGGGTGATTTAGAGGCCGTTGTAAAGCGCTTTGGATAAAGGCGCTATATAAGTGCAGTCCATTTTACCATTTTTTATTTTACCAAAACATGCTGGAAAGACCCTTCAGACCACATCACAATGTGATTGTGATTGTGAGCGGGAGGGTTGGAGGTATGTGGAGGGAGAGACATTTGTGGGAGGAGGGGAAGGTGGGGGACTGTTGGGGCAAAGGGAGATTGGGAGGGGGAGGGGGGGATGGAAGGTTTATGGGAATTTTGTATTTGTACTGGATTTTTGTCATTCTATTTCTCTTTTGTTTAATTATGTGTTACCACTCCCTTGTATTATTCCCTGAAATAATAATTAAAAATTGATCACAAAAAAAAAGAATGGATGAAGGGTTTGGAATCACATGATCATCAACTCTGATTGACATGACATCACCACATATGAGACAATGTTATCAAAACCTAAAGTGTCATCGATTGGTGTCTGGAATGTATCCTACCAAGTCATGTTTTATCTTTATTATGTGGTTTTCTACAGAGTTAGATAGAATAGAATGGACTTTATTGTCCTTGTACAGTTGTAAGCATAGCCTATATTGTAGGCTATGTAAGCTACCGGTACTGGTTGAGAAACACTAATACAGTAGCCTAACTCACAATGATGGAGCATAAGCCAGAGTTCACTCACCTGACCAAGTCAGTCATACAGGAGCCCACCACCATCACATCAAACACCATGGTTCTAAAAGACAGAGACACAGGAGCCAATTGAATGTGTAAGAATTGTTCGCTTCCCAACCCCAACATAAAACATTTAAATGTGCTTTCCAATGCATTTTTGCATCAGGCCTAGTAGCCAATATCAAGGTGTGGAACAGACTCAGGTCAGTCAAGTTTTATTGATACAGCACACAGTTCCTATAACGTAAATCAATGTCTGTTACATACAGCCACATTTGGGGGTTTCAAACCACACAGAATACTAGGTCCAGGTAGCCTATTTTGAGAGCTAATCAAAGCCTACTCTAACTCCTGAGGACATTTCAGGCAAAAGCCTACCATAGTCAGTATTAGACCTATAGAACCTCAAATAGGGGCTACATAAGCATGGAACTGACTGGAACGAGGTAAAAATAGTGCATTCATTGCTGGCTAAGTTGGACAGGTGCCAATCATAACAGGCCGATTATTTCAGTGCTGCACCACGTGACTGAGCACAGCCCCGCAAAATCCTTAATTAATTCAATCCTCAGAGTGTATGCTTGTGTGTTAATCTCTTCAAATCTCCTCAGTAGAAGGCTCGGAAAGCCTGGCCGCTGGCTGTGGGACAGCTCAATTCTCCCACATCTCTGAGCATGTTGTTTTCACTCTCCTTCCCCCTTTCTACCCCTACTGCAGTAGATTAAAATGAGATCCTCCATGTCCAACCATTAAAAAGTAGTGGGGGCCCCTCTCAAAATTCAGTCTTCCCAGCAAAGTGAGTGAGTCAATGTCTGAGTTCTAGGCCTACAACCTGCTCTTGACAACACAATAGCAGCACCAATGGTTTTGACTAATCTGACATGTTTCATTGTGTTAGGCAGCAGGCTACACTTAAACACACAGAGAAAAGGTGATATTTAGCATGTCATTTAAAAAGCGGGAAGATTAGTTGAATCATTCACATGAATTCATTGAAAATGAAAGGATTGTTGTCATATAAGGGTCAATAGGCTAACTCTCAAAGAAAGAAGAACTGTCATGCACTGATATGTTGCACATTGCAAGTTTTATGATGGAAATTATTGATATGTCAACTTTATAATAACAACTCAATTAATATACCACCATTGTGGACAATAATATACATTGAGTGTAAAAAAAGGATTATGCAAGTTTGGTGGTTTGTAGAAATGTCAATTTACAACAAGTCTGTCAGTCAGGACCTTCATTTAATATCATCCTTAATGATGAGGGACAAAATAAGATGTGATATCAAGTCTGGGTAGGGGGTGATCATTTTAACTGCAGTTAAGTCTACAGACTGTTATGGCAATTCCTGTTGCATGTGTAATCAAAATGATAATGTTAAATTATCCAATGTTCATATCAAATTAGGGGCCTGAAGACTACTAGCCCTTCTCTAGGGCTTGAAGGGCCTAGGCTATGTATTTGATTATGGAAGTTCATTGTGTGTGCCACTGGGCTGAAACAAATGCCTGCCAGTCCTGATGGGTCCTAGAAGGACATCATTGGAGAGCACTGCTTTCACTAAGAAGTATAGGCTATTGCCTAAACGACAGGAACAGATCTGTCAAATTACTCAGTTGTGGCGAGTCAACAGGCAGCAGGGTTTGTCAAAACAGAAAAGCTTGACACTTTTGGACCTTTTGGCATTCATGGAATAGGACATTTGCAAGAAAATGCGCATCTGGATGGACGACGATTTTAAATCATAACTACAGTTTCACTGGCTGAAAACACAGGCAAAACCTACACATAATACTATGTGACTTATTTCAAATAAAAAATGTCTTAATGGGATCGTCTAATTGTTAAACACATACCTAACGTCCAATTTTGTTCTCGTAGTAGCTAACTAGGACTGTGGTGTTATGATATGAACTGTTCAAAGTGCATTTAGCGTTTCTCACTGGACGGCTACCTAGGTTACCCAGGAGAAGTGGTCTTGTATACCACCGTATTCATTTAGTGTTACTTATGTTACTTATGGAAAAACAGATAGTCACGATTCAAAGGATATAATTCGTACTAAGCGTATCCACGATGACAAATTGATAAGTGATTGGAAATCATTTAATTACAGCGAAATTAAGCATTTTTAGTGGCAGGCATCCGTAAGAACAGCAAAAGCTTGTTGAGGTCCATCAGCGAAGACCCAAACATAATATACCCGGAAGGTTTGAGTGGGAAATGCTGTAGCTAAACAAACAACAATCAATTTTGGGGATTCCAGTTCAATCAGGTAGAAATGACCGGTTTTCCGAGTTGAGATATCAGTTGACAATGTCAACAATGAACGAACGGGGCAAGCTTACTTATTGCAGAATGTACATAATGAATAACGATCAAACTAGCTAGCTTGAGTTCTACCTAGCCTAGCTGTCACCTGTCAGTGCTTTGACAGGACAGGCGCCCACGTTGTTGACTCAAGACCACAACAACAACAAAGTTATTGGATCCGCTTTTAACTTCCTTTCACATCCTAACACGCCCAGCTGATGTTCATACATGTGTTGTGCAGCTCCTATAGCCCACAGGCACACACATTGTCATCATTGGTCTATAAACTAGTCGTTTTTTGACTGACACTGACAGTTCACAGTTCAGCACATTATAGGCTAACGTTAGCTACCATTGCAGCTCAATAATTACTTACTTGCTGGCTACTATTATGTTACTTCTTATTGAATGACTACATTTGGAAATAGAGGTGTGTGTCCGTGCGTGTTTCAGATGAATCTTCCATGACTGTAATACTTAATAGTAATTATCCTCCTTTACAAAAGAAAATAGGTTATTCTTCCTGTAAAGTGCATTGCATCTGAGTATGAAACGTGCTATGCAAACTAAGTTTAGTTTAATTTGGGTAGCTCTCACACTAGCTGTAACAGAAATAATGACAATTTAAATTCAGAAAGAATAACACCTGTTATAATGGCATTCTGGAAGGAATACATTGATTAGGCTAATGCATCTTGAATCTGGTCCAATAGTGACACTTGTCATTTCTGTCTTTGTTTTGGCTGTTCCCAGAAAACCCAGAGAGTGGATGATGAGCAACATGTCGCCCGAGGTGGCACTGAACCGCATCTCACCTGAGCTGCGGCCCTTGCTGTGCAACGTGGTGCGGAATGGTCGAGTAGGCCTTGACTCAACCAACTGCCTCCGCATCACTGACCTCAAGACTGGGTGAGTTGAGTTCCATTGTTCAAGGTCTAGCTGTAGGGTTCATCTTGAAATTAGTTCACTATGGGCCTCCCATCCTTTGGTGCATCCCATCATTTTTTTCTTTCCAACACAGGAGACAACAATATTGGGAATGTACCTATACTAGAAATGCCTTGACATTAGTGCAAATTAGTGACATTTCCAAACATTGTGGAAATACTGCTCAGCCTATTCGTTTGAACTTATTTAATCATACTATCTTCACCTTCATACTGTAGGTCATATGTTGCTAGCCTTCATATAATATTGAAGGGTACCAGAATGTTATCCATAGCTACTTTTTTCCATCAACTAAAAGTGACAATTTAATTGACATGCATGATGTATGCTCGAGTTGATACATGTAACCTATTTTTTTCCCATCTCCTCAGATGCACCTCTCTGACTCCAGGCCCCTGTTGCGACCGCTTCAAGCTGCACATCCCTTATGCTGGGGAAACTCTTAAATGTAAGCAAAGATTTAGTTTTTTGTCCACTCGTTCCTTGGTATCTACTCCAACTTGTTGCACATTGATAAGCATTGGCTGCATTCCAGTCTGCAAATTAGAGCTGCACCCATTAACCAATGGTTGCGTTCCACTTCATCTTCATTGCAGCCAGGCAACACAGCACACTGGAATACAGCCAATGATTCCTGTGACTGAGCACATTATGCTCAATGTTAGAAGTTGAGAGTTGAGAGAGGATACATCCTGATTTATTATGTGCAGAAAGTTACTAGAGCAAAAGTGGTAGGTATAACATGAAAGGGGTCTTAAAAGGTAGAGGTAAGAGGTATAATGTACTGTTTTCTCTAGTTTGGTTTCTGATTGCTTTTTAGCTGTGGATTAAACCAAACAACATGACAATCATCCAGATTGTGGTATCCACCCAAGTTTTCTTTCTCTCTTTAGAATAATGACAATTCCGTTTTGTTGTTGGTTTGTTTATTCTTAATTTAGTTTATTTAAAACTGTCCTCTGCCAACTGTGTATGGTTTTGTAGCCATTAGCCAAAGCCCCAAAAATTGTCTTGTAATTTGTGTAGGGCAGCAACTCTTTTAATTTAGCTCAATACATGGAACATTTTGCACGTAGCCAGTTCTAATTTGCTACTGAACAAAAACCATGGTGTTTATCATTGAGATTTAAGTCCCACATTTGAGGCTTTCTTTACGAGGTTGGTTCCCAAAATGCTGCCACATGCACCACAAGATGTTTTGAAATGATTATATCTCAAGCGGGATTCGCAGGAATGATCATAATTGGGTGTTCTTGGAATGATCATGAGTCATAAGACACACACACACACACACACACACAGACACACACACACACACACACACACACACACACACACACACACACACACACACACACACACACACACACACTCACACTCACACTCACACTCACACTCACACTCACACTCACACTCACTCACTCTTGCATGAATGAATGAATAGGTTAATTAGAAAATTGTCAACACATTGTCATTGGGTGCAAACCAGCAATTGTTTCCTGGTTTTTATGTTGCAACATCTTCTCCCTCTGCTGCTTCTCCCTCCTACTTAATCACTCACATCAAAGATAGCTGGAGTGAGCCAGATATGCAAGATGGTCTGGCATTTCTGGTTTTGTGGCAGATGACTTACTGAAGTCATTTGAACAGATGTTTATTTATCCCATTTCACTGAGAGTTTTGCACGAGATGTGAACCATAAGATGATTGTGTGTCATACTTGATCAGTCATTCGATCAGTCAATATGGGTCTTGATCTGATTGTTACATATTCTGTGCCCTCAGAAAAAGATGGCAGTATTTGCATTACATTTAGATGCATCACATGCATACCGTCTAAAGCAGAATAGGCCTAAATAGTAAGAATCCATAATGGGTACTTCGTTTCTAAAAATCTTGGAAAAACTGTGTCTATATCATCAGTTCTTTTGCGTTTGTGCTCCTACGACCTTAATAATGTTTCATAACATAGCATTAGTCTAAACCAAACACCTGTGCGTGTGTGTGTGTGTGCGTGTGTGTGCGTGCGTGTGTGTGTGTGTTTGTGTGCACGTGCACGTGTGTGTTCGTGTGTGCGTGCGTGCCCAGGCTTGTGTGTATACAGTATGTTTGGCTGTGGCTATTATGTTGATCTCCATAAACTAATGGTGTAGTGGTACACTTATTCGAACCGAAACTTTTCGGTACGGGTCCTTCGGTTGGGTACATGGGTGTACCGAACAAATGCACCGTTCTTTTAATCTTAGCCAGTACGCATGCGCACACACGCCACAGAGAGATTCGCAGTAGTGGTCAGCTGTGGTTCTGAAGAATACGCCCTCAATACCACACGCTTGCTAACAGTTTTGTGATTGGTCAGAATTTGCAGTGTGTCAATCAACCTTTGTTGATTCTCTATTGTCATTTTCTGTTAAAATTAAACGACATAATCGTGAGCAGGTTATTACAGAGTTTACCATCAATGTCTAATGTTCACATGCATCGTTAATGAGACGGATTAGCATTTTGGGTATTCTTTTTATTTTATTTTTTTTCAGATTTTATCCCTTTTTCACCCAATTTGGTATCCAATTGCACCCAACCTAGCATCCTATTATCCCCTGCCTATTGCGTAGGATCCGCCGCACGACCCCGTGGCCCGACCTCCTCGAGCCCGACACTGTTACTCCAGCACCAGACGGGGGCGGTGTTGCGCGACGGATCCTTGTCCGGAAAATAGTCCTATACCCCCCTTGGGAGCGGCCGCTCAATATGCCGCTCCCTGTGAGCCCCGGCCATATCCGGGTCTGGCGAGACCGGGATTCGATCCCAGTCCCCGGTGGGCAGCTTGCACTAGAGGCTAATGCTTAGACCGCTGCGCCACCGCGGGGCTCCTAGCATTTTGGGTATTCTTAATGGAATCTAGGATCCGATATGATCGAGGGATGAGCAAAGCATTGTCAATCATTATTAATCATGAAATGTCTTTTGGAGTCAGATACAGCCTAACGTAATGTTAAGTTGTGTAAGTTGGTCATGTGACCACTTGTATGAGTTCTTTCGATCATGTTCATGAATGTTATCATTGGGAATCACTGTAATCATTGGGAATAAATGTCTTATGTTTGACCCGGTTGATTTTGTGTTGACTGTGTCGATTGTTTCGACAGTGCAGGGTACAGCAATTGAGTTGTATTCGGTTTGTGGGTAACGTGCGTTCTCACTGCAAATTAATTCCTCTGTGGAGCGATAGCAAGTGGACTGAGACCACCCTCTCTAGGTTGGTTTGTTGGTCCAAATCAGGGAGCGTTTCCCCACTAATTTGCTTTGTTTGCTGCGCACTACATCACAAATCTAACTTTATTAAACAAGTACAGTACAGTTCAAACACAGTAAACCACTGTCTAATAATAATGGGAAGAAGAAAAAAAACGAACCACGATTTAAAAACCGTGGTACGTGCCGAACCGAAATTTGTGCGTACCGTTACACCCCTACCATAGACACTTGTAAAGGGGATCCACAACCACGACCCCTACGTCCCTCTACAGCCCCCCCCCCATTTAAGGGTGAGTGCCAGGATATTGGACCAACAAGTCTTTGACTGGCTTCCAGACATTACAGTATGTAACAGATTTACGGCAAACCACCTCCTCCCGTTTAACACCTCTTTCCAGTCTGGAAAAATACTGCCATGTGTGTGTGTTTGTCTCTTCTCCGTCCCTGGCACAAGAAAGGGAAAATGGAACAAAAACACCCGGACACTGATAAAATTAGAATTTTGTATAACATCAGAACATTCTGAACCACCCGTGTGTTAGTCCCTCTAGTCTGATATTGAGCGGGTTATGGAGAAGTATGTTCAATTCTGCTCCTATTGCATCAAAAGCTCAATGTTGCTTTTGTGAGGACCGATGGCAGATCGAAAATATTCCAAGCATTTTTCTCAGACGCAAATATTTGTGCATGTTGTTTTCTAGGATTATCTTTTTACCCTCATTAAATGTAAGCAAGCAGTGTTGCACTTACAGGGCTTAAAGTACTCCGGCACAGTGCCGGATTTCCGGCGCAGGAGAATTAAAAAAAAAAAAAAACTGCAATTGCGGCATTGCGCCGACGTGGTGGCGGGGGCGCTGTTTCACAAATAACTTAGCTTTCGTGTTTGCTAGCGAAACAGCTGATAGTTGATGTTGACTGCTCAAGGAGAATACATATTTGAAAGTACAGAATGCCTGAGAGCCTTATATTGCATTATATTACATTATATTTTGAATGGCCATCTGGTGCCTGAATATTGTTTTTTCCTTTACATATATAATGACATTTCCACCATAAATTTATGGCGAAAGGGCACAAATTGGTGCATATCAATTCACCAGAATGCAAGAAATTAAGTGTTTGATGCTCGTTTAAGGACCCCCAGACAGCCCTGCTTCATCGGTCCCCCCCGATGTCAAACACCACTGGTACCACCTCCGCCTCATTTTGAGCCAGGAAAAACCCTGAGTAGTGACGGGAAGCCTTATGGGACGTGGTGCCAAGAAGGAGAATATAAGTGATAGTGGCTTAATAAGTAATCAGTTTGTTCTTTTAAAGACATGTATATATTTTATTCTGTATTGTTATAGTGATAGTGGCTTAATAAGTGATGCAATCAGTTTGGCCTTTTAAAGACATCTACTTTTTTATTTTTTTTATTAAGTATAAAACAGTATTATGAATGAATGAATGGTCTTTATTGTCATTACAGGTTTTCCCAATTGCTAAAACACAAAAGCCAATTCTCTAAACCAAATGACCAGTTCTCTAAACACATTTAATAAAACTAGCTCCCATTTGCCAAAACCATAAACACATTTCACATGAAGACACAATTCACAAAACACAATCCTCCTTTTCTCATAAATCTAAACACATTTTGTCTTGCTAAAACACAAGTTGCAAAAAACTCTGCTCAAAATGTCAAATTCTCAAATTAAAGCTCATGTGATGCAAAATGCTTGCCACAGTCAGCAACATTTTAACACAATGAACACACCTAGCTTCATTCATTAAACATAACGACTCAAAATTTAATGATTGTGGTGTGTGTGTGTGTGTGTGGTATAGTTCCATAAATAAATAAAAAAACATCACACCCTGAACATTGTTTTCAGTGAGTATTGTTGTGTGTAATGGATCCTCTGTAGTGTTTGCATTGAGTTGTGATACAGTACAGTATTGTACATTTGTACATTTTTCAAACCTTTATTTACGTAAAACTCGATAGGACAACAGTGCAACAACTTCGCGGCTGAACTTTAGTAAAATTTCGGACATCATATGCCATTTAAAGGGGGGAAATAGATATCTAAAAATGCATGACTATCATGCAAAATCAGCCTTACTGTAATGTAAAATATGTAATGTTAGATATAACGTTAGACAGGGAGCGCAGATTTATTTTTATGCATGACTATCATACATGTGGGAAAACTAGGGTTAGGTGCTAGGGTTACAGTAAGGTTAGGGTTAGGATTAGGGGTAGGGTCTGAGTTTGAGTTTTGAAGAGAGAAGGTGTGGTTTTGCTTATGTAGCTTTAGAAAAGTGTGTTGTGTTTAGAGTTTTGGGAAACTGGAGGAAAGTTTTGTGAAATGTGTTTTAGCAATTGAGAAAAACTGTAATACAGTACAGGTACCATACAACGAAATTTAGGAGGGGCTCCCTTGGTGCTTGGAAAAAGACTAAAAACACGAGGGCCAAGGGTAAAATAAAAAAGGGAAAAGAGCTGGTTTACATAAATAAAGGCTATGTACACTATCTACTATACTACTATACTATACAATAAAACACTGTGCTGTACTCTATGCTATGCTATAAATATCCTAACTTTTCCTATATCTGAACCTTATGTACACAAGGGTTGTCATATTGCACATAGTATTGTTGCACATTCATTTAAAGTATTAATGCATTTTAACATTGAGACATATATTTTGTATTGACTATAAAATAGTATTAATGCATTTAAACATTGAGACAAGAAGCTGTCTTCTGTACCCGCTCTCCCAATATCTCAAACTGTGACCCCCCTCCCCAAGAAAAAGTTTCAGGCACAGGATTTTTTCCCACTTTAAGCCCTGCACTTAGGTGCACTTGCACTTTTGCAAGCAAGCAGTGTTCCATGGAGTTTTTCTTTACATTTCATGTTTTCTCTACTCCATTTGCACCTGCAGTGGCAATATCAGGTTTGCAGATATTTTCTTTAATCAGGGCTGTCCTTGTGTGACAGTTCAGCCACCTGTCCCTGCAGAAGCATCAAATAATAATCAAATATTGGCCACTGAGGTGTTACGTTAAGTTGAGTATTGGTACGACCTGGGGAAAAAATGGGTTACATTCGTCAAAATACCTTATTATTTGTGTAAATTTGATTTGATTAGATTCAACTTTATTGTCCTTGCAGCGGACAAGTACTAGACAATGAAATGCAGTTTAGCATCTAACCAGAAGTGCAAATAGTGATATAAGAACATGATATAAAAACATGACATGAAAGTGATAGGTGCAGTAAGGCATGTACGGTAGTTTCGAGGTACATTTATGAGCTGTGTACAATTAAGGTAGCTTATACAGTATGGTAGCTTATGTACAGTATGTAATGTGTCCAGATGTATAAAAAGAAGCTACAGTCATGGACAAAAATATTGGCATCCCTGCACATCCCTTCTGTCAGATAATGTACAAAAAATTGTTGCAATTGAAAATGCTTTGGTATTCACATATTTATTTATTTTGTTTGCATTGGAACACAAAAAAGCAGAGAAAAAAATCTAAATCTGACATCATTCCACATCATTCCACAAAAATATTTCATATTTGGTAGCACGTCCTTTGGAAAAAAATAACTGAAATCAATCGCTTCCTGTAATCATGAATTAATTTCTTTCTAACACCTCTCTAGTCTCTACTGGAATTTTGGACCACTCTTATTTTGCCAACTGGTCTTTCACATTGAGGTCGCACCTCAGGTGTTCTATGGGATTTAGATCTGGACTCATTGCTGCCCACTTCAGAACTCTCCAGCGCTTTGTCTTAAACCATTTCTGGGTGCTTTTTGAAGTGTGCTTTGGGTCATTGTCCTGTTTTATGTTGTTCCAATAAATAAACATGTGAATACCAAAGCATTTGGGGGGAAGTGGTGCATTATCTGACAGAAGTGCCAATATTTTTGTCCATGACTGTATATCAAAGAGGTATGTGCAATGTGCAATACACAGTATGTGCAAAGGTAGTATTGTAAACATCAGTAGTGCAAAGGTAAAGATTGATCACATGAACCACTCCATTAACCATGTCATTGCCATTGTGTCCCAGGGTGGGGGATACTGAGAGTCATTGTCAAAGTATGTGTGTGTATGTAGGGGGGATCCTTCAGTGTGTGTGTGTGGGGGGGGATTTTTTATCAGAGTGATAGCTCTGTGAAAGAAGCTGTTCTGTAGCCTGCTAGTACGGGTCCTGAGGATCCCGTACTTCCTGAGAAATGATGCGCCAACAGTGGTCAATGTCGTGATCCATGTTTTACAATAGACATTCCTGTGTTTTCTGTCAGGGGATATCATCTTCAATGCACAGGATCCAGAATTACCACCAGACTTCATTTTTGGGGACGATCCTGAATTTCTGCCAGAGCCCTCAGAACTCCTGGTGAGTGTGCTTTCCTATCTCACTCATCTCCCACAGTTCACTACCAGTCAAACGTATGTTCCTCCCTGTTACTGTGAAATGGACCAACAGAGATATAGGCAACACATTCCGATGAAGGACAGGCCAACATTTCATTTAATGAACATGAACAATATTACCTAAAATATGTTTTCTCACTAGTTTGTATCTTTACACATCTGTGCTGTTTTATGAATGCTTTATTCCAGTTGATCAAATCCTTTCACTTACAAACCTCACGTGACATTGGACGCTCGTTTTTTTTCCAGCCATTGTTTGAGAGAGTCGTAATCGTTGCATGTTATTAATACTGTCTGTACAGGAAATCAATTGTGCCAAATTTGTTTGATTTATGTTTGGCACCTTGTTGCCACTTCTAAGATATCCTAAGAATGCTTAATATAAGGAGTTTCCTTTGATGTCTTGAATGACAGGCTCCTCATAGGCTACATCTTATCATACTGTATTGGGGCTAAGTTCAAACAGCTGAAACAGGATCTGAAGTGGAAACTATTTCAACACCACTAGCCTAGAGCAAACAACGCACAATGTCAACTGAACTCGCCACTTCGACAGATGCTGTGTGGTGATCAACAGGGAGTGTCGAGAGGCTGCTCTGGTTTACGGTCTGAACCATTGAGCCATACTCCCCTTTAGCTGAAAATGTACCACTGCTGGTACTGATATGTAATGATGAGTCAGCAGCCATATTTGAGCCTATGACCTCAAGTGTTCTTAGGAAAAGATGATGAATTGCATTAAGCACATCTTCTGTATGTCCTAGTTGATTTTTCAGATAGTGTATGTGTGTCGCTCAGGTTACTGATAGACTTCAGTGGAATGTGGTCTGAGGTCAAATATCTCACATTAAATCGCTTGGTTTTCTCTACAAATTTCACAAAATCTAATAACCAGTATAGCTTTCATGTTTATGTCTGCACTTTACATTATAATTATTTACCAGGATTCAGAGGGACTTACAATAAGGACATGTGTGTGAAGTAAATGAATCAGCTAGCATTTTAGCTTAATGTTTTTACACATTTTGATGAGGGTTGGGTGGTTTCCAACTTTTGATTCTGTTGAACTTTTGAACCAGCCCAAATTTAACCGCGGTTTGCGGTTTTACCATGTCATTCAAAATCACATTGTAGGGCTTTGACAGAGATGCTGAGATTGTGAATTTGTGACAGCTGGTGAAAGGTGGACCACAGCCCTATCCTTTCTGCGAACCTGCTCGAACACTTTCCATTAGTAGTGCTGAAAAAAATGCTTTAAATAAATAAATAAAAACACCGCTAAAATACTTTTGGTTCGTAATGAGACTGTGATGAGATGTCGGGACAAATTCGACTATGTATGGGACTCACTGCAACACTCACCTGAGTACAAAGCTGAGTACAAAGTGCAGAGCATGAGTGCTGTGAATCTTGTATCCATCTTCTGAGGAGAAGCGGTCACGTGACACATGATTATGATTGCTTCTAAATTGTATTTTTTGACAGGTTACTTATTTGACAAATTACGTTGTTTACAAAAGGTTCTGTCATCACTTTCATAGCATCATCAACCACACAGGCCGTGGTACTGGACAAACACTTTGCCTGGTCAAAGGTATTGACAAATACCGTTGCTATTATACCAAAAACGGTATAACCGTATAACTGCCCAACCCTAATTTGACATGAGTAAACACAAGTTGGATTTTGATAATGCAATCCAGCGCCACGCTGTTCCAAAAATCCAGTACAAGTGGGTATGTTTGGGAGCTTTAGTCAGGAAACAGCCTAGTTCAAAGGCTCTCAGGAATTGGACATGGGTGGGCACAGAGGTTTGGATGTTCATTGGTTAATGTTCACTGCAATAATTGTTTGTCTCTGTGGAAAAGTCCCAGCTGGAAGAGTCTGAAAATTACGGACAGAAGACAAGACGCTTGGAGGCTTGGCAAAACACCCTTGTTGTTGTTGCTATTACTACAGTGTCTTAAAGTTGTCCACATGGCTATTTTTGAGACGATTTAACAGAGAGACGCTAAATTCCCCTGCCTCTGTCAGAGTCTGGGAAACGCAAGGGGAATATTGCTCATCGTCTCGTAAATCCAGCTGCGCACATAAGGGGAAGTACCTTCATTTCGCCAGCGCTTGGCAGCCTCTGTGTTTTCTCTCTCCTACTCTGTCTTACTCTGTCATTTTGCCCATGCCTTCATAATCCCTACTTTTTTTCCCTCTCTCTTCCTCGCTACTCCCTCTCTCTCTCTCCATGTTCAGTAAGTCTCTTACTCCCTCTCTCTTACTCTATAAAACCCTGTTTCCTCTGTGTTTCGGTACATTTATCACTTCCCACCATTGACTTGTAGGCAGACCTCCCTTTCTCCAGTAATCGCAATGAATCAGGTCACAAACTGGAAATGGCAGGGATGGAGTTTGGAAAGAGCCAAAAGTAAACAATGAAACAGGGGACAGAGGAGACTTTTTTCTTATAGGAAGAAGAATTTGCAGCAGTTGCATAAACTAGCCTACCTTTTGACATGCATGACATGCGGAAAACAGTGTGGCCCATTTGCGCTAGCCTGTTCTCTCAAAGGACCTAGGTTAAACCTGGTCTTTTTGCATCCCTTCAAGGGTTTAAAGAGGCTCATTTGACAGAAACGTCTTAATGGCATGTAAGATAATGATACTTCTGTCTCCTGATCAGTGGGTGGTGCACTCTGATACATACAGTACCATTATAACTGTGTATACCATGCACATATGATTTGGCTCACTGCCTAAGGCCAGCATTTATCTTTTGATGTGAGATAGAGATTTGGCTCATACAGAGTTTGCTTATTGCATGCACCTAGGAAGACAACACAACTTATTTACTTGGTAGGTTTGGTTGCAAATCCTAATATTATTATTACAAAACATATTATGGATGTCGTGGCACGCTCTCGGTGCCTCTCCAGAGCAGGAAGCTTCTTAAAGACCACCTCCACCCTGGTCACCACCTGTTCAGCCTGATGCGCTCTGGAGTGAGGTACAGGAGCATAAAGGCTAGAACAAACAGGCTGTCCAACAATTTCTATCCATGGGCCATCAGAACACTGAACAATACACATAAGACTTAAGACATAGACATACATGTTCATAAATGTTCATCTTCAGGTGAAAAAAGTGCAATAGAAATGTGCAATAATTCTATTCTAAGTGCCTATTTATACATTTATATATTTTTACAGTATTATTACAGTATTATAACGCCACTGACCTCATGTCTTTTAGCTTGCTTTTATAGTTGTTTTTATTTTCTTAAGATTGTTGTCTTTATTTGCACTTATGACACCACAGACCTCATTGTCTCTTAGCTTGTTTTATAGCATTTTCGCTTTTTAATTGGTCGAGTGTGTAATATTTGTCGTTTTTCTGTTTTTGCACCTTCAGAAGAACCACTACAATTTCATTGTACAGGCAACTGTACAAGGACAATAAAGTATATTCTAGTCTATTCTATTATGTACATAACAAGAACATTCCAATACAATGTCAACACACATCTTTGCCAAATACACATATCTGGTAATAAATATTTGAAGTACATTGAGTGCACTGTTATTGCACTTGAACAGAAGCAACAATTTAGTTTTTCACCCAAGGTGGTAAACACTAGTTGAGTTCTTCTCAGTGCCTTGTAGAATTCCTGAGGTCTCAGCAAATTGTTCCTCTTGTTTACAGCCGGCTGAGAGTATTATTAGCGTACTCCATTTTATTCTTAAAGGGCCTCTTGTAGGTTTGTCTCCACTGTCTCCAATGAGGCTGAAGCACACCACAGGTCTGTCCTCAGATCAACATATGCAATTTTAGGGACACTCTCATACCTTCATTATGCCAAAGGGTTTATTTGTTTAAACATGATATTGCCACGGTCATTTTAGAGGACATTCTAAAACGTTTATGCTGTTGACGTCATTGTACGTTAATAGGGTGAAGCTGAGAGGTAGATTTGGCTAATTGAAAGTTCCAACTAATACAGTTATGTTTTGAAGGCACTAAGCATGCCGTGAAACCATGCTCAAGGACTGGACTGTCTGAGAATATTGTCTTAGGAGTAAGTAGCTACAATATGCATGACACCATTATAATTACCACAAAGTTCATTAGGTCAGACGTTGTTGATGCTTTACTTCTCAAAAAACCCTCAAACCCTACTGCAAAATAAGCTCTTTCAGCTCAGAAACCACCATCATATGTGATGAAAGAGACTCATAGGCAAAAATAGAAGTTACATTTTAAGGAAAAAGAAAAACCGCATGCATGGCCACAGCAACACATCATCACCAGTTCTTAACAGATGATTCCATGCATATTCTTTGAAACGGAAAGCCATTGAAATAGAGAATATATTATCAGAGTTGTTAATACTTGTCCATATGAGCAGAGGTCTAAGCTGGTAACTTGTTGATTGTGAGATATCACTGTACATTCTGTCCTGTGCCCAAGTGGGCTTTGATGTTTCTAGGTGTTGTAGTGGATGCTTGTTTTCTGTAGCTTGCGTGGGTGAGTGGTTGTTTGTTAACGAGGGAATATAGCTCTTTCCCGAAAGTGCAGTTCACAAACATATTCAACACCACCCAGCCCATGGTTATCGCCCACCAAGGCCACCCCCTGCCAGATTCTAACCTCAAGACTCATTAAGAATGCATTCTTAATAGGTTATAATCCCTTCAACCACAGCAGCCAGCTCCATATAGCCATTAAAGGAGACTCTATGCCACATGAGGGAAAAAGTTTTTGGGATGAATAGGTGTATTAAAGGAAAGAGAGTCACTGTCTCATATATGACCTGGAAATGAAACCAATGTGACTTACAATTGCCCTGTTTACTTTAATCGTCACTTTAGTAGGCTGACACATTTGTAGTGGCAAAACCTAATGACTTCATCCTTGTGTTTTTAATTGGCGGTTATGTGTCTGCTGAAAAAAGAGTGGTTAATTGCGGTAAGCGTGCTGAGACAGTGGTCGGAGTTTGGAATAGGCTGGAACATGTGACATTATTATGGGCATGGGAAACGGAGAAAGATCAAAGAACATTTAACTTGTGGAAAGTGCACAGGAGGAATGACTAAATGTGTAGGACTGGTCTAGCAAGCCCCCCCCCCCCCAAAAGAGCCCAAAACATAAAGGTATCTTCCTTCCTCAGGGAACCGGTTCCAGAGAGCATTCCTCATTGCTGTTTCTTCATGGATTTATAATGCTAACAGCTGTTTTTGTCCGATGACCAGTTAAATGTTCAGTTTTAATTGTTCCCTTTAATTGACCGACTTGATTTTTCATATCCAATAACCAACTTTCAACAAGCTAATGGACTACTAGTGGTGGTCTTACTTTGCTTCCTAGAAGGTATTACTAATTTCAAATGATCCCTAGCATGCCCCCATCCAAACCAATAAAGTTCCCAAACCCGAACTTGGCAGCCCCCCTTCCCTCATTCCCTTCAGGGCTACTGTTTCCCAGCAGCCCACAGTGGGGCGACTCATTAGCTTATAGAGGAGGCCCTATGGTAACACTCTGGCTGACTCTCCCAATCCTTTTAATTGGTATAGAGTGGCTTGGCTTGACTGGGGAGGTACAGAGCTAGCACAATAGAGAGTGGTGTGGCCACATGAACACACCCAAGCTGATGACAGCAATACGGTTGGGAACGGCCGCTAGGGAGCAGCTGGGAAGACGGCAGGGGGAGAGGAAACGGCAGACCTGAAGGGAGGAAGGAAAGGAGAGGAGGATTGGAGACGACCCATTTGTCACATGGCACACCACGTAGTAGTTTTTTTATAAATTCAATGACTAATTTTGTCTTACAGTAAGTGTAGGTCAGTGGGGAGTTTGACTTGGAAAAATGTGTTCTGTGTCGAAGCTTGGTGTAGCGCTTGTTGCGCAAATGCCACATGTGTGCTCTCCAGCAGAGGATTGAATCCTACTCCCACATTTGTGCACTGTTCTGTCTACTCCTACATTCATGAATTCCACTGTCCTTCAAACCTTTTTGGGTGTTATATTATTATGCTGGGGGTAAAACTGTAATAAATGTCTGAGATGTGTCAAATGTCAGGGTCGATCCTTTTTCAAATGAATCGATAGCAAAGGTTAGTCTTAAAAGTCAAACCGTATATCAAATTCACCTGTTAATTACTTACTGAAGATGTTCTTGTCGTCTTACTATAAGGTTTAGCACTGTAGCTGGGTAGTTGAAAACAGTCATGGCAGACCTCTTTTTCCTCCCGTTTTTTCTGCCTGATAGCAAGATACTTTAGGCAACAACTGGCGTACAAAAACATGCCTGTACCACAGTTATTTACACACAAACAGCAATCATCGACCGGTTACACTTATTTTGTATACCCTCAGTCCCTCTCTGGCCTCTACTTTCATTCGTCTTCCCCTCTGTCCCTCTCCTTGTCTGTAACACAGTATGTCATTTGTTTGGTCAAGACATGTACAGACCTCCACTGAAACAACCTTTTGGGAGTTTCCCAGGGAATTTGCATGTGTCTCGACCCCTGTGTGTGTGTGTGTGTGTGTGTGTGTGTGTGTGTGTGTGTGTGTGTGTGTGTGTGTGTTCACCTGTGTCTCCATGTCCTCTAGCCGCAACCCCCTGCATGTCCCTACCTGTTCTCTCTGACGCCACTTAACTTTTGAAAGCACAGAGGCAGACTATTAGCTTACCTGCATTAAAGGTCCTCAGGCCTGCTGAAAAAAATCAAGTCACAAGTCATTTTAGGGAGACATAACGATATATAGCCCACTCACTCCTGACTCCGCAATGGGATTTGCCCACATCCAGGATACCCATATATAATTGCCAGATGCTTTGTATGTGGGACTTTTCTTTTTGGTAAGCCTCACATTGCTTTCTTTGGATGAAGTCAGGTCTTTCCAGCGTCATTAGTGACAGAACATTTACAGATATAACTTGTTACAGAAACCACTTTAAAGCTGTGTTGCATTAATCTGGGTTGTTATAAACAGTAGTTGTTGTTATGTCAGCTGAGGAAACATATCTGCCAGTGGCTTTGGCAGTTAATGTCATTAACAATAACAGGCTGTTTGTAGTGTAGTTAGGCTAGGCCAGAGATAGCTGAGTGCTTGCTTCAGTTTCTTTCTGAGTGCTTGCTTCAGTTCTGGCATTGCCAGCTGCCTATTGCTTGAAGTTCTCCCTAATTTAACAGCAGCACTATAATTATATGTTCAAGAGTATGTTCTACCTTTTATTTAACTGAGATTTTTTGAAAACTGCATGTAGAGACACAGTATTTTACCTGACCCTCTACCTGTGTTTTCAATGTATATACTGTGCACACATCTAACTTGTTCATCTTAAGCCCATATTCGGATGAGATTAGTATTATCTGGGGACCACTGGTAATTTGTAATAATTACGGAGGTCGTCTGTGTTCTTAATCCCATGCGAATCAGCCATGTCCATAAAAATGTCTGTAAAACTTCCACCGCGAATTAGCCTACCTACCGTATACCGTAATTCACTGAACTCAGAGGTCCTATGATCATACTTATCCCCTTTGAGTCGACATGTCAGTGATTCGGGGTGAGTTTGTTTTCTTCTGCCCCTTCTTTCTGCCATGTGTTCCAGCACTAACCAATGCCTGTTGCGCTTGTTGTTCATGAAGTGGCTGTTACACAGAGCCATGACATCAGATCCGGGGGAATGTCAGTAAATTCGAGTAAACCACAGATTTCTCTTATCCTGTGCGAATGCTCAACATGAAACACAGACACTGAGGGGGTCATTTCTAAATTACATGAGGTCCCCAGATAACACTAATCCCGTCCGATTAGGGCTTTAGACAGTGTAATTGAAATTCACCTCTAGCCTTTTCTTATGCTATGTGATGAGACATACACAAAATGTTAGCTATTATTGCCATATTTTGAAGTTAAACAAGATAATGTAATTTTGGTGTGTGTGTGTGTGTGTGCATACGTTCACACATGTAGGCATTCACCCACAGCCTTCCTCTTTTCTAATTGCATGATGTGATGATCTGGGATTTATTTTGCAGTCATACAAGGTCATGAGTTGTTGAAGGTAAAAAGCTGATCTTAGTTGTTGTTACTTGTTTTTCCCATCCATTTAGGATTATGACTCCTCTGAGATGTTAGGGCTTGTACAATAAGTCATTGTTGTTAATTTGGCTGAATCCCACTGAGAAATGCAAGGTAAAACCAATCCAAGTTTTCTCCAATTTGTGAAAAGGAAACTTTCCCAAACATTCTCTACCACTTTAGTAGCCAAGCGGGGTGCTCTTCCCTTGGTTGGTCCAACACACCCACTGTAAACATAGCAATCAACCTCAGATGGCCTATAAAGAGAGTTGCAGCGACCTGGGCATAGTGTACCAACCGTTGTTCCCTCTTCCTTCCTATTCTTTGGAATAACGAGTCCCAGCTTTTACTGGAGTTTATTATTGGCAGAGCTCACTGACAGATCTGGGAAAAGTTTCATCAGGCCTTGCTATTGTTGTAACCAGGGATGGTTGATAGGAAGGAATTGTTCAACACCAGCTGATGGATGGGAGGAAACTGGGCCACAAGCACTAAGACCAAGTGGGGACACTCATGTTGGTGCTCACAATCATGTCATGGGTTTAGGCCAGCACAGCCACTGACCCACGAAAGTAGTTGCCAAAAAAGGGGTCTTCTTTCAACAAGTCGTGTGATGTTTCACACACGATGCATGGTTTCTATCTCAGGAACACTACGGGCTGAGAATGCCAAGTGTCTTAAACACATGACAAGAGCAATTTAGTGTGATCTTAGACTTGGCACTCTCCGGGGGCGAAACAGGGTGCGAGCCCACACTTGAATTAGAGAGTAGCTGAGATTAATTTAATACTTGGGAGTTTTTAATGCCTCGTACTTTCAAGTCAACAGCGATTTATTGGATCAGGTTGCCAGCATCTATAAAAATCACATTAAATACGCAAAAACAAATATTTGCCCTGGCCTATATAATTATCTTGAATTTTCAGATGCCAGCCCCCCTCTTTAAGTACTCAAATAAATATTGGATCGAAGTTGCAAATAAAAGACACGACACAGTCGGATGGCACAGGAAGACATAATTCTGTCAGCTTGGGTCTCCTCAGTGTGAGGGGGCCTAGTTTAGGCCTACAGCTTGTTTTTATGAACATAATATCTTTCTGTAACATGCTGTACTCTGTCTTCTTGACTTCTTCTTTCTATTTGTTCCCAATTGATGTGAGCATGATACATTATGCCCAATATGCTTTTTGAATTTCCCAAAGTGTGAGCTTTTGAGTAAACACAGTTGACTTTTTATAGCTACAGTTTTATTTAGGGAATATAACGCCACTTACCCTAAAAGCCTTTCCATCAATCAATGAATAAAATATTATTTGTTTCACGCTTTTAAAAGGATAGTTCACCCAAATTACAAAATCACATAATTGGTTCCTTACACTGAAAGGAGTCTATGACAAGGACAGACTTCAATCTTGGTTCTGTTTATCTGGGCTGTGTCACTAACTGCTAACTGATGGCTTGTTTAACGCATCATACAATGGAAGTCAATGTACCCTAAATTAACACGTTTGAATCTTAATGCCCAAATTCTCTGAAAAGATTCAATGACTTGATTTAAATTACTTTGAGATGATTCGGGCATGACATTTTCAAACATGCTCAAAGTAATTTAAATGATTAACTGCTATTTCCACGGAAACATAAGGGAGCCCATCTATGTGAGTCAGCAGTGTGTAAACATTGCATCACAATGTTGCATGCAGACCTTCCTTTTCTTATTGGCTTTTTTTTTCTCCGACCTACCGGTAAGACTAGAAGACCTGTGAGGAGCAAGACATATCAGTTTACTTGATACTGTACATTGCCAGCATGCTTCTGTCCAATAGTTCCCCCCACCCCCACCCCGACCTCTCCTCTCCCTTCAGTGTAGTTTCAGTAATAAGCTTGGTCACAATCCTGACACAGCACTTCCTCAGTCCCTCTTCAGTTTCAGCTCATTTCTGCCCCAAGGCCCTGCTGCCTCTTTGGACAATGCCTGTCCTTGTTTGCATCTCCCCCTCATTTCGGGAATCCCAGCGTTGCTGGTAACCACTCGCGGCTCAGGATGATGAGGTCACTGGCACTGAATAGCCCTTGCCCTTGCCCCTGCTTTCCCCTCCGATGGCAGGAGGGGTGTGATCTGCTGAAGAACAATGGACGCTTTCTCCTGATGCGTTAATATGGCCAGACAGACAGACAGACAGACAGACAGACAGACAGACAGACTAACATGGTCAGACAGTAGATGGGGTTGGCTATTTTTGGCACCATTGACCCCTCCTAACCACACACTGAAGGCCATAGTAGTTATTTTATCTCTACTTTTCTCCAGAATTGGACTGACCCATAGCTGATTGAAATCCAACTACCCGAAATACAGTTAAGGGCATTGAGAGGGTTGAGAGCAATACCACAACATGAGAGGACCACTTGCATCATCTGGCTCAGAATGGAATTGCAGTTATGTCACCATGACTCCATCATTGCTTGAAGTCTAGTCATAGTTTGGGCATTTAGATTTTGGTTCAGAATGGGTCAGACACAGGGATATTTTTGACATGGATACTTGAAGGCTTCAGTCATGGACTGTGTTTCATTACCATTTTGGTTCAAAGTTCATCCAGTTCAAGCCAAGGTGGAGCAGATTCTAACCACATTTCTGCCGTGTTCCCACTGGGCCATACCTGTTGCAACCCAATAAAGGCATCATTTTATTCTGCCTCCCACCCTGTCTTTAGCTGCTGAGCGATCATGATGTTTACTATGAACGCTATACTCTCTTCTCTTCCTCTCCAATGCCCCTGCGGGCACACATTTTCAGCACTCCGCAGCTCCTCTTCATTTTCTACCAAATCATTTAGATTTGATCAGCAAACTGCTAGCTCGCCCTGTGATGTTAGTGATGTTAACTTAAGCAAGTTTTGCTCAAATGTTCAACTATTCAGCTCCATGGATCTTCCTTCTCCCCAGCCGTATGCATGTCAGCTAAGTCTGCAGATGAGGAGATTCATCTGAAAATGAGTGAGTGAAAATCTGGCCTGAT
This sequence comes from Nansenia antarctica, assembly GCF_963989245.1. NCBI lineage: Eukaryota > Metazoa > Chordata > Actinopteri > Argentiniformes > Microstomatidae > Nansenia > Nansenia antarctica. The sequence goes on from NC_137674.1 coordinate 39,986,112, forward strand.
AGGAAGAGAGTTTAATGATCATAGTTAACATCATGATCACTCAGTGTTTAAAGGGCACTGTCATTTATAAAATGAAGCCGAGAGTGACAAAACGCATTCATTATTTCTCTCATGCGTTTGTGTTTCCTCGTCCAACACGTTTCCTGCCATTTGTTTTCGCACGGTGTCACTTGAATTAATATTGAGCATTTATGTTGCTCCTGCGTCAGCTGGCAATTTCCACTTCCGAGAGGGAAAACATCCTGTTTGGTAGAATTAGGCCAGTGGAAGATTTTGGGTCGGTACAGTTTACTGATTCGTGACAGGTGGTTGCATGTGGGTTTGTTTTTTTCTTGTTAATTTGCATACCTGTTCCCGGCTTCAGTCAGCCAGGTCAATGTAGTTTGGCGCTGCTTATGCAAATGAAGTCTGCTTGTGGGAGGAGAGTCATTGTAAATGTACAATGGACTTTTTTAGACACAGAAGTGTTGGGAAGTCAGTAACTCAAATAGACTGCATAGACATGATGGCAGTATTACAGCACTCAGATTAGTGTCACTAAATATGCCCTAACTACACCTAGAGTATATCTATAGCTAATATGAGCACAGTGAATGTATTCGATGCCTGGCCAAACTGTTGTGTATCCCAAACAAATCTGAATTGGTTGTGTCCTTAGTATCCTTATCCGCCACATTGAAACAATATCCTTTTCCATCACTGCAGTTTCTCTTGAAGACTTTCCTCACCAACTTTTGTAGCCAGTTCTCTTGGCCAATCTGGCAAATGAAGTCAGAGCACTTAACCAACACACCACATGTTGCATCAGGATATCCTGTGACGTGACCCTCTAATGCTAAAGGAAGAGGGGATTGCTGGGCTGTGAGATTAACATTATTCCTTTAATGGATTTCATTGAGGCTCTCTCAAACCTTATCTTTTATCTGCCATTGTGTTTTCAATCTCTTTCATCTTCTCAATCAATTTCCCTCCTTCTAAACTGCCCTCTAAATAAATTGGAAAAAAATGTAAGACTGGTTTCAAGATTGTGAAATTTTAGTGAACTTCCCCTTTAAACCCATCTGATAATTGCTCCTCTCTTCTCCTCTAGCACCTGGCTGAGTGGGATGCGGGTGACCCTGAGTGCCTGCTGCAGCTGGTGAAGGAGCTGATTCAGCAGTACCACCAGTACCAGTGCCAGCGTCTGCGTGAGAGCTCCAGACTGCTCTTTGAGTACGACAGCCTGCTGGAGAACCCCAACTATGGCCGCAGCATGGAGATCTACGCCGGGCGCATGAACAGTTGGGTACGGTTCACAACTTAACCTCTTCTGCGTCTGTGCCCAGTTTCCTACCTCTCTTAATGGGCATGTAACCCCAAGGAACTGAGTGTTATGCTCAGTAAGGCCATACAAAATATGAATTATTTAACCAATGCCCCGTTTCAACCCCCCCAAAAAAGAAAAAAAGATGCTAAATGATTATAATGTATAATTATTCGAATTATTATACATTAATATGGTTAATGCAAAATTAGCTGAAAAATACATTTATAATAATTTTCTAGCAGCTGAAACCTGAAAGTAGAGCAAGGGAGAGTTACGGTAGTTATTTTTAGTGATTAAAAGTTAGGAAACTCAGAGTTAGTTTAGATCTGCATATAAGGCAAGACCTGATGAACACAATGAAAAAAAAAAAAAAATCATATTTAGTATCTCAACTAGCTGACAGCTGTCTTAGTGCTGTTCAAAGTTTAATGCAATTTTAAAATGGCTAGAATTGAATATGCTTTATAGGTTTCAACCTCCATGGTGTCAAACATGGAAACATTTTAAATAGCAGCATTTTCATTAAAGCCACAATTACAAATAATGTATACTGTGTGACCACTGGATTTGGATAAATACCGGTATGACTTAAAAATAGCATTATGAGGTAATTACAACTGTCTCACCTTTCCCTAACCAAAACACCAATGACATAGAGTTGAGGCACTCACCTTACTTTTCTGAAAATGAAATCTGTTAAACAATTAATGAAGTTGTTCATCAACTAAGGGAACTAAATACAAAAAACTGTGTTGGAGAATACCATAGCCAAGATGCTGGGATGTAATGTTAATCTGTATTTTGAGTCAACTGTCCACAAGCATTTAAACACAGAGAAATATAGAAAAACCTAAAGAAACATCCAGGTCCAGACAAAACTCTACCAGTTCAGCTGTCTCCAGGGTCAGCAAATGAACAACAAGGTGAATGTGACTATCACAGGACAGCCATGTGAAATGGCGGATTATGCTAGGTGAGGATGCTTGTTCCTGACGTGTGTGTGTGTGTGTGTGTGTGTGTGTGTGTGTGTGTGGTGTGTGTGTGAGTGAGCGTGTGCGTGTGTGTGTGTCTGTGTGTGAGAAAGAGAGTGTGAGAGTGCAAGTGCACACGCAAACCTATGTGTGTGTGTACACTTGTATTTACGTGCGTGTGTGAGACACACTCTAACTCTCTCATCCATACACAGTCTGACCTTCCATAGTTACAGCACAAAATGTCCTATAGTTGTGCTCTGTTGGAGAAAAGAAACAGGAAAAAGGTTGCACAAAATACAAGAAAAGGTTGCACAAGGTTTTTAGAGGGCTTTCGTGCACATGGCTATTCTGTCTTTGCACATGAGATTATCCTCATACGGATGTGGTTAGGCTTGGTGTGGTCTATCGAGTAACAGACTATAATAGCAGTTAAGGTCATCCTGTTCATTAAGTACCTCATATCCTTTAGTCTTTTTCGAATTGGAACAATTATCAGCATCAAGCAACTACATTTATTGTTTCCTTTCTTTCCTTTACTAATCCAATTATTATTATTTTTTTAATTTTACAGGATTTGTCAAGTGATTTTTCCCCTCAAAAGACCAATTTGTCTTTCATTTGCCAAAAGAAAATATATCAAAACATGTACAGTATATCTGCAATCACATTTACAATTCATGCCTGCTACTCCTAATCGTTCCCATGCAGACTGCAGTCATACAAGCAAAGCTAAAGCTCCTGCATTATTTCCATATGACCTGTGTGTTTTACCCTGAGCATGTACTGTGTTGGTACACGGTGTGATGTTCTTTCCCTGCCTTACTTGTTCCAAAAGGGGGAGTTCTCCGCTCGCTTCCTTCTCAAGCTCCCTGTGGACTTCTGCAACATCCCTGTCTATCTCCTCAAGGTAAACACCATTCCACCCCTTCTTTTACATGTGTGTGCGTACACACACGCGCACACACACGCGCACACACACACACACACACACACACACACACACACACACACACACACACACACACACCACCTTTCTACATTATCCCTTTAAGCATGCAGCCTTGCATGTGGTAGATTTTTCTGTGTGCCGTATACAGTGTATTCAAATTCTGTGTGTGCGGTGTTTGTATGTTTGCATGCGCGCACGTGTGTGTGTGTGTGTGTGTGTGTGTGTGTGTGTGTGTGCGTGTGTGTGTGTGTGTGCGTGTGTGGATAATGTGTGTGTGTGTGTGTGTGTGTGCGTGTGTGTGTGTGTGCGTGTGTGGATAATGTGTGTGTGTGTGTGTGTGTGTGTGTGTGCAAGCAGGCAGGCTGTGGTCGCTGGGGCTGTGAGTTGACTAATCAGCACCCCGTCACTCCCTATCAGCTCTGAGCTGCGTGGTGTCTGCAGGCTGCGCAGACCAAGCTCTCTCTCTCTCTTCCTCCCTCCCTCCCTCGCTCTCGCCTCTCCATCCCGTCTTTCTCTGCGTATATGTTGTAGGGCCCGGGAGGACCCAGCTTGCTGGCCTTTTCCAGCCTGGACTGTGTTTGTGAAAGGAAATGATGTTAAACATAGGGAAAACAGCAGCCATCATCAGCATCACAGCCTTTCGTCCTCATGTCTCTCAGCACTGAAAAATAGCAGTCTCTTGGGACTAAGTTAGCTGTGAGTGGATTGGGCAGGATTTAGGCGTGCATTTCTCAGTCCAGATTGAGTGTGAAACCATTGTAGGTCAGTGTCAGTCTTTTACATCCTTGGGCTGAAACGGCTTTTGACATATCCTGAGGTGTGCACAGGTAGTGAATCTTTGAAAGTTAGTTGTTGCCTGAGTGTCTTGGGGTGTTTGGGAAGATGTTCAAAAGCTAGTCAGACACATCAACACCTTGAGACTGTGGGAGATTTGTGGCTGCTGATGTAACCATCAAAAGAGTCCTCTTTTGTCAAAACTGTTATAAGAAAAGGGGTCTAGCCTATCGATGTTCCTGTCTCCGTCATCATATCATGTCCATAGTGACACACACACACCCACACACATACAGAGCAGTGTATATATCTCAGCTATAGATGGCGTCATGTTGGAGGAAGGTTCATACCATCATCAAGGGACCATAGAAGACATCAGGAACAGCATCCACGTACAGACGGGAAGTGTTGAAAATACACCTCATCCTCCCGCACATCCCAAAGGAACTAGCTTTGCGAGTTTCTTAGGAGCAAGAAGACGCTCAGAGCGGAAATGCACTCTACCTCAGACCAATGGCCTGACTTTGCAAGCGACAGTTACATTACAATGGTTTCAATCATGGATGTTTTTTCTCTTTCAAATGTGTTCATTGACCCTCTAAATTACAGGGTTGCCCAGTACCACACTAACGATTTGACGTCTGACTTTCCTGTTTTCACTTATTGTCAAGATGTGTGACGTACGGTTATGGTAACAGCTGGCAAGTTAGCCAATTGAGGTTTAGGTTGTATCATGTTTTGTAACACTGACTGGAGGCACCTGTCTGATCATTATCTGATCATTAGGTGGGAGGGGCTGCAAACATGATTATCAATGAATCCCCATTTCTATCTGGAAGGTTAGAGAGTGACAGCCTCTGCGACAGCTTCCTGACACAGAGTCTGCGGGAGTTCATCGAGTAAGGTCTGAGAGGAAGGCCAAAATACTAAGTATCTTGTATTTCATTTGTTTGTTTTTGGCTACTCAGAGTGCATTGAGCACTACCTACATCTTGTATTGCCAACACACCCTCAATCTATCTACTGACTAATATCACAATGTGCTCTCCCCATTCCTGTTAGTTCATCCCTCAGGAGAACACTACACACCCCCTCACAACTAGGGGTGGGCATCGACGATCGATAATTGATCGATAAGGATCTTGGTCGATCACAAAATAAAACATTTGGTCGATCACAAAAAAAAAAAAAAAAAAATTTTTTTTTTTTTGTGATCGACCAAATGTTTTATTTTGTGATCGACCAAGATCCTTATCGATCAATTATCGATCGTCGATGCCCACCCCTACTCACAACCCTTCCAATCTATCCACCATGCTCAGCCGACCACAACCTCATTGTCGAACTGACAGTCAGCGGTCCAGAAAGCGGAGGCTAGCTCAGCTTATGCCAGTTTCATGTCCCTCCAATTCCTGGCCCTCACAGAGACATGGATCACACCGGAAAACACAGCTACTCCGGCGGGCCTCTCTGATGCCTACTCGTTTTCTCACTTTCTTTTTTTCTCTGGAATGCTTGACCTTCTTCTCTCCATCGACTTTACCATATCCTACTCTCCCCCGACTCATAAGGCGGGCAATCAGCAAGACCTCGTCTTCACTAGATCCTCCCATACCTCTAACCTTACTGTTACCCTCCTTCCCGTTTCTGATCATCATTTTTGTATCATTCTCCCTTCCCCTCAAATCCACCCCCTCCCAGTCAGTCTCTACCCACACTGTATCTTCTCCCCCACCACTCTCTCTCTCTCTTCCTCTGTCATATCCTCCCTACCGTCAATTGAATCCTTCTCCTTTCTATCCACTGATACAGCATCCTCCACCCTCCTGTCTACTCTCTCCTCATCCTTCGACTCTCTCTGTCCAATGTTCTTAAGGCCAGTACGATCCTCTCCACACACTCCTTGCCTCTCTGAAACCCTGCAAGCTTGTAGAATAGAGCTCTGGGCAGCTGAGAGGAAATGGAGAAAAAACGGCATTGGAAATGGAAAAAACCCTTGAACGTGCTTTATCTAACCAACTATCTCAAGTATCTCCTGCAGAACAACCTCTTTGCCCCTCAACAATCTGGAATTAAGACTGGGCATTCTACTGAAACGGCTCTCCTTGCTGTCACGGAGGACCTCCACTCTGCTCAAGCTTCTTCCCTCTCCTCTGTTCCCATTCTCCTTGACCTGTCTGCCACCTTTGATTTGATTTGATTTGATTGATCAGGATCCCCCCCTAGTCTTGCTGTGGTCCACACAAAACAAGAAATCATCACAACATATAACAAAGAAGAAAAACATCAACATACCTAACAACACAATAACAAAAAAAAAGAATTAAAAAAGTCAGCAATCCTCACAGCCTTAGTTTTTAGTGAGCATCACAAAACACAAAGTTGTGTGTATCAGAGCTGAGTGTAACCTGCCTATACAAACAGACAGGGGTTTTCAGAACATTAAACATTTTTACAAATGAAAAAATTATGTGATGCTTAACCTCTCATCAACTTTTAGCCGGAAGAGTCGGTCATGCATGTCGTTTATATTTGCTGTCATTGTGCACTGCAGGGGACGCCGAGCCCGTTGTAGCTTCCCTAGATGTGTTTCAGTAGTGCCTGACCAGACCACTAGGCAGTAATCTAATTGTGATAATACTAGGGTCTGCAGGACATGTTTGGTCAGATGTGGTGTTAAAAAAAAAAAAAAAACATCTCTTGACTACAGATATGTTTCTCTCCATCTTTTGCACAAGTGAATCTTATGTCTTGACTATGTTGGTTAATAGTCTAAAATTACATCAAGAAGCTTTGTTTCCTGTACTTGCTCAATAGAAAAAAAAGATTCAGCTGTGGTTTATAGATTAATGAGTTTTTTTTTAATCCAAATGCAATGCTCTTAGTCTTAGATATGTTCAGGACAAGTTTGTTTTCAGAGATCCAGTTAAATACTATCTGCAACTCTTTATAGAGGGCTGAGGTGATTACCTTAACTTTTTAAGCAAGTGGGAGATCATTTGTAAAAAATCGAGAAGAGCAGTGGTCCAAATGAAGAGCCCTGCGGAATCCCACACTGCATGTCCTAGCATTTGAGAGGCTTCTGTTAAAGAGAACAGAGTAAACCACCCGATACTTCTCTCCACACTCTCAGAACTGGGCATCTCTGGCTCTGCACTCTCCTGGTTTTGCATCTTACCTGGCTGATCACTCTTACCAGGTGACGTGGGGAGGATCGCTGTCCTCTCCAAGAGCCCTCACCACCGGGGTCCCCCAGGGCTCTGTCCTCGGGCCCTTACTGTCCTCCCTCTATACCAAGTCTCTTGGCTCAGTAATTTCCTTACATGGTTTCTCCTACCACTGCTACGCAGACGACACTCTTCCTGTCTTTCCCCCCCTCTGACTCACAGGTGGCAACACTCTGCGTGTCTTGCAGACATGTCTGCTTTGATGTCAGCCCACCACCTCAAGCTCAACCGTAACAAGAATGAGCTGCTCTTCCTCCCTGGGATCTCCATCACAATAGAGAACATTACAGTGACCTCCTCCCAGACAGCCAAGAACTTTGGTGTAATCCTCGACAACCACTTATCTTGTGCGGCAAACATCCCAGCGACAGTACACTCCTGCAGATTTGTCCTCTACAACATCAGAAGGATACACCCATTGCTCACCAGAGAAGCAGCTCAACTACTCGTCCAGACACTGGTCATTTCCCGCCTTGACTACCGGACACACTCCTGGCCAGGCTCCCTGCCTCTGCCATCAGACCTCTGCAGCTCATCCAGAATGCTGCCGCCCGTCTGGTGTTGAATCCCCACAAATTATCCCTCTCTGCTCTGCACCCATCACTGGTTCCCGATAGCAGCTCACATTAGATTCAAGACCCTTCCTACATGTAAGCAATGGTCAGCCTCCACACATCTGCCCATTCACTCTGCTCCTCCACCTCTGCTGGCCAACTGGCACCACTGCTTCTACGGGGTTGCAGCAGTCGCACTACCGGGTCACAGCTTTTCACTGTCCTGGTACCCTGCTGGTGGAGTGAGCTCCCCACCTCTGTCAGGACTGCAGAATCACTCCCTATGTTCCGCCATAGACTGAAGACCCATTTCTTCAGTTACAGCTTAACTGTCCCTCCTGAAACCTCCCCATCCCCCTGTTCAGTTTCTCTACTGTATATTAACAAAAAAAAAAAAAATTATCTTCTTCTAGCATTATGACAGCCAATGGCCCCTGGCCTGAGCAGAGATTACTTTTCTTGGGATGACTGATGGATTGATGATTCACTTACTTAGACAAATGTATTTGTTGTTGATTGATTGATTGAAAACTTTATTAGAAGATTTGCAGAAGTAGGTACATGAAAGTACATATTACATACAAGGTCAACTAACAGGATAAAAACCCAAGAAAGCCACTGGCTTATTTCAATTGGGGTCCTTGATTCTCAATTCATCGTTACATGTAAGACAGACAAAAAAACTAGTACTATCTACAAGATAATACAGACAAATAACTATTACTATCTACAAGATAAACATACATCCATCATGGGAAGAACAATACAGCAAAACATAAGGTATGTACAGCGGGTAGGACAGGTGGGGACATACACCACAGGTGGGGGCGGGGGACAAAACACAAAGTATGTACAGTGGGTAGTTCGGGTCTTTTAATCTGATTTTTGATTTAGAGGGTCCAGTTACGGATTGCAGCCTCCTGTAAATGTTTTTTGAGAGTGGTTTTGAAGGTGGGCAGTGTTTTGCACTCCTTTAAGATTATAGGAAGGGCGTTCCACATTTTTACTGCATAGTTTGCAAACAAGTTTAACCCCTTGTTTGTGGTGCAACGCGGTTGAACGTGGTTCGTGGAGCTTCCTCTGGTGTTGTATGTGTGGACGTTGTTCACTTTTTGGAAGTATGTTGACAGGTACTTGGGTGTCTTTGTGGTGTAGCGTATCTTGAAGACCAGGCCCAGTGCAAGCTGCTGCACTCTGTCAACTACTCGTAGCCAATCAAGGCTCAAAAAATGAGCAGCAACTTCTTGTAAGTTGCTTTGGATAAAAGGCGCCTGCTAAATGCCAAAAATATTAATGTAAATGACTCACGCCCAGCATGACACAGATAACCGGGTTTCCCCTATCACGACAAGACTACAGATTGACTGTTGACCCCTATTTGGGTTACTCCCTCCACCCCCACCTCAGATAACCCATAAGAACAGAATACGTTCTCTGTCTGGACCAACTGTGTACTAGCAGAAGAGGTTTGCGATGTCGCTGATGGGTGCAGAGTCGTATAGGACGACCATAACCCAGAGCAAAACGTCTGCGCGGTCTGAGCTCACTACAGTGGACATGTTTACCTTCCTGCATTGGCTGCCCAGCCTCGGGGAGCGGGGAGTGCTAGTTTTATGGGGCAGTCTGTCATAGTCAACAAGAAGAGGAGGAAGAAGGACGTTGAGAGAAGAGAGGGGGGGGATGGTATGGCACATGGCGAGACATTGGTGGTTTCTTTCCTATTAAAGGACATTTGGACCTTAGGGCACTATTTTCATGATTCAGCTCTTCATCCTATCTTGACCCTTGGGTTACCTCCTGTTGGATGGTGGGTCCCTTTTTGTTAATTTTTTACTTCTTCTTGTTAATTCTTGCTAAACCTGGGTCAAATAGTATTAAAATCCTTGTTGAGCATTTGCTTGAGTCTGCCTTGAGTGCCACATGGGTGGGATTAGCACTTTTGGGAATATTCCATTGGTTCAATTGCACCAGGCAAGCACAAGTACAAATCAGGGACCTTGCTCTCTGCTCTACCTGCTCGTTTCTACACAATCAAGTACAGTTAGGTGTTTGAAATCATCTAAAATACTATTTGATAGTACACGATAATAAATGCAATCCTGGAGGCAGAGCATGTGAGCGGAGCAGGCAACAGAGTGGATGTAATTTGTCAGGAGCGTGGAGCGGGTATTCACAACAATGGAGCGTGAGCCTTCTCTCCAGCTCCAATTTCGCTCCAATACCACTTGCATCACAAGCTCATGACATGATCCGACCAAAATATTGTGCAGATATTCCAATAGATTGCATTGAAACGTATTCAGTCAATTTGTCATTTTCACTTTCATTACTGAAGAAATGGCCTGTTTTACTTTAAAACAAATATGGTACATCCTTTCAAGATTAGATTTGGGTTTATAAAATGCGTTAACTGATTGTTTGGAGCAAGGTATGTTGCTGTCTTTTCAGACTGTCTACAGTAACTAACTGTGCCACTCAAGGAGCCTGTGCAGTGGCAGCTTGCCTCTAAATGTCACGTCAGCAAGCCTCCCAATGATCAGTGTGGAGAGACCCCCGCATTCGTGGCCGAGCCCTTTGCTCTCGCTTCACTTGAGGCGCGTCTTCCCCGCAAGCGCTGACCCATGTTGCGGCGTAAAGGCGCTCAGCAAAGGGACACAGCGGTTACTGTCCATTCCCGTGGGAAAACCTTGAACCTCACCAATCTTTAAGGGTGACCAAACCTAGGACAACTAAACGGGCCTCATGTATAAGGTGGATGAGGTCTGTTTTTACATGGTATTAAATAGCGGTATGTCTGGCAGGTCAATATGTACTGCTGTGCACACTCAGCTCTGTGAATTAGTTTTTGAATTAATTTTGATTTGCCACAATGGACAGTGTACAAGGTAAATTGCATCCAGTCAGCTTCACTTTAAAGACTTGTTTGGGCCCACAATGTCATTAGCAGTCAGTTAAACAGGAATTCTGCTAACCTATTTTTCATCCAGGTCCTTTTTCATCTCCTGCTCACAGCCCTTACTCTCGCTGGGCCATGGTCTGCCCGGGGCCTCCCCTCTTTCCCATCACGTCTTTACAACCCATGTGTGCTTCAGCAAGAACGTTTCTAATTATTTTTACTCTAATTATTTTTGTCTTTCGTTTTTTTTGCCGTTTTTTTTTTGGCAAACCCCTGAAGTTCCACAGGCAGCAGTCGACAGAGAAGGAGTAGGGTGAACCGGAGCCTCAGGCTCTGGCCTTGTCTTTTCCAGCTTCATTTATTCAGCAGCGTCACTAACTTGGTTATTTATGTACGCACTTGTTTATTTTTCCTGCCTCGTTTCACTCCTCTAGTTTCACTCTATTTGTGCTCCGTTGTTATTGATGGTCATGTTTGCCCATGGCTTGTATTTAAAAAAAGAAAAAAAGATGGTATCCCAAAAAAGAAATCTTGGTTCCCCTCCCCCTCCCCAAAAAAGCTAATATTGAAAAAAAGATAAAACAATGCAGAGATTGCATGGGAAAAAATATCATCTCTTATGCAACATTTAATTTTCAGGCTGTCCATGCAAATTAACATCTTTATTAGAATTTGAGTTAAAGCAAATAGAGGTGGGGGGCAAGAGAGCCCTGACTAGATCTTATTTTAGTTTTCTTTCCCTGCTCCCTTTTTTTCATAAATAAAATGCAGCAAATTGGCTGCAGCAAAAACTGAAGAAAAAAAGCTCAGAATTCCCCCCCCTCCTCAGGGCAGTGTTTAACAATGGCTCTGGTCTCACTTCCACTCCAGTAGCAGGAGGACAGCGGGAGCAGAGGGCCTACCGATGACAACGACTTGCTTTGCCCAAAGGCAGAGGAGGAGAGTGGGGGGTGGGGGGGGTGGGTAGTTCAATGTCTATGCAGAGGACTTAAGGAAGCCTTCTGAGCCCCCTCCACACATGGAATCACACTTAAATCAAGCAATAAGATGTTATTCACTGTTTCATGACGTCAAGACAGGCATACACTGCCTCTTGCTCTTGGCATACTGTGCCCTGCGTAAGTAATGGGACAGTGAAGCATTTTTTCTTCTTTTTCCTCTACATTCCAAAGTCGAGATTCTCCGTTTTTTATGGTATTTGTGTACATATTGGTATCACCATTCAGAAAAAACAATACTTTTTCTGCATAGTCCCACCTGTTTCACCCTGTTTCAGGGTACCCAAACGTGATTGGACAGATTTATCCTATTAATTTGGCATTTGCATGCATTTGTTATGTAGCTACCGTATTTGACAGATGCTCTGTTGAACAGATTCCCTGGACACATACTGTAGAGCTTTACATTTTCTTATGCCTTAAATATCCATCTGTATTTTTTCATGATTATTGCTTGAGGGCATTCAGAAACTTGTAATTCGAACGTTCAACCTGTTGTCAAAATGTTCAGCCTTCAAAGGGCAACCTTATATTGTATACTTAGGGTTAATATTATATATTATACACACTATTTCATGCATAGTCTTTCGGCACCAAGTTTGAAACAGAGTACGCTTTTTCTCTAACCTCCTATGCACTTGAGATTAGTCAATCAATTTGAACAGAATAAGTATGAATAGATCAAATTGCGAGCATCAGTAACAACAAGAGGTCATTTTTGATTAGGGCAGAGGGTCACATTTGTAGGCGTTCTTAACAAGAATAGTTTGAAATCACCAACCTACTTATTGTACAACCTCATCTCCATATCTTGATTAGTCAATACTGTATCTCCACAAGAAGCATGCTCAAAATAGAACTAAAGCCTGTTTTCAATATACTGTATTCAGCACTGGATAATTACTATAGCCAGTAATTATCCAGTGCATACTTGGTCAGTAGATCGAGTGTAAAGCTATGTCCCTCTATTAAGGAAATTGTGTCCTATTGTCATTTTTAGATCTGGGAAATAGACTCGCCTCTTTCCATCAGATTGATGAATTTAATATCAGCACACATGTATTATAGAGCTCCAGGTCTGGCCGTAGCATGTCTTCCTTTTCCATACTTTTATTTTTAAAATCTTGAATACTTTTATTATTTTACTTTGGCACTGCATTTTGATACAAAGATGTGTGTAATTAAGTTCTGCCTGAAACCTTAAGAATAATGTTAAATTGTGGTTCTATTGTGATTTAATCATCCTGAAGACCCTATAGCCTGAGGTAGGTACTGTGCTGCTTATATGTAAAACCTTTTCAACATAATAACATTCTGAGAGTGAATGGGGGAGAAAACTCAGAGGCTTCCAAACCCTGGACCCGAAAAATAAGTCTGTAAATAACCTTACAGTACTTCAACTCATTTAAAACATCCCATTATAACACATAGCTTGAGACAAACCATCAAAATCCTACATCGAGGCGTCGGTGCCACTGCACTGAGTCTTATCTCCGCACCTGACAACTCCCCCGACAAAACCTCCTTCCGACTCGACACCTCTCTCCCTCAAAGCCCAGATTAAAGGAGAATGAAGAGACATAAAGCCACTTGTTGCGGCCTACACTGATGAATCACACTTGTTTGGTGGAGAGCTGGAGAGGAGACACACGGGGCTGATGTTCAGGTTTGTTTATATGTTTGTCCATATTCACACTGGTGTCCTTCTGTTGCGAAATTGTTCAGACTTTTGCGATTTGAGGATCACTCAAGGAGCTGTCGATGCCCACTGGTACACCTTGTGCTGCACTCACTGCGGTTACCTTTCTCATCCGGTTGCCACATAGAAATTGCCCCATCCTTGTTCACCCACCCCTCATTGCTGCGGTTTGTGGGCCTTGACGTCCTCTTGGTGCAGCAGTTGGAGCTTTTGGAGAAGTCGCGGCTCAAGATAGTCTGCTGAGTCACATGATGACTGTTTAGCAATTCACTGTGCAGTCCCCCTCAAAAACAACCATGATATATCTCCCTGTCTATGGTCATTGGCGCACACACACACACACACACACACACACACACACACACACATTACATGACTGGATCTGACAAGGGTGTTGAGAAGGAGAATGTGGCCATGACATCATCCACTATGACTTCAACACCCTTCATTAGGGCTCCATTAAGGGTATAATTAACTGCCCCACAGCCGGCCATTACAGCTGGTGTTGCTCTCTGTCTCTCTCTGTGTCATCCTCCCCCCAATCTCTCACCAGAGGCGAAAGAGTTCAGACACACAGATGTATGGATACACTACTGTACTCTGCCTTTTGTACACTGGTTTTGTAACTGTCTTCTGCGGTCTCATTCATTTGACTAGAGTGGTATGACCTGTTGGCTGAGGCTTTACCACATGGTCTTAAATTAGACTTAGGGAATTGTTGTTGTCGTGTTTTGCATAAGAGCCAGGCCCAGCTCCAGCATGCATTGTTCAGAGTATAATGGCCTGAGTGAACTGTAAAAGCTACAGAGCTGGTGCAGTGGGCCTACTGTCAAGTAACCTCGTACTGCCTGCATGCGTGAGTGAGTGCGTGGGTATCGGCTGTGTGTGTACCGTAATTGTTTAGCTCAGTTCTGTTTAGGAAAAAACACTAAGTGCTGGACGTCGGATGATGCTTTGCTTGGATTCACTCCTCTAGCTGCCCATGTTCCACATGTCTCTGTTGCCCTGGGACTGTGCCTCTTCAGAGAGTAAGCCCAGGCCTGTGCGTGACTGCTGAGCATTTGATGCCAGAGCAAGTGGTTCTAATTTGCATCCTCATCCTGCCCTTCGATGCCCTAAATATTTACTAAGAGTACAGGAATCTTAAGAGCTATACAATAATTGCAGGTTACTCCAGTAATGCTCCTTCTTCCTCGTTTTCCTCTGGATCTCTCTCTCTATCTCTCTCTCTCTCTTTGCCAAAAATCTATTTTCATATGGAAAAAAAAGCTCTGCTCATGGTGGTCCAGTTCCTAGTCCTACACTTACTCTTTTTCTTAGTATGTCCACTTTCTTTTCAAGGTTAAGCTACTGTATGGCAAAGAATGTCAAGTAACTCGCTCAGCTGTGTATTCACAGCCGTAATCGCATAAAGCGGTGAGAACAGTTCTCCTGGTTGTAGGGGTGCCATGTCACTTGTGTGACCCCAGGTTCTTCAACTGCAGCTGTGGTGGACAGATGCCTCTGTGACATTAAGGGAAAACCTGCTTCTAATTTTGCTCCCTCCTGCAGAAAAAAAGATGAAACGGTTGTAGGTGAGTTGTTGGTCTGCAGTGTATATAGGGGCGGATACCTAAGATGTGGAATGTTGGGTTTAAGTCTGGGTTGTATGAGCACAAACAGTGAGTCATGGCCCAAAATATTGGCACCCCTGCACTTATGTCAGATAATGCACCACTTCTCCCTTCACTTCTTTTTCCTGCTTGTGTTGACATCCATGTGTTTAACAAGGGTTTTCTGGGACGTATATGTCCACACGTTGTCCATGTGGACCCGTCTGCTAGCCTCCATAGACGTCCACATTATTACATTTCATCCGTGCAGATGTGGAAATACTAATCCGCCTGTACTGTAGTCCAGTAGTACTGTCCTTGCTCATAGTTGAGAAAAGTAAAGTCTGTGGTTTGTATGCCAAATGCCCATAAGAACAAGTCTGTGAATCCATTTTTATATCACTTATCAAAAGAAAACTCTGCACATAACAACAGCATCATGGCATTTAGTTTGAGAGCAAGTTGCCCAAAATAAGAAGTAATTGCCAGTTTAGGCATCACTAATGCAGCCGACGATAGAAATCTGAAAAGGACAAGCAATGCTGTCACGCAGATAAACAATTAAGATGCGTTTAAAGAGGGTTAAATTACAGGTTGGACTGCACTTGAAGATGGAAATAAATGTCAGAATAACAGCCTCCAAACAACAATCAAAGAGAAATGTGCAGAGTGTGTATGTGTGTGTGTGTGGGGGGGGGGGATAAAATGTGATTGATATGAGATACTATAAGAACGCAGATTTACCAAGTTCCAAGATGTTACTGTGAGACCCATGTGGTAATTTAACATTAATTCTTTTGAACACGAATGAGTAATTGAGTGTCTCTTCACTACAATTTGACATCACTATAATGAGATGAAAGATTGACATAGAAATATGTGCCTGATAGGGAATTGTGAATTAGTTCTAGTCCAGAGTATTAGTCAACAATTTGTATTTATCAGTGGGGACAGTTTAGTAAGTCCATTATATCAAATATGGGTTACATTTGCTATCGTAGGTCATTGATTGCTACAAACTGCACATGAAAGACAGGAAATATGTTGGGGGCCCTCTCTCTGCTGACACAGCCATCTGAAGTTCCTGTCTCTGTCGCAAGACAGTGGACATAGTTGCAAAACGTTAGGATGTTGTGGGTGGGTGTTCTTTGACGTCTTAGCAATGTTACATCAGGGTTCCCATGTTATGGGGATGAAGAAGAACAGCAACAGGTCATCAACTGGTTTACTGGTTTACTCTTGCAATAATGGGAGTCCCATCAACCCATCATAAGTCACTGCTACTTTGAGGCAGATGTTGAGAATGCACTGTTCATGAACCATCATACAGATCCAAAGATAGAATTACCACAACGAATCTCTAAAGGCTTTATGGAGGCCTACATAGGGGATTCACAAACAATGTCAGAAAATGAGTACTTAAAATGACTGTAACTTGTAAAAATGTTGTTACTACATAATTACAATATTACTACATAGGTATAGGGGCAACTTAATAATTAAATAAATAATTATCCTACATTGTATAAAAGGTGTTATAGTAGGTCCTTACTTTTTTAAGGTTATACTTATTATATTCTTTAAACTTATACAATTGTAATTTGTTGGAAGTGGGACCAAGAGAATCCTGTTAACCCTATTATGTTACAATATCAATCAATACACAGCAGAGTGTTTGATATAACCATCGATCCATTGGATCTTAGATGCTCCCAAAGTTCGGCCACCGAAATTATTTGCCCGAAAATAGCAAAAAAAGCACATTCGGTGTTCGGCCGAATGTGTGAAAAGATTGAATGTCTACCGGATACCTCCTTTTTTCAAAAAAAGTGCATGCTGCATGCTGTTCTGTGAACGACAACGAGCGGCAGTTTGGCATCTGTTCTCTGAACGACAAGGAGAAGCACATTCAGACATTAAGGGTGAATCCCAATTCACCCCTCCGGCTCCGTTTTCACCCCTTCGGCTCCGTTTTGCGCGTTCACGTGTAGGGGTAGTGGCGTCCCAATTCATTTTACATGGAGTGGTAGGGCTAGGGCTAGGGCTATCCATGGCTCCATTTGGAGAAAATTTGGACCCACATTCCATTCGGAGCCATGAGACTCCCTTCCGGC
Organism: Nansenia antarctica; assembly: GCF_963989245.1. Taxonomy (NCBI): domain Eukaryota; kingdom Metazoa; phylum Chordata; class Actinopteri; order Argentiniformes; family Microstomatidae; genus Nansenia; species Nansenia antarctica. The sequence goes on from NC_137674.1 coordinate 40,003,195, forward strand.
ATGCATTGCGAATCATCTACAGAAATGTTATTTTCGCTCTCGTAAATACGGAAGCTAGCCTGAAATGTCATTTACTTTTTCTGTAATTACTTGTAATTAAAGACTTGAAAAATTATGATAACCATCGTATTATCTTAGTTTAGTGTAATTTCAATGCATTATAGACCTTTTCTTTATAACAAGCATACAAAAAAAAATCGCTTATATGTCGAGGTGCTGTGTCTAACGTTACAGGCTGATTTGTGGCCGACAGTCGTGCATATGACATATTTCCATGTCTGATGGCATATGACACCTACTAATGTCATTTCAATGCATTATAGACCTTTTCTTTACAACAATCATAACCCAAAAATCGCTGTTATGCCGAGGTGCTGTGCCTATGCTTAACATAGAAAGTTCCACAGTCCAGCGCGCTCGGGACAGCGGGCAGGACACCGGAGCCAGCAGGACACAGGAGCACTCATATCTGCGCGTTTGTCACAGGCTGACAGTCACCGTGTTCCGCTGCCCCGACGTCAGTCCCATGGAAGTGTCAAGCACAGCCTTCCCCATAGAAATACATCGGTGCGCGATTTACATTTCAGAGATGTACAATCATGTTTATTTAGAAATAAATTATTACCTGTGGTGTTTGACAGCATGATAGGCGCGAATTTCCCCCTCTTGGTGGTATATGACGCTATAGTTGTTATTATACCAAAACAACCAGCAATCTAATCCGAGCAGTTGTTATTATGTAATATTATTGATGGATGTGCCATTTTTGATGGAGGGCAGTGAGCGGGAGACTCATCAAGGACATGTACCGTAGTTAACTAATGCAGTGGACAGTGGCTGTTTCTCCAGCGTTCCTGTCACATCGGATTTAGTAACGTCATAAAAATAAATCTGTAAGTCATGCATTTTTCCATGTTTCCCTTTGATGGCATATGACGCCGTAAATGTAACTAAAGTTCAGCCGCGAAGTTGTTGCACTGTCGTCCTAAATCAGTGCAGACCGGCAGCATGAGAGCACAGGTTTCATACAGGTTAGAGCTTATTCTGTCATGGTCTGATAATGAAGCATTGTTCTTTTTTATTTGATGACTTGTTTGATCGATTGATAGCGTTCAAGTTCATTCAAGTTGTGAATGAATCGCGAGCGTCAATGCTTTTCTACGACACTACGGATGACGTATCAGTCGTGAAGGGTTGTCCCATTTCTTAGGGGAACCACTACAGCTTGTGGCTCTGTTCGGAGGCCTTGGCTCCAAAGTGAGTGACTACAAAACGAGCCGAAGTGGAAGAAAGAGAGAAAAGAGAATCGGGATTGGGCCTATGACTTCCGTTTTTGTTTTTGCGACTTCAAAATAAAAGTGCAAGCTAAGCGATCACTGGAAACTGATGGGATCACAGCTACGTGGCAGCTGCTGGTGAAAGGGGTAAAAAGCCAGCAGCCCATTTAATGTTCAGAATAAAAAATAAAAATACAATTTAAAAAAAGATTGTAAAATGTAAATACATTTCAGCGTTGTTGAAAATCAATGACACACTCACTAGTCAACTAACACAGCTTGTTTTGTGAGCCTGCTAACAATGTAGTGTTATAGTTAACTTGGTAGCAGTGGGGATTAGTCACCGAACCCATTGATTTGCAGTATTTTGGCTTGACTAGCGAGTGTGTGATGTGATTTTTCAACAACGTCGAAAAACAATCCCGAAAAACAATGCTGAAAAACAACGTCGAAAGACTACCGCACTCGGTATTCAGTATTCGGCCAAGTCCTTAATTCCGGTTTCAGCTTCGGCCAAGAATTTTCATTTCGGTACATCCCTTTTCTTAGTGTATTGTATTTTTCTTCTGCCTACTAGTCATAGTTGTAGTTTATGTGTTTCCTACAATATACTTCACAGGCAATGCCTGCTAGGAGGTCTGGACTTGGTCTTGGATTTCTTACTCAGACTCCCCACGCATGTAAGATCAGTGTTGTGATAATGACCAGGTGGTATAACATCTGGCTGCTGTACAGGTGTGAATCTGCTGAGAGAGTGAGAGAGAACAAACGAGTGAGAGAGAGGGATAAAGGGAAAGAGAGTCTGAGATACATAGCTGCACCTGCCATATTTAATAGCTCCCTGGCCATGACTGGACACAAATTGTTATTGTGTGTTTACTCGAACATACATGCTCTCACGAACAGGACACACATCATTGTGGTCACAGGAGCCCCAAAGTCATTGCAGAATCCTCTGCTGTAGCGTGTAAATACACCCTAATCATGGTTGCATCTGCAAATAACCAGTGCGTGCAGACGTGGGTGCATTTGGCTCCCTGGCCCACTCTCTCAAAGCACCTGTTTAGCCAAAGCACTTGCTCCTGTGTCTGTTTTTGAAGTGCTACATTGGTAAGGAAGAAAAACAGGTTGTGCAAGTCTTGGTCTGGGTTGGGCTAGATGTTAGGTCTTCATTTTTGGTTGCCAGTAGGCAATCTACTGTAAAAACTCATTAAGTCACAATCAAGATAAAAAGTTCAGGTTTTGCAAACAGAAAAAAAGAAGACATGAAGATGATGAACATTGCCTATTCGCATGCCGATTTGTTTGCCCCTAAACTGCACTGCCTCTAGGTTAAGTTCCAAGATGGTTTTGCATTTAGGCCAAAGCTTTTGTGCCAGTCAGGGCTTTGATAGGAGGTGGGAGAAGCTGGTCCTTTTCATGTCCCGAAAGTTGAACGAACCTAACTCCATGTGAACTTCAAGGGCTTACCCAAAAGCGATTTACTGTCTTAACTGACATTTATGATGTGGAAGAGGGATGCATGACCTTCAAAACTGCCATTATCAAAAGCAATTACTGCAAATGGTTATTTTCTACCCTTCACCAAACCACCTCCCCTTCCTCCTCCTCCTCCTCCTCCTCCTCCTCCTCCTCTTTGCATCATCGTAATAGCAAAGCACTCTGTGGTTTGGCCGCGAAGGGGTTTGTGTGCACGCTAGCGCTCATGTTTCATTTGAGCGAACGTGTTAACTAATTAAATTAATTAATCAAGGTTTATTAATCTCGGGAAGCATATGTCTGAGTGAGCAGGAGAGCGGACACTTGAGCGGCACACACACACCGAAGGGAATGTCGGCAAGCGTATATGGAGTGCACAGCTAGAGCAAATGCTTAGGCAAATACAACAGACAGAGAGAGGGTGAGAGGCAAAAGGATAAAAGGAAAAAGTTTGAGGGAGAGAGAGCAATATGGAACGGAATAGGCCAGAAATCAAAAGTCAAAGAAAAGAGAGTGTGTGTGTGTGTGTGTGTGTGGACTCTTAACAGCACATAAACTGCTCCTACAAAATAATTGTAATCGGTTAGTTGGCATTTGAAAGATTTGTCCACGTTATTAAAGCTGCTTTGTCCTCAGTCCCTCTTTCTTACACTAAGCCTAATGAAACAGCCTAACATAACAAGTATAGTAGCTATCATAAGAAAACAAAGTCTCCAGTATTTCCAGAGAACACAGTCAACAACGACTGGGTTTGTCTGGCTAAGTAAGGAAGATAGCTAGCAAGCTATGTCATGCCTATAAAACAAATCAAATTGAGAAAAAAATGTAGAGCAAGGGTCAGTGTGAGTGAGGTCAAGGGAGGTTCCTATGAGTCTAAACGAGCACACTCAGTAAATCCAAACAGGTCTAGAGAAACAAATGCAACCCATTATTAAACCTCTCAGATCAGCCGTGTCAGGACATGTCCATCCAGAGTTGGATATTGCTCTACACCCTAGCCAAAAATAGACATCCAAAACAGGTTTAAAGTGGCAAACTCCACAAATGTAAATATCAATTTGTGGCACTCCTCTCCTTCTCCAGTAACGGTGCACCAACCACACCCCTCATACACTGACGCCAAATGTAAAGCCTTGAAGTCAGAGGAGCTTTGGCCATTGTTTTGCCTTATCACAAAAAAATCGGGCATTCCATGGACATAGAGTAGGTCAGTATGACAGTTTAACAATAGTGTGTCTTTTAGTGACCCGAAAGTGTGTTAGGAGTGTGATCTCAAAGACAGAAAAGGGACATTTTTATTTTCATACCTTTCTCTTTTTTTTCCTAATTTGTTTCTATTGTACCCATCCGTCCCTCTTCAATTGACATTTATCTCTGAATCTCTGTTTTAATTCAAGCCATGCCATAGGGTTGCCCCTATCTGTTCATGGTACACAGTTTCTCAGGGAAACAGGTGACAACTCCTCACCTCCTCTGCAACAGTCCAGCGCACTCGCGGTGGCAACCCGGTTGCGACAGTGACGGCGACTTGTCAGAAAGGTTGTGCCCTGGAGCAGCCGAGCAGTTCACTGCCCCTGATCCCACCTTGTTTTGACACATGACTAAAGCACCACTGTGACACCCTGACCTTTCTCTCTCTCTATCTCTCTCTCTCTCTCTCTCGTTCTCATTAATGCCTATCTCTCAATCTTTCCTTTTGTGCAGAATGTGCAAATTGCACATTTCATTTTTTATCTCCTGCCTTGGTATAGGATCTTTCCTAATAACAATGTTTGGGTCTCTTTCTTCATGAGTTACTTTGCCCTATTGTATCTGTCTGCACTTTTTGTCCATTCAATATGGAACATGTCAAACATGTTGAGAGGACTTTTTCCTCTCTCTGTGGATGGGATGATTCTGATATGCTTGTGAAAAAAAGTAATGCCATACCTACACTTTCTTTCCTGCAAATGTTTTGCCCAAATACTCTCCTACCCTGCTTGCTCTCTAGGCTTTAAGAAAGTGTAGGTATGGCATCCTTTTTTTCAAGCATATCAGAATCATCTCATCCACAGAGAGGGGAAAAAGTCCTCTCAACATGTTTGACATGCTCCATATTGAATGGACAAAAAGTGCAGACAGATACGTTTGCGTCAGTGACAACATGTATTGCATCAGAAGGACAGTGCCATGGCGCCTTTTCATCCATGACACACCATGCCATTTAGTCTTGGCTAGTCCTACCGCTGAAATAGGTGTGGATAATTTCTGATGACTTATGTCGCTGCATGCCTAGGATGCTAGTGAACTGGCACTGAATTGTTTGCAGAGGATGAGCAATGTTGTTTAACTAGTCGATGTGTGTTTGTCATTTCAGGAGGCTAGTGTGAAATGGCAGCACGTTATATGTGTCTCGTTTCAGCTGACGATGTAGGTCATATGTATCTGTCTTATTCAGAATATTGCACCAGCTTATAGAAAAACAGATTTATTTTGTATAAGATAGAATATATTTGCGTTTGCGTGACCATGCGTCAATGGAGGCTGGTGGAGGTAGAAATCGAAGGCAGGCTCATTGTAATGCATGCATAGCCATGTTCATACAGTGCATACAGTACCCTTACCATCCTCTTTTCCTTCCATAAGACATGAACACTTTGTCCTCTTCAGTTTTAGACAGAGAAGGGTTAAAGCTCTCTTCCTCTCCTTTAGTCTTGGGCATAGAAGGGCAGAAGAGCACCCACTGCCTAAGGAGGGTGGAGGTGCAGCACACTATGTACGGCATCCACTCATGCTCCACTGACCCTTGTACGACCCCAATCCTAAAGGTCACCACCGGCCCCCCGCCTCCCATTGAAACCAATCCTTCCACTCGCTACTGTGATCACTAACCCTACCCCCCCAACCCCCCACACACTGCAAATCATGACTTGCACCCCCCCAACCCTAGCTTAGCATCAGTCTCAGGAGAGATCCCTCAGGTTTCCCCCCACTACACGCCCCCATGGAATTAGTTCCATCTGGCCTAGTTTTTGCCCCAGCTCCTGATAAACCCCCCGCCTCATATATATATATATGTTTTTTCTCTATTTCTCTCTTCCTCCTTCATCTTTCTCTCTCACTCTCCGTCATTATTCCACTCTCCCCATTTTGCAACTCTTTCTCCTCTCTCCCTCTCTGAGCTGACAACCTGTTATGAACCCTTTGGCAGCTCTAGGACAAAAATGTAGTTTTTCTAGTGTCAGCATTTGTCTCTAGCATTACTGTACCATTGCTTTTAACAGCAAGTGAATAACATGGCCATATTGGCCTGACATGCTCATTGTCGCATTGCCTCATTGGCTAACCATGGCAATGTACAGCATCACATATCAAGACAACAGTGTTAATCTTCTCATAGAAATAGCTTCTTGGCAGGCTCCCATGCTTGCTTAGTCAAGCTGACATGCAGTTTATGCTCAAACAGATAGGCCCACTGGAGGAATAGTGTAAAACATGGGGGGGGGGGGGGGGTTGTCTCTGGCTGTGTCTTAAATTGATAATTGGCATCTATGAACTCCCTAGCTCTGGTTTGTATGAGATAATCTACTCAATGGCTGTTTACCAGTGTTTAAAATGTGCCTGTTATATTGTGTTACATGCTTTTTGTTAATGAACAATGTGTGTCATATGTTGTGTACATGTTCCTGTGTGTTATGCTTGTGTGGGTGTTCATAGAATTAGAGCAAACCCCTAGAACTGTCAAGTCATTACGTTGCCTCAGTGGTTTGTGGTTAAACTTCCAAGTCTTCGTTACACGGTCATTTAGACCGTCCCAATGCTCTCAAGCCACTGGCAGGGAACAGTGATGGTTTCATTAACAGTGCAGTCAAACAGAAGTATCCATTCCAGCAACACCCTCACTCAAGCAACAGTAATCCAATAACAATCTTGCCCCAGTAAAATCTGTTTAATCAAACCAGTGTGCAAATTAGCCATCCCTCAGGCTAGCCTCTTGAGCTAGCAGCTTTTAGTTAGCCAGTGTTTATGTTTGATATGTACAGTGGGGGAAATAAGTATTGAATACATTGTGTCCAGTAAATGTATTTCCAATGAGCCTATTCAAGTGAAATTTGCACCAGACTTTGGTATTAACTCAAACAATCCAGAACAAAAAAAATCTAAATATTAAAGTCCATATGTAAATAAAGTTATGAATGAATGAATGAATTAATGGTCTTTATTGTCATTGCTATAGTACAGGTACCAAACAACGACATTTGGGAGGGGTGGCTCCCCTGGTGCTAGGAAAGAAAAAAAAACAAGAAAAAAAAAACAAGAAGGGAAAGGAGCTGGTTTACATAAATAAAGGCTATGTACACTATCCACTATACTATACTGTACAGATAAAACGACTAGGGTTGTCATATTGCACATAATGTTATTGCACATTCATTTAAAGTGTCGCAGTTTGCAGGCTTGAAATGTACACATTTGTGCCTCAGCACTACACCTAATTTTTTCAATCCAGCAGCTGCCATCAATCTGTCCAGACTGTCCAGGGCCCAGACAAGAAGGGAAAAGAGCTGGATTACATAAATAAAGGCTATATACACTATCCACTATACTATACTATACAAATCAAACACTGTGCTGTACTCTATGCTATGCTATAAATATCCTAACATTTCCTATCTCTGAACCTTATGTACCCGAGGGTTGTCATATTGCACATAGTATTATTGCACATTCATTTAAAGTGTCGCAGTTTGCAGGTTTGAAATGTTCACAGTTGTGTTTCAGTATTGCACTTGATTACAATCTAGTAGCTGCCATCAAATTGTCTAGATTGTCCAGGGCCTAGAACCTAGGTCTTTGCTGTGTTCAGGGCCTGAATGGCCCTGGGGTAGAAGCTGAGCTTCAGTCTATTTGTCCTTGCGGACATGGTCCTGAACCGCCGGCCCAAGGGCAGCCGAACAAAGTGTTCGTTCCCAGGGTGGGATGGGTCTCTGGAGATCTTGGAGGCCTTCCTGAGGCAGCGTGTGTTGTACAGCTCTTCCAGAGAGGGGAGGGGGGCGCCGATGATCTTCTGGGCCGATCTCACGACTCTCTGTAGCACTTTCCTCTCTGCGGCTGTGCAGCTGGAGAACCACACGCAGATGCAGTAGGTGAGGATGCTCTCCACTGTGCAGCGGTAGAAGGTCACAAGCAGCTCCTGTTTGAGGTGGTATTTCCTGAGGACTCTCAGGAAGTAGAGCCGCTGTTGTGCCTTCTTGATGATGGTTGTATGTGCACTTGATGATCATCCTGTATGTGCACCCCCAGGAATCGGAGGGTTGAGACTCTCTCCACGCTCCCTCCATCGACGAGCAGGGGCTGGACCTCAGATTTTTTCCTCCTGAAGTCCACGATGATTTCCTGGGTCTTTGACTGGTTCAGCAGCAGGTTGTTAACCTTGCACAGCTTGCCCAGCTGCTCCACCTCGTCCCTGTACGCCGCCTCGTCCCCCCCCGAGATGCAGCCCACCACGGTGGTGTCGTCTGCAAACTTTACGATGCAGTTGCTGGGGTGGACGGGGGTGAAGTCGTAGGTGTAGAGGTTGTAGAGGATGGGGCTTAGCACGCAGCCCTGGGGGGACCCAGTGCTGAGTCTGAGGGCTGTGGAGGTGTGGGAGCCCACCCGCACCCTCTGGGGGCGGTCAGACAGGAAGTCCTTGATCCATGCACAGATGGAGTGTGATAGTTCATGTCAACAGTATGTCTGTGTCAATGCCAGTGTACTCAAGGAATTAGGAATTGAATGCTCTCATATGGCACATTTCCACTGTCACTTTTAACTCCGGAGCTTGGCCTAGTCTCAGATTGTACGTGTCGATATGTGAGGACTTGCCCAAAATAAGTCCAGGGCCATGGGCTTGGTGGGCCTACCCTGACTTTGGTCCATGGGGATATTTTTGCAACTTGTTGGGACTTAGGGCAGAATTATTTGGAGGTAGGTGTGTGTACTGCACCTTTCCATTATGTTGCTCTGCTAGTCTATGAGTCTAGTCTTCTACTTGTTATGTTACAAAGCATGAAAACATGTGTATGTAGCCTACTAGGGGTGCAACGGTTCTCGGTTTTATATTGAATCGTACGGTTCGCCATCCACGGTTCAATGCGCACTAGTGAATTGAGGCATTTTCGGTTTATGCTGCGTTCCAAAAAACTGTTCGTGCTGATCGTACACATTTTTTGGGAACGTGGCGAGCAGAGTTTTGGATTCCTACAAATCTGTGGTGTGGGGGTCATTTCCGTTTTAGCATTGACTGCAATGATGAGAGAACGAAAACAGTGAACAGAAACGTTACTGTCTGCAAGCATTGCTTAACGCATGTCGTATATATGCATGTGTATATGCGCTCTCGCCTTGCTGCAGAGAATGTCGACAAGCTTATCTTTTTACAGAAGAACCTCACAATATAGGAATAGATAGCTGATATCTGATTGATGTTGCACTTTACATCCTGAATACCATAACCTATACTGAAGTAAGGATATGTTTATTTAAAATAGGCTAATGGCTACTTTTGAATTTGTTTTCCCCCAGATTGTATATGGGCTACCAGCTGTCAAGGCTACATTTTAAAGTGTTTTTTGTTTATATATATTTATATCAATATACCAGTCATATTCTGGAATGTGTCTGAATGTTAAAGTTCCATAAGTATAAGCAAAATAAAGTAAAGTAACAGTTTGTAAATAAATAGTAGCATTTTTTTTTCTCCTTATGCACAAAACACGTAACGAAACCAAACCGAAACTCACCTTTCTGACATTGTTGATAGTATGCTCCTCCCTACTCGCACCAAGTCCTCAGAACCACCCTCGGTGATGGAAACACAACTTACCCCAAAAAACACAGGTGCTTACACCCCAAAAACAACAATACCCAGCATGTTAGCATATCATATGGGGCGCCAGAGAACCTCGAAACAAGCAGGGTGTGTGAATTATGAATATCTCCTTGCATGCTTTCCATTATGTGCACTCTTGGATTGACCCCAGCAAGAGGCCTGCTGTACCTACTACAGTACATCTGATCACCTGTACAAATATACACAATACTCTCTCTTGTTCATTCACTCACACATACCCTCAGACATGTGTACAGTCCTTCTATCAGTTGGCCTCTTGACAGCACATGTTATGGCATGTGGCAAATGCAATGAATGCACAGTACATAGTAAGGCCACATCATTGCAGTGACATGCTATCAGTGACACACAATCTGTGACACTTGGCTGTGATCACACGCATGAGTCGTGCCAGGGTGAGAACCCAGCCTCTGTCTCAATTGCATCAGCATTGGTCACTTGATAAAAGAATGTCACACAACAGCATATACTGTATGTTGTTTGCTGATGCAAAGGAGGGAAAAGGCTAAATGGGTTTAAACATTTTGAGAAGACAGTAATGTGCCAGTTTGCTTTTCTGTCTTTGCCAATCATTTAGAGTTTAAAGGTAGATTCAGCAAGAAGCAGTCAGTACAAGGTGCGGGGTGACGTTATCTACAGACAGACAAGGCGAAACAAGACGATCCACTCGCCAGCTGTTTTTCTTCACGCAGCACTGCTGTGATAAACGAGTGAAACATCTTTCTTTTTTGCGTTTGAACTCTCCGAAGTCAACCCGCTACTCGGGGCAGCATCACATCACTGAATCAACCTTGAAAGTGATACAGTATCTGGATATGGTTGGCTTTCTTTCTCTTTATAACTTAGAAGCTTTGCCCTCTTGTCTCTCATCATCCAGAACATAGTTGATTTTCATTGCTTCTCATCAGTCTCGCTTAGACTGATGAGTCGTTCTGACTGTACGTCGTCTACCCAGCTGTTTGTTATCCTTTAACAGTTGACAACCTGCGGTTGTGACTCACATACAGTTACTTAGTCCGATCTCATTTCCAGGCAATGAAGGTGTGTGGGTGGTTTGGGGTGGGGTCACAAAAGTGTGTCTTTCTCTGTCTGTGTGTATATATGTATCTGTGTTATATTTGTTTGGAATATTCTAATTCACCCAACTGTTGGGTTCAATTAAGCAATGAGGCATGAGACGCCATCCCTCAGCTGTGACTTTATTTACAGTAAAGCAGGCACTCAAGTGCCTTATTGCTTTTATACAGCAAAACATTGCTTATTTGTTAAAAAAACTAAATTGATAATTGTGATGAGATAGAAGTGACTAGAAAACAATGCATAGTATTTATTTCATGCACTCAGAAATATAGTTCTCAAAATGACCACTGTTAAGGTAGTGTAATTCAAGTGTGCAGGGATATTACTGCATTGTATTATAAACAGGTAAAACGCGTCGTAGCTGTTACTTATTCAGGGAATACAAAATGGCTTTGAACGCCTCTCGGCAAATCACAATGGTGGTTCTGATCCAACTGTTGTATAAATTGAGATAATCGTCTAGCCAGGCTTAATGTACCCTGTGGGGTGAATCACTGTTGCCGACATCATACCATGAATGACACCTTTATCCCATCATTGCCCTTAGGTGTTCTTTTTTTTTTTAGGAGAGTGAAATTCCACTTTCCCTGTATTACAGTTACTTCGACAGGTGGGATTAGAGAGGAAACAGACAAAGAGGGGTGACAGGGGGGGCACAGAAAGTTAGGACTGGGAATTGAACCCTGGATTCATAGGTGGATGCAACGCATCGTTGCACATGTACACAAAAAACTTGCAGATCATCATAGATAGTAAAAGTAATTATTAAAAAGTAATCACTTTTTTCCTTTTTCCAGTGATGTTTTTTTTCTCCCATTTATGAACTCTGGAACTTGGCTTCCCTTTGCTGCCACACCCATCTCTGGACCTGCCTTCTACACACACCTAATTCTCCCCCCCTCTCTCTCTCCCTCTCTGTCTCTCTCATTCTCACTAAAACACATACACAACGTGACTGTGGCAACAGTGTTTAGGTGTGTTTGGGTCCGTGTGTCCCTGCAAACTCTTTGCAGCAGGGTGGTTCCAAGCATAGCGTTCGTGCCCTGTAATCGCCTACCTATTGTCTATATGATAAAGTTGAGCCCATTTGCACGGCACGCAATGTGACGACATGGAGCAGGCTGGTAAATGATTGACCATACCTGTCTCCACCTCTCTCTGTTTCAGCATGTTCTACTGGCTGGATTGGTCTTTGTGTGTGTCTCTCTGTGTGCGATAGATAGAATATTCTTTGAGATGCTGTCAATCCACTTGTGCTTATGTCTGCAGATAATGTTATGGCTGTGAGTGAGATTTCACCGCACTGCACTGTCCTCTTGAGCCCCGCTACAGCCCCATACCCACACATCATTAGGAGCAATGTCCTCATCTCCCTTCCTCAATCAGGACAGTATATTTCATAGGATGAGACATGCTTTGGCAACCGCCACCTTGACCCTATGATATATGCTTCTCCCATCAGGACCAAGTGCCACAGAGCTTCCATCAAGTGTGTGAAAGCCAATACAGAACATGTCGCTCTGTATCTCTGTTGTTGCTTATCATTCGTCTGGAAATTGTATGATTAAGATAGAAGCCCAGTCTCTTAAGAGGCTATAAAAGGTTGGGCGATATCCCAATTTTCATACCTTCTTACCTTCCTGGCAAAATGCCCTCTTAAATGGTAATTTGGTCAGTAATTCTTTCGGGTGTCTCACAGGTTTGGTCATTCTTTTACTCTCTTCTCTGAGTGATCAGCTCAAATTATTTATTGTAATTGTTGGTGTTCCCTATTCTTTTTTTACTTTAAATGTTCCTTAATTTCAACACCTCCGTGGCCACTTTAGCTAGTGATGGATAACAAACAAGCATTTGTAACTGATTGAATAACAAAATTACTATCTAGCCCTGAATTACAGTGGCCACATCCTGTTGTTTTCCTGTGTTTGTCAGAAAAGATTTCAACAACAGCAAAGTCATGTAAGCAATGCATTTAGGAAATGTAAATAGTACTAGTACTACTGCCATCACTAGCTGTTAACAGTGTGTTGTTTGCCATCAGTGAAATTGACACGGCCGTCCAGTAGGCAATTTGCTGTCATTGATATAGAAACAGAAGATTGCATTTTCCTTATATCTTTTCTCCCTGAATTGTTTGTACTTTGTTTGTACTTGTACCATGGAGGAAATGGTAGAAAGTTTCAATTCACCTCTGGAAATGTTAAGAACCCAGTACATAAAGATAAAATGTAAAATGTATTTTATTGTGAGGGGAAGCTACACCCACGTGCTAAAGAACCATAGCTCTGAGCACCAACTGAAACGTCAGGGCCCATCAAAATCTCCTACCCACATGTTTTGCAGGGTTTTGACCAATTACCATTCTGAATGTAGACCTCAACATTTTTGTTTCCCTCCAGAATGCTGCCTGGCAGGTTGCTCTGTGGGGGCGAAACTGTATCCAACATATGGTCAGGTCCTAATACAATAACCCTCATGCCACTCAAGCTGCCCCATCATGTTGGGCATGACATTTAGAGATGGGCAAATAAAGCGGACAAAAGCACCCGTACCTCCTTCTTAATGTGTGTGTGTGCGTGTGTGCACGTGTGGTGACTTTGGCTGGACATAGTCTGGCGTAAGGACAGCTGTCACATCTCTAACCTGTCACATGTGACAGACAAGTGATGCCACGGGCTGGGCCATCTACAGATGGAAGGAAGGACGGAAGGAGAGGAAGAAAAGAAAGAGATGAAACAAGAGGGATGAGAGGGGGCAAAGCTAGCAGTGGAGTGGAGTGGAATGGAATGGAATGGAGTGGTGGCCACGTGGAGGCTTGACTCGGGGCACCCTATAACCCTTCCGCCCCACACACACACAAAAAACAGACACTCACGTACACATACACACACCCTCTCATACAACCCCAGTCTTTTGGACTGACTCACGTTCTCTCAGGGTGTGTAGTAAGTACTGCCCCCGTCCGACCACTCCCCCTCAGGACTCCCTCACTGACTCGCAGTCCAGCGATGGGTTCATTTTAGAAGCTCATTACTCCCCATGGAGAGGTTAGGCTCTTCATTAAGGCCCTGCCTTTGGCCTGTAGAGTGGAAAGGTTTTTAATGATGTTAGCTTTTCACTTTTTACTTCAGCACACAGCACTTAATAGCCCGGAGTGTATCTGCAATATTTAAAAAAGCGTAACATCTGACAAACGCAAACAAACACATATGTGTAAACAAACCAATAGGCATTTTTTGCTCCGATTTTTGTAGTGCTTTGCTACCTTATTATAGTCAGCCTCAAATTATTATTATTATTTATTTAATATAAGTTGCTTAGCCAAGATGTTGACTTGGTACTAGTTCTTCCAATAAAAAACGGAAGATGGTCGCCACACCTGAAAATACTGCAAGAACAATCTCAGTTCATGGTGCGGTTTTTAATTAAAAGACAGTTTGAATTTTGTTGTTATTTGTTTTGTCCATTTTGGGGTGAAATGGTCTTTTTCCCTTTTTTGTTGGAAGTAACTCCAGTAGTGATCCTTGTCTTGTATATGGAATGGAGAGAAACACGGGTGAAGGTAGACGCAAGAGCATTATCTCAAGTCATGATTCCAGCATTCCTTACTGAAGAGGACTTCTTTTCAACTTCTTTCGACTTCTTTTGGTTATTTTCATTATTGTATTTTCTAAAACGTGTGGGTGTGCTTTGAAGAATCAGACAAAAAGTGATATTGTATTAGACTGATTGGAAATAGAAAACACAAAGGTCCAGGGATTTCTCGTCTTTTTCTTTGTTGTTGAGGTTGTTGGCTTCTGACAGCTCATCGCTGTCCTTTTGGACGAGACAAACTGAATCATTTCAAAACAAGGCCCTTCCTCTGCCTGTTTGGATGAGGGCTGAAGTCTTCTCCAGGGCGGCAAGTTTCAAGAAGTGCAGAAGAACCCAATGTTCTTTTGTGTCCGCCGACTCACCTTCTTCCGATTCCCCTCTCCGTCTGCAAGCGTGACCTAAAAGAAGTATCCATTAGATCACCTCACCGACAAGACCTAGACTTGACAGCAGCAAACTGGAGCAAACAACCCCCCCCCCCCCCCTTCTCATTTCTCACTTCTCCATCTCCCCTGCTTCTCTGCCTACTCCTGTCCATTCCAAATAGTCTAACTCGGAGAATGGAGCATTGTTGTTTACCATTGCTGATGCACTATATTGATGTGATCTGATTCAATCAAGCAACACCTTGGGACGCCAGACATCCCATACTCCTTTACCCCTCTCTCTCTTATGGTATTGACTGTGACAAGAGAGACAGGATGAGACATGAGGGAGCCATCGTCACAAACACACACACACACACACACACACGCAAACACCCTTCACTACACACACCAAGATGATTTGATAATGAGTTAAGGTTAGTGTCACTCCCCCCTGCCTGGGCTAGCGGAAAGGAAATGTGTGCCCTGTGCATGCAAAGGCCTCTGTCAACTCCACTACACACCTTACCTATGTCATATAACATAAGGTATGGCAGGGATGCTCAAAATCCAAGCAGCTAGGGCTAATGTAAATGGGTCATTGTGGTCATGACCTTAATGGTGATGATTGTTATGGTGTTGTTCCAACCCATATGTTGCTGTTGTCTTGTTGCCTACCCCTGACCCCATTTGTTTTTCGTTCGAAAATGTTGTTTCGCTAAAAGTTTGTGATGTATTAAGACCTAGAAGAGAAGAAGAACCATAAAATGGCCATTTTGCTGATTTACTATGACAGTTGATAATGAGCCATTTTGAACAGAGCTGATGCTTTCAGTTGTTATGGGTAGTCTTTTTGAATCCCCTTCCTAAACCAGTCCGGTGAAAATCCTGACATCCTTTAGCAGTTTTCACTATCTTCATTCATGACCATATACAGTATGAAGCCATTGAAGAAAAGGAATAAACACTCCGTCAAGCCACGTCAGAGCGCTTTGCATTTAAACCCAACTGTATAGTAATTAGATTGCGTGAAACACAACGAACGTGGCATGACATGGAAAAATGCCTATTGAGGAAGAGCAGTCCCCCACACCTCAGTCAAGCGTTTCACGCAAAGCGAAAGACGGCTCTATCTTCTCTTTTACAGACCTCATTGTGCCTGATTTGGTTATAGGGGCAATCGCGATTAGTCGTCTCGGTGCAGACTGGTAGAGCCGCGTCTCTACCGATAACGTATGGTGGTGATGAGACTTTACTCTCACCATGGAGGGCAGAGATTATCACAAATGGATGAGTTCAAACCAACTGTAAGACATTTGATTAACACTCCGGCCTTGTTCTGTCACACTGATAACGAGAGGCCTTGCTCAAGGAAAAGTGGGATACATGGTGAGAACAGGGGGTGGTGTAAAAATCTAAACCAGGAAGACATGGATCAGCTCAGCTCATCTCTATTATTGGATCGGTGCAAATCCCAGTCATCAGTGCTGTATGGCTCTAGCTGTTGTAGTTCACTCGGCGTGAAAGTGTTTCTTCTGGTGTTCTGTTTTTATTCTATCTATTTCTTTCTTTCACTCACTCTCTTTACGTCAATCACACCCACACCCTAATGTTGCCCAGCCCCCCATGCAGGCAAAGGCCTGGGCTAATCTGAGCTGGGTTTAGCTTAGTTCGGACTGACTTGTGCTAGAGTTGGGCTGTGCTAAGTTAGGCTAGGCTGGGATGGGATGGGCTATCTTGTATGTTACATTTACATTACATTTTTACATTTTTGTAATTAGCAGACACCTTATTCCAAAGCGACTTAGTAGTAGTTGGAATCACTTAGAAGTAAGTGAATCATCAATACACCAGTCGTAGCAGGAAGAGTAATCTATCTCAGGCCAGCGGAACATTGGCAGTCGTCATGTTAGAAGAAGAAGACACTGTAGAAACAGTACAAGGGGGTAGTAGATATCTCAGGAGAAACCGTATGGGGGAGCAGGTGTCTCTGGAGACACAGTGCAGCGGGGTAGTAGATGTCTCAGGAGGAGCAGTTAAGGTGTAGCCTGAAGAGATGGGTTTTCAGTCTCCGACGGAAGATGGGGAGTGATTCTACAGTTCTGACAGCCGTGGGAAGCTCGTTCCAACAGCGGGGAGCCAGTGTAGTGAACAGACATGACCAGGCAGTGTGATTGCCGCGTTGGCGTAGAGGTGGTGGGGCCAGTCGGCCAGCAGAGGTGGAGGAGCGGAGTGAATGGGCTGAAGTTTGGGGGGTGACCATTGCTTGCAGGTAGGCAGGGGCTGTTCCTTTTGCCCAGCAAAAGCACCAGGGTCTTGAATCTGATGCAAGCTGCTATCCGGAGCCAGTGAGGGGGGTAACATCAGAGAATTTGGCGAGGTTGAAAACCAGATGGGCAGCAGCATTTTGGATGAGCTGCAGAGGTCTGATGGTGGAGGCGATGAGCCCAGCCAGGTGTGCGTTGCAGTAGTCAAGGCGGGAGATGACCAATGACTGCATCAAGAGTTGAGCCTCTTCTCTGGTGAGGAATGGACGTATCGTTCTGATGTTGTAGAGGAAAAAATCTGCGTGCTGTCGCTGTGATGTTCTCCGCACAGGATAGGCGGTTGTCCAGGATCACTCCAAGGTTCTTGGCTGTCTGGGAGATACTCAGTCAGTTGTTTAGATGCAGAGTGTTCAAGGGTTTTAGAAGGGAAAGAGAGAAGGGATACTGGTCTGTACTTGTGGACAGAAGATAGGTCAAGGGTTGGTTTCTTGAGGAGAGGCTTGACTCTGGCTATCTTGAAGGAAGCCAGGATAGATCCTGTGGATAAGGAGAAGTTGATTACGGTGGTAAAGAAAGGAAGGAGGTCATTGGAAATGGATTGGAGAAGAGGGGAGGGGATCGAGAGGGCAGGTGGTTGCCTGCTTAGATATGATCAGTGTTCAAATATCATCAGGGGAGAGGGGGGAAAGAGATGATAAGCCAAGTGTAGTGCAAAGGGTCTGGAAGGGGTGTTGGTAGGGAGGAGGTGAGAAGGTGCTGCTAATGTCATCAAGCTTTTTTCAAAGTAGGTGACATGTCATCGGCAGACAGGGAGGAGAGGGAGGAGGTGGGTTGAGGATTGTGGAAAATGTGGAGAACAGTTTCCTAGGATTAGAGGCAGAAGATTGTATTTTTGGAATGGTAGTAAGACGCTTTAGCAGCTGATGCAGAAGAAGCGTAGTTGGAGAGCAGAGAGTGATAAAGGTTTAGGTCATCAGGGAGGCTGGTTTTTCTCCATCTCCTCTCAGCTTCCCTGAGCTCTATTCTACAAGCATGTAGGGTTTCAGAGAGCTAAGGAGCGCGTGGAGAGGATTCTGCTGGCTTCAAAGTCAGTGGACAGAGAGAGTCGAAGGATGAGGAGAAAGTAGACAGGAGGGTGGAGGATGCTCAATCGGTAGAAAGATGGGAGAAGGATTCAACAGAGAGTAGGGAGGATAAGACAGAGCACAGAGGAATAGAGGCTGGTGGAGGAGAGGGTACGTAGGTTGCGACGAGAGGCTACAAAGTGGTTAGAGACTGACTGGGAAGAGGTGGATTTGAGGGGGAGGGAGAAGGATACAAAGTGATGATCAGAAACTGGAAGAGGGGTAACAGTAAGGTTGGAGGTGTGTGAGGATCTGGTGAAGACAAGGTCGAGCTGATTGCCTGCCTTATGAGTCAGAGAAGAGTGGGACAGGGTATTGGTCGGAGGAGAGGAGAAGGTCAAGTAAGGTCAGAGAAGCTTCTCTGCCTGGATGTTGAAGTCACCCAGTAGTGCGAACAGAGTGCCATCATCAGGGAAGGAGCTGAGAGGATAACAACAATCTGAAGTTTGACAGGGGAAGGACAGTATGTGACCACTTAGGCGAGATGAGGAGTCCTGTGCCTCCCCCTCAACCGGAGGGTCTAGGGGAATGAGACAACAAGTAGGCATCAGAGAAGGCTGGAGTAGCTGTGTTTTCAGGTGAGATCCAGGTCTCTGTGAGAGCGAGGAAGTTACTAAGATGTGTCAGAACAACATCTCTCTCTCTCTCTCTCTCTCTCTCTCTCTCTCTCTCTCTCTCTCTCTCTCTTTCAGGACACAGCATTGGATCCTGGAGAGGACGTAGCCCTGCTGTCTGTGAGCTTCGACGATGCAGAGGCCACCCAGGTGTCCCCCAAACTTTTCCTGTCTCCCAGCATCGAGCAGTAAGTACATCAATCAATCAAATGTCTTTCAATTCAATTAATTACTTTTTGTGTCCCAGTAGGGAAATTCCACAGTAGAGAAATTAGGGTTAAGCACCAAATAGTCCTACAAGCACCATTGAAGGCCGGTAGTGATTGTGGAAAAGCAAGCTAATGCGTAAGCCCACTGTGGAAAGCCAGCTAATGGTGGGTTCTTAAAATACAAAAGGGGAAGAACAAAAACAGATATATGACACAGAGACTCTGTCTGAGATGAGGATGAGTGTGTGTCTGCGGGCCTCTAGGCTATACTGTACGTGGGTATGTTGGCAAAGTGTGTGTGTGTGTGTGTGTGTGTGTGTGTGTGTGTGTGTGTGTGTGTGTGTGTGTGTGTGTGTCTGTGTGTCTGTGTGTGTGAGTGCATGTGGGTGCGTGTGCGTGTGCGTGTATGGGCCTATGGCTTAAAATGGATATCTCGATATTTAAGGCTTTTGGGCGATACACAATATATATGGCGATATTCCTTCATTTTGTTCCTTAGAATACATTTCAAATACAGTTCTTATAAGAAACAGTCTGCATTTACAATGTAGAAGTAATTTCTATGTCTATGTTTGTTTTAATAACACACACCAGCTTTATCACACCAGTTTATTTCACAAAAATCTGTGTCAGTTATGCATCGGTCTTTATTACTAGAAACCAAACAAAATCCTGACAGCAGACTATACACAAAAGCTGCAACCAGATTTCCCTGTGCATAGATCCTCTATTCTAGTCTCTTAACAACAGGCAAGCCATCCACTGTGCCACTCTGAAACATTAATTGTCAACATATAGCCTAATAAAATGTGCAAAAACATGATACTCTTCAGCTCATAGACATTTTGTGTGTAAAAATGTAACTACATATTCCACCCAGGCTTAGTGTGCGTGCACGCCTGACTGTATAAATACTTTTAATGTGTGTCTCTGCTTATATCGTGTGTGCATGAATGTGTGTGTATACTGTGAGCATACCTGTGTACCCGTGCGTGCGTGCGTGCGTGCGTGCGTGTGCCTGTTTAATGTGTGTCAGGCCTGTTAGGTCTGGTCTGGGCGTTCGTGCTCAGAATAATCTCTGGCTGATGTTTATTTACGAGCACACGCCCCGTCGCACCAGGTTAAGGGGCCTCTGCCCCCTCTCTCCCCCTTTTCCCTGAATCTCTTTCTGTCTGATTCTCTCTATAGTTTGTTTCTCGTTGCTCTCCCTGTTTCCTCTTTTCTCCCTCCCTGCTTTCCTCCTTCTCTCTCTCTCTCTCCCACTCCCACCCCCACCCTTCTCTTTCTCCCCCTCTCCACAGATGTGTTAAGATGTACTCTGACAGGTGACTCCCTCTACCCTCCCCATTAGGCGATCCTCTCCCCCGCACAGGAATAAATAAATAAATAATAAATAAATAAATACACTAATAAGGGCATCTTGTCCTCTCGCACACAAAATGAAAAAAAACCGAAAAATAGTTGTTATTATTTCCTGCAATAGCTTATCTAGCTTGATCTATAAATCAAGTGTGTGTATGTGTGTGCATGGGGACACGCTGTTGCATACACGTGCATGTGTGGACTGTAAGTGAGCGTGCATGATCTGTGTGTGTGTGTGTGTGTGTGTGTGTGTGTGTGTGTGTGTGTGTGTGTGTGCGCGTGTGTGCGAGTGTGTGCGCGTGTGCGCGTGCCTGTGTGCGTGCCTGTGTGTGCTTTGACCTTGCCCATACGCTAGACCAGGCTTCTTTGGCGACAGTGGCGTTACGGGCTCTCCTCCACCAGTTGAGTGAAGAGACTGGACAGAAGGAGGCTAAAGGCATGACAGACCAGAGTGGCAAAGGGGGAGCAAGCAACGCTAGAGGTAGGAGAGATGGAGGGAAGGGGACTGTACAAAAGACCTGGCTTTAATATGGACATACTAAACCCTTTGAGGAAAAAGCTGAGCTAGAACAAAAAAACAAAAACAAAAAAAAAGCAGAAAGAAAATCCTCCAGCTTTTTTTCCGACAGCTTGTGCTTCCTCTTTTCCTTTCCTCTGTCCTACTCTGCATTTGTCTCTCTCTTTTTCTCTCTCTGCCTCCTCCTCTCTCCTCTCCTCTCCTCTCATGATCCCTCTGGCTGAGCCTCAAAGAGAGAGCAAGAGTGAGTGGGACTTAAAAGAGAAAGAGGCACCGTACTCCACACAGCAAGGTCGCTCCTCGCTCCAGTGGAACGGAGAGAAAGAAGCCGCACAGGGGGCTTTCTTCCATCTCTTTTGCTCTCCTCATCTCCGCTCCTTTTCCTCTCCCATCACTCCTGAGCCGTTTGATATCTCATTCTCCTCTCTCGTCAGGGGCCGCGCTTTAGCTCCGGGATCTATGTTTTCTGAGCGAAACTCGTACAGTAGCTCCCCTGGGCTATGATGTTCTACTGTACCTCTGTTACAGTACATCTCCCTCCCTCTCTCTCTCCCTCATTCCCTCTCTCTCTCTCCATCTCTCCATCTCTTTCTTTTCCTCTTAAAGCAGACCGCCACTCACCCACGTTTTCACCAATAAACAAGCTCTATCTACTCTCCGTTACTTTGTTTGGGACTTAAATAAGTCTTAAATGTCTGGTTTTCCTCTCGCTTGTTATAGAAGAAATGGTATTGATTCACAGGAGATGTTGTGATAGATTTTGTCCTCCTACGCACTGTGTGCTTGGATATTTTGTGGATCCATTCTCTCGGACAAGAATGTGTGTCCCTTCACTTTTTCAAAAAGACTACTAGAACTTGGATTACTTAGGGTTAGGGTTAGGGTTATAAAATTAGATTTGTTTGCCTTGGCAACTGCAAAAGCACCTATATATTTCATGTTTATCATTCTTATTATCCTTGAGTGTGCCAGGTAGAGGTATAGTACTGTCGATGGAAGGACACACCAAAAAAGCAGACACACCACACCAAACCTTTCCACACCGCATACTGTCCATTCAATACCCATACATTTGAAACAGATTCTATCAAGTCAAATTGACTTGATCGGTGGTTATTTCAGCAAACTTATCAGATCAAATCATTCTTTATTTAAAGTGCATTTCTCAAATCTCAATACACTTTACAAGGATAAAATAAACATTATGCAAAATAGACAAAGAAATCAACAACAAAGGACAAGTAGCAACAAAAAAACAGACAGATAACACAAACAACACATGTACTACATCACAAATTAAACATACAATAACAACACACAGAATAATGCCACATCTCCAAAATACACCTGACATTGTAGTTGTTGATGAAAGCCAAGGAGAGATGACCATAGGTAGGCTGTTGTTTTGATCTTGGCGGAAGCCTTTTAAAAAACAAAAAACGGTTAAAATACCAGCCCCTTGTCACACTAATTAGTAGCCTTGACTTTAGGTGTCAGCTAGTTATACTGATATTTCGCAGCCTTGGACATGTGCATTACCTGAGAGTATGTGGCCTTCCAAGGCAGGCCTCCAAAAGTGTGTGTGTGCGGTGTGTGTGCGTGCGCGCGTGCGTGTGCGCGTGCGTGTGAGATGCTATGTTCCTCTACCTCCCTTTCACTCCCATCCCTTTGTTTGCTCTCTCTCTCTCTCTCTCTCTCTCTCTCTCTCTCTCTCTCTTATTTCCCACTGTTTGTTGGTCTGTACCTGACCATGCTGTCCATGAGATGAGTTGTTTGCCTCGTTCACTTTCTGCCAGCAAACCTGCAGCCTTACATAAAATAATTGAGTGGGCACTGTCTTTGCCCCCAAACCAAACCAGATTTAGGTGTCCAGAAAAAACCCAAACAGAGACAGTTTTAGGCTGCAGCAGAAGAACAACACACACACACACACATTGTTCTTCTGCTCAATTGTGTGTGTGTGTGTGTGTGTGTGTGTGTGTGTGTGTGTGTGTGTGTCTGTATGGGTGTATGCCTGTCTGTCTGTCTGTGTGCAGGACACACACACAACCCCTTCTTACTGCTTGGGCTAAAACCCAGAGGGAGCTGTATGCAGCGTAGCCAGAAGTGAGTGAACACACACACACACACACACACACACACACACACACACACATACTGAACACTCATCCCTGCAGCAAAATCTGAATCTCCCTATGCGCACTTGCTACTGCATAGGCTGAGTTGGTAACCGAGGGAATCCACATTCCCTCATGATATCAAAAGCACACTGCGTAGCTAGCACA
This sequence comes from Nansenia antarctica, assembly GCF_963989245.1. NCBI lineage: Eukaryota > Metazoa > Chordata > Actinopteri > Argentiniformes > Microstomatidae > Nansenia > Nansenia antarctica. The sequence goes on from NC_137674.1 coordinate 40,026,242, forward strand.
CACTCTATGTGTGGGAAGTGCTTTGTTCCACACAACACTGTGCTGCCTACTACACCTTCACCCCTGTCACTGTATGCATCTGCTTTGAATCCCTGGGGGACCCAGCGTCACCCGGTGTGACCCACTTTTGGGTTTACAGTGATCAAGGAAGCACCATGAAACTACATCCCCCATAATTCCCGGTGGTCCTGGTTTGCATGAGTCCCTTTGTTAAATGGAAGAATATTTGAAAAGCAAATAATTAGATACAAGAGGAATGTTTCACCTGTGGGTCTAAAGATGGTTTGGTGGTGCCACCGAAAAATAACGTTTCTGTGGAGGTCAGACTAACAAAGAAGTCGACCGTGCATTCTCTAAAGCCTGCATCACATTTAGGAAAATATATAACGATAATGTGAATTTAGCCTACATTTTTGTTGTAGCCTAAGAATTAAATGTCTCAATTTTTTGCCAGTAGGCCTGATAACATTAGAAATGTTAACAGATTTGGTATTTAGTTTTTTCATCCATGAATTACAGTGCACTGGAAACACCACAAAATGCCCCCGAATGAGTTCACGGGGGCAAAATGTGCCCATGAAAAAAAAGTTAATTTCCTCCCCTACAGAAGACAAGCTGTAATAGCAGCTCCAACCTCCCATCGCCACGGGCCAAAGGCTCTTCATGAGATGTTGAGGTAAAGGTCATTAGTTGGTCCAAAACAGAAGACGTGCACACACAGATTCAGGTCTACGTGAACCCTCTGGGCTCAAGACATGGTGGTGAGCAAATTTGGAGCATGTCTCATTTTCCAATTTGTGAGGTCTCACTAAATCACTCTTGACCTCCTCCTTCAGCTCTTTAATGAGACACTTTAAGCCCCCACTAGCCTCTGAGTCCCTATCTGTTCTCACCCTGTCTGTCATTTATACTGACACACACACACACACACACACACACAAACAAACCAAGCTTTGTCACCATCCACCTGTCACTGAGGATAATCTCCCTCATTGATGAAGTCATCGGCAGGCATGTCACTGTATGAGTGTGTGTTTGTTTACATAGTGTGTGTGTGTGTGTGTGTGTGTGTGTACTATGTACTATATACTGTAAATATTGCAAACAGATGGCTGCATTGCTCTGGGGGATGGGGTGTAGTGGTTTAGAGCGTGTCCATATGATGACTAGTGTGGATGAAATGCTGACAGTGGAGTCACCAGTGCAGGCAGAGGCAAGGACACCTCAGGGGTCCTTTGAGAAGGGGTGTCATGGAGCCCAGAATGGATCTGGACTTCACAAATTGTAATGGAGGGAAAGTAATCAACTGAGGGTAGGTTGTTAATTGTGACACAGTCTGGTGAAAAGGTCCGGATGTCGGCAAGTCTCAAGTCGTACAAGTGGGGTAGTGGTGGTCTAGTGGTGGTCGAGTGGATAGTGAGTTGGACTGGTGATCGGAAGGTTGTGAGTTCAAATCCCGCCTGAAACCACACCACCACTAGTGTGCCCCTGAGTAAGGCACTAAGCCCTCAGTTACTCCAGGGGGAACGTCCCTGTAATTTGTAATTGTAAGTTGCTTTGGATAAATCCAAATCCGCCTACCTAGCTACCAACGCGATGGTAGCCAACACGATTCCGATCGTTTTTCTCTGGTTTGAGGGGAACCAACATTCAAATAAGCATATTCTTCAACTATTTTCAGATTTCAATGTATGACACATCATTTGAAAGCTTACAATCTGCACATTGTAATCTGTTGTGTCAATGTATGACACATCATTTGAGAGCTCTACTTTCAAAATATTTTCATAATTAGACAAATGACCTTGCCCTACTTGGGGACGTTTTCATCAGACCCTGTCACAATTGTCCCATAGTTTGAATTCAATTCAATTCTATTCCGGTTTGATATGCCCATGGGGAAATTAGGAGCAAGTGCAAATTAAACATTATCAGGATAATGCGGTGAGCTGTCACAAACTGTTGTGTTTTATCTTGCTATGCAGGAATGACATTCCGTGCATCCAGTCTGCTCCTGCTTCAAGTCATGTAAACATTGAATGGAGACACATCTTTCACTGCCTAGCACTGAGCAGAGCTCTACTGATGTGTGTTGCAGTGAGGCGAAGCACTGTCATTCTCCATTATCCTCTCTTTTCTCTACCTTTGTGAAAAAAATTGAATGTTGACACCAGCCACGGCCGTGCACCGCTCAAACGAGCCCATGCATGTCGGTAGACTAGTGTTTATCAAGGTTGATAGTCAATTCTTTATAAACCCTCTGGAAGATGCTACAGTGAATCCCTTACTTTGTCGGTATTGACACCTTTGCACAGCACCATGTAGGAAAATGTATTCCTCTAAGCTTTTGTCTATTTACATGTGAGCAAGAAACTTCATACATGGAGTTGTACATCTGACAACGTCAGAAGTGAGTTACTAATCAGCAATCAAATGACCGCTTTTGGCAGCTGCACAGAATCAGAAAGGACAATCGCAACCTCTTTGTTCACATGCTCATCTAGACGCATGAGTGACTGGTTTCCTGGTAAAGTCTGCATTCTGCGCCTCTCTGTCTGCAATTTACATCTGAATGATGTTGGGGGATATACTTAGATCCGTGGGTGGATAGATAGACATTATTGAGGATTTCACTCACAAAGCCTCCTGCTCGTTGATGTAAGCTACTTTGAGTTGGTCATTGAATTTTGCATTGTTATTTTTCGATACTGTCATGATTATTAAGTATTAAAGGTCCCTTATTATGAAAAACTCACTTTTTCAGTGCTTGTGCACATACATTTGGGTCTCTGATGGGCCTACTAACATACATACTGTCAAATAAAACAACCCAGTCTATTTCAGAAAACATTTTGATTCAACAAGCCATTCAGATTTGCCGCACCATCCTACGTAAAGTGTAGCTCCGCTGCAGTTCCAGTATGAATATGAATACTGTCAACAGCCCTCGGTCTCTCCTGTTGCAGTCATATAATTTTTGCATTGTATTACGAACACTGAGACTCACTAGCAAAATGTCGCTTTTTGCACCGGGACCCCATAGCCCTATATTAACCTTTGTTATAAAAAAAACGATTAACATCAGTTCCAAGACTGCAATTGTTGCATTGCGAAACGGTATCGAAGGGTGTGGTTGCATCCCACATTGTGTAAAACCAACGCCCTTGTGGGTTTGCACTTGCCTGCAAGTACGAAGACTCCCAGGTTTAAGATCCAGTGCTGACATTGGACAGCCCTGCCTCCTTCGTCTTTCTCGGTTGACGCCTCTCATGCCTGGATCTTGTCATCTTGCCATGTCAGTGTCCAGTCACTGAATTGGTTGACCTCTCCTTTCTCTTTATGGACACGGCCCAGTCTGACCTCTGTCTAACATCTGTGATGTCGTCACCATTTCCCACAACCATGCATGTACAACTGCATGTACACCCAGATCCTCCCACCTGCTTTCCAATTTTGCAACCTTAACTTTCAGTATTACCATTCAGGTATGCAGGATCAGAGTGAAAGAAGTCTAAGGAATAAACCAACTAACGGAGGCGATGAGGGCGAAAAAGCTGTGATTAATCACTTGTCCGCAGCTTTACGTGCAAAGGGAACGGATGTGCTGCGCATAGAGGAGTGCCCCGCTGGACACAAGTGTTCCCACAAGGACATATACAGACATGTGAAAAAGATGACACCCGATGAAAACCTCTGTCTTTTTCAACATAATTAAACATATGGGCATTTGATCTTCATTTGAACAATATTGAGAGATGGAGGTAATATAACTAAACAAATAAAATGGAAATGCAATTTTCTTGTGAGCAAATAGTTACATTTATTAGTACTTAAAATGCCTAAAATTAGGATAAAGTGCACCACATCAGGTGCAAATGATTAGAACATTGTTTGAGAGGATTTTGGAGGAGCCTGTCTTATTTAAACCTCAGACATTTAGTTTGGTTTGCTCTTGATAGTTGAAGTGAGTGGTATCACCATGGCGAGATCAAAAGAGCTCTCTGAGGCCTTCCGAAAAATAATTTTGTAGATGTATGAGTCTGGGAAGATCTACAAACAATAAGAAGCCAGCCATTCCACTGTCCGGAAAATAATTAGCAAGTGGAGAACATTTAAAACAACTGACAACATGTCCATCTTAGCGAGTTCAGCCCAAGAGCAGACCGCAAGTTGCTTAAAGAAGTCTCAACAAGTCCAACAATACTAAAATGTCATCACGGGACCTACAGGTAGCTCTTGCCACAGTTGATGTCAAAGTATAAGCATCTACCATCAGAAAGAGACTGCACAAGTCATGGGAGCAAATGGGAGGGAAAGCCTTGCTGTAAATTAAAAACATCAGGGCAAGACTAAAGTTTGCCAGGGAACACCTAGACAAAGACCAGGACTTGTGCTTTGGACAGATGAATCCAAAGTTGAATTATTTGGGCACAGTAAGAGAAGACCTGTTTGGTGCAAACCAAAGACATAATTTGAGCACAAGAATCTCTTTTTTTTTTTAATTTTTTTGTTTTTCAGATTTTATCCCTTTTTCACCCAATTTGGTAGCCAATTGAACCCAACCTAGCATCCAATTATCCCCTGCCTATTGCATAGGATCCGCCGCACGACCCCGTGGCCGGCAGTCCCAGAAGAGGCCGCCAGGCAGACTAGCTGACTGGCTCCTCGAGCCCAGCACCGTTATTCCGGCACCCAGGGGGCGGTGTTGCGCGACGGATCCTTGTCCAGAAATACTCCTATACCGCCCTCGGAAGCGGCCGCCCAATATGCCGCTTCCCGTGTGCCTCGGCCATATCTGGATCTGGCGAGCCGGGATACGAACCCCGGCCCCGGTGGGCAGCATGCACTAGTGGCCAGTGCGTAGACCGCTACACCACCGCGGGGCGAGCACAAGAATCTCATACCGACTGTGAAGCATGTGGGTGGAAATGTCATCATTTGGGGCTTCTTTGCTGCAGCAGGGCCTGGCCAGTTCACCTAAATTTCGTTGTTGGGTACCTGTACTGTAGCAATGACAATAAAGTCCATTCATTCATTCATTCATAATAGAATCCACTATGATTTCTTTATTGTATCAGAGGGTGCTGGAGGAAAATGTGAGACCATCTGTCCAAAAATGTAAGTGAAGTGGATGTGGTGAAATTAATGTCAAAGCCCAAGTCGTCGATTGCCAGAGGGAATATAAAATAGTTGTACAAGTGTACAAGTTTTGATTGCAATCTTATGGATCAAAGGATGGCAGCCTCACCCGCACTTACAATTTATGTCAGATTCCCTTTCACATTGTGGGCACTCAACGAAGGCACCTCACTAGACTCTCAATGTCAAATTAGCTGAGACTATTATACAAATAACCAATTAACAAGAGATCTCAATGGTCACTTCCTGTAAGAGTAGAGTAGCTCTCCCAGTTAAGAGATGCCGAAGTCTTCATCAGTGCCAGATTGTACCCCTGGACCATACCTGTATGCGTAGCATGGAATCGTGCAAACACAGGCTAATTGGCCAAAAATACTTATCTAGGCATAACCGGAACAATGATCCTTCCTGCCGATATCCTAGCAGATTACCTTAGCATACGGCTATAACCACTGTGTCATCAACAAATGAGTGAAGCTTGTCCATCAATTGAGAAGATTTATTTTGAAAATAAGCTCGTCAGCTTAAGATCAAGTCATACAATCAACTGTGTAAACCTAACATATAAAACATACCATCGTAGTCGAAGGTTCTATAAGAGTAGCGATTGGAAAAGTAGCGATCTGTGTACTAGTAGCGATCTGTCTAAAAAGACTACATGCTACTCACAGAGGAGATCGGATAAGCTGACTGGGTTTCAATCATAAATATCAGAGGACCTTTTATCAAATGGGGAACACTCACTGACAAGTTATAACAACAAGAGTATTCAATTCATAAACAGTGTTTTCCACAGGAACAGTGTCTGGAGGGTCCGGAGCTTGGGGTGCGACAACATTGACATCCCCATACCAATTGTAATGAGCTGATTGACCATTTGGCTGAATTTCTGTGGAACGTTATTAAAAATACACAACACAATACTGGAAAGGAATCACACAATAATTAAAATTACGTCAAAATACTAGTCATAAAACACACATTAACATTAAAATAAGATCAAACATGGCTATACACCCAACTATGAAAGATTCAAATGTAATAATAAGAAAAAAAGGGTGTGTCGATTTGATCGCAGACAGGATGTCTGCTAGGTGTGCCCATTCATCTATGACACAATGTACCCGAAACACTTGTAAAGTGTCTCAGTTGATTCAGGCAATTCCTTTGGCTTACAAACACAGAGAGGGATTCAAGTGTAAACACATTTCAAACCAGTTTACTAATCAGTCTGTCTTGAAATCCATCTACAGTTGACCACGCAACATTACAATGACCCAAAACATTCCAGTAAATCCACCAAGGAATGGCACAAAAGAAAGAAATGGAGAGTTCTGGAATGGCCAAGTCAAAGCCCGGATCTTAATCCTATTGAGATGTGGGGTGATTTGAAAAGGGCATCTTTGTTAATTTTTTGATAACAAAGTTACATTTTCATTGGTTCAGTTACATCACCTTTATCAATAGATATTGTTTGAAAAAGATCAAATATTGATATGTTCATGTTTCTTAATTTTTTCACATGACAGAGTCCAATAGTGGTCCTCACAAGAGTCCTCATTACCCCTGTGGTGGTAGAGTGGAGTTGTAAAGTTTACTACCTACTAGTCCCACTAGGTGGTTCCATGATATTCTTTGTTGACTTAATGGTTGCTTTACATACTAAAACTGTTGTAGATGACAACTCAAATAAAATCTATGAGTATGAGCTTCAGAGAGATACTGATGTTACTAGGCCTTGCCGTGTGTGTGTGTGTGTGTGTGTGTGTGTGTGTGTTTCTGTGTGTCTGTGTGTCTGTGTGTCTGTGTCTGTGTGTGTGCGTGTGTGTGTGTGCGAATGTGTGTGTGTGCGTGTGTGTGTGTGTCTCTGTGCATGCATGTGCATGTGGCCTCTTCTCATAGCCACATGGAGCACCGTGTGTGTGTGTGTGTGCGTGTGCGTGTGCGTAAGTGTGTAAGTGTGTACCAGTGGACCAAATATGTGTGCAGTTTCTATACAGAATCTCCCTTTTCACTGTTCATCTCTTGGTGAAGGAGAATGTGTATGAATGTTTTAATGTCGTACTTCAAATCTGTTTACCCTTTCTTGCCAGAGAGAGGCGGGAGTTCCTATAGATGAACCTTGGAACCTCCTGCCCAGTCAGTCACGCCTCAGAGCATGTTTGTAGAACAGGGTGGGAACTTGAATAAGTTCTTCAATAAGGCTTAACTGATGTATGTCAAGGACTTTCAAGGGTGTGTGCAGAGTGCACGATATATTGCATGCATGGGCGTGTGTGTGTGTGTGCGTGCGTGCGTGCGTGCGTGTGTGTGCTTTTGCACATACTGGACGTACCTTAGTGACAGAAAGGCCTTGGGTCACTAGGGGACAAAGCTTACTTGACGAAAGTTTGACATGGGCAGAAGCCTTTCTCTCTCCCCCCCCCCCCCTTTCTCTGTCTCTCGCTTTCTCTCTCTGTCTATCTATCTATCTCTCTCTCTCTCGTTCTATCTCTCTCTCTCTGTCAATATGTCTCTGATTCAAATCCCCAGGATATGAGGCTTTGAAGTAAAACAAGAATCACAAAGCTAGAATGTTCCCTGTTCTGTCCATTGGCAGAGACAGGGGATTACCTGCCTGCTTATGCAATGCTCTCATAGCTGGGCCTTCGTATGGATGTAAATTGAACTGACTAACTCGTTTTCTAACTCTATATCTCTCTCTATCCATCAGCGCGTTGGGAGGCTCCTCTGCACTTCACATCCCAGCATTCCCCAATGGAGGCTGCCTCATCGACTATGTACCTCAAGTGTGCAGTCTGCTCACCAACAAGGTAGAGTGAGAACCTTGCGAGACAAAAAATATAGTTTATCGCTTCGTGTTTGTGAGAATGAACTGGGGTTTGAGTGCTGTAGTCTCTGATAGGTGGATATGGGTGGATATGCCATGATATGTGTCTTCATCTGATTCTGTTTGTACATGTCTGTGAGTGTGTGTCGACTCAGATGCAGCGATGTGTTTAGTCCGGTGAGCTGTATTTGTTGTCATGCTGTGTGTGTGTGTGTGTGTGTGTGTGTGTGTGTGTGTGTGGGTGTGGGTGTGTGTGTGGGTGTGGGGATGTGGGTGTGGGGATGTGGGTGTGTGTGTGTGCATGCGTGCGTGCGTGCGTTGGCTTGGGCATGCTGGCCGACCTCCAGGGCCCGTTCTGGTGCTCTGTGGGTGCGGGAGGTTGACAGGTAGAGATGGAATGTAGACACACCGCTATGTCAGTCCCCCCAGGGTGGCTAAAATCTCCTCCCACCCTCTCCTTTATTCTCCCACTCTCTCTCTTACCTGGACTCTTGCCAGAATACACAGGAGAAGTGCATACTTTTTTCCCCACCTGACGTACCACACCCTTGTTGTCGGGACCCAACGATGGTTCAGCCAGTTCCCCAGGGATGGCTCCCCTCTTCTGGGGTGAAAGATGGAGAGGGAGGAAGGGGGGGGGGGGGGGGGAGGAGAGAGAGAGAGAGAGATTAGAGACTAGGAGTATCTAAATCATACTGTTCCCATTGTGTGTGTTTGTACTTATGCTTGTGCCTGTGTTTGTGAGAATGAACTGGTGTATGAGTGCTGTAGGCCTATATGGATATGTGATGATATGGGTGTGTCAGGTGCAACGATGCATGTGTCTAGTAGGGTGAGCTGTTTGTTGTCATGCTGTAGGTTTGTGTGTGTGTGTGCGTGTGTGTGTGTGTGTGTGTGAGTGTGTGTTTTATTTCATTGGGATTCAGTAAAACAAGGGCTACTGACACGAAGGACCAGGAGTGTGTGTGTGTGTGTGTGTGTGTGTGTGTGTGAGTGTGAGCGTGAGCGTGAGTGTGAGTGTGAGTGTGAGTGTGTGTGTGTGTGTGTGTGAGTGTGTGTGTGTGTGATTACCCAAGCAAATAATGATATTTGGGGTTTGCCCCGGGGGCACCAGCCAATGGGAGGGCACCAAATGAAGACAACGACTAGACCTTGTTTGTTATATTTCTCTCTATATATATTATTTTCTGTAAGGGATGCAAACAGGTACAAATTTAACCATTACAAATCAAAATAATAGTAATTGGGTGTAAGTGATACATTTCAAAATAGGTGTTCTAAAGCTTTTGACCATGTATTAATTTACTGTATGTATGTTTGAGCATGTATGTTTTTTGTAGGCCCATGTCTACCTATGGTGTCAGGGTTTTGGGTTGGGTCTTACATTTTTCTGTAGTATGTGTGGTGAGCCTTTACTTTAGCTGTAAGTTCATGTAAATCTATGGTAAGTGGGAGGAGGGGGCACTTCAAGTGTGGTCAACCTAGGGGACCACACTGTGTTAATTCAGGGTATTATATATATATTACAGTATATGAGGAAGACCATATTTTTGGTAGATTAAAATGTTCTTAACACTAGAACAGTCGTGCCTATTGTACCTACTATAAGAGCCGCCTCGGCCATAGTCTTTAGAACGGAAAGCTGCTATTTAAGCTGCTATTTACAAGAAAAGCTTAGCTGCTATTTACTGTCTGTCTGTCTGTTTGTCTGCATGTCTGTCCATATCACTACATGAAACACTTCCGGCCTCATTGCGTCAAACACAGACACACACGCGCACACATACACACGCACAGACACACACAGTGGAAGCAGAGGCACTGCATCCTGGGTGCGGGCTTATAAATACCTGCCGAATGAACACACCCGTCTCTCATCACTTAGACTCCTAGACAGCCAATGGAAAGGCTAGACTTTACATCTGCATAAGAGGGCTGGGTTTGGAGTGGGAGATCCTTTCTGAGCATAGGGGTTTAAGTTCAGTGATCCACACTTCCACCCTGCCTGACACACACTCACACACAAACACACACACACACACACACACACACACACACACACACACACTTCTGTGACTAAGTAAACATAGCCTCTCGCGTATGTGGCCCTGCTGCTTTTGAGAAAATTGCGTCGGCTCCCCCACTGTTCTATGTAAACAAAGCCCAATAAAGACAAGGGGTGTCTGAGTCACATCGTGCATGCATGTGTGTGTCAGAGACAAGACACAATGGAATGGAAAATTCTGTCTCGTCTACAGTAACACTGAACTTGAGAGATTAAACACATTTCCGGTGTAAATGTATACATTCATAAATCCACTTTGAATACTACACTATGTGGTTACATCAATCATAACCATATAGGTAATGTGACAAAACAATCTGCACCGCAACATATTGTAATGCAACTCAAAATGTGAGATTATTTGACATGATGTGTCATCGTAGTGCCCAGAGTTGTTCTTGAAGTATGCTCTGGGTCGTTGTCCTGCTGGAAGACCCATGACCTCTGACGGTCAAAATCATTCTGAGAGAACGTCCTGTGGACAGATGAGACCAAAATAGAGCTTTTTGGTAAAGCACATCATTGTACTGTTTACAGAAAACTAAATGAGGCCTTCAAAGAAAAGAACACTGTCCCTCCATGGTGGAGGTTCACAGATGTTTTAGGGTTGCTTTGCTGCTTCTGGCACCGGATGCCTTGACTGTGTGCATGGCATCATGAAATCTGAAGACTACCAAAGAATTTTGAGGTGCAATATAGGAGGTCTTCCAGTAGGACAATGACTCAAAGCATACTACAAAAAGCACCCAGAAATGGTTTAAGACAAAGCACTGGTGGCCAGCAATGAGTCCAGATCTAAATCCCATAGAACACCTGTGGAGTGATCTCAAAACAGCTGAACAGCAGTTGAGAGAAGGCATCCTTCAAATGTGAGAGACAAAAGAATGGCAAAAGAATGGCAAAAGAATGGCAAAAGAATAGTGGTCCAAATTCCAGTAGAGAGGTGTAAGAAACCCATTCATGGTTACAGGAAGTGATTGATTTCAGTTATTTTTTTCCAAAGGGTGTGCTACCAAATATTAAGTTGTAATATACATTTTGTCCAGTGCATTTTTGGATATCAGATTAGGGTTTTTTTCCTCTGCTTTTTGTGTTTTTTCAATTACATAACCATTTGTAATTGCATTCTGGGAGAAGTGCAGGTGTGCCAATATGTTTGGTCATGTATAAAGCTAGAAAGCAGTTTGTTCACATGGAGCAAGAGGTAATGTGATAGCTACCCTGCTTTGGTTGGTCTACATGAGAAGCCTAGCAGCAGTTCGCGATAGCCTATTATTTGTTTGGTAAATTATTTTCATGCTGAATATTCAGTGAATACATTTATATGACTTTTATGATATATGATTTATATCACAATTATATGACCACTCCCCGATAGTCGGCATGCTCTGTTTTCTAGATAAACGTAGGCATAGGATAAAACTGTTTTGTATTGCATTGTGTCGATTTTGACAATAAATAATATTACATATATTTGTTGTTACCTAAGGACAGTGTGTAGCTGAAATCAGAGCAAGGGAGCAAGTTGTACTGCTACTTATATACAAAATATTTTATATTTATTTCAAAAGAGATTGTAGTAAAGGGAGTGAAAGCGGATAAAGACCATGCTGATAAGGCAAAAAGAAAACCTTTTCTTCTTATGTTAAACATGTCCAACTATGTGTTACAACCTCAAGGAAGCTATTTCCCCACAATTCTAATTTCTCTGATGCACAAACTGAACCCCATTATTAATCTTGCTAGTGGACTAGGGGCAATGAGATTTCTACTACCCCCTTGTACTGTTTCTCCAGTGTCTACTAAAACAAAACAAAACAACAATTATTCTAGCACGACGACTGCCAATGGCCGCTGGCGTATGTCGTTTTGGAATAAGGCGTCTGCTAAATGCCAAATGTACTACAAACCAAAAGGTTGTGGGTTCAAATCCCAAACTGTGTCATAAATGTTAGGTAATGCATTCAAGTTCTATTAGTGAAATGTTCATTTTGACCCACCTTTGTTTAGGAATCAATAGGCAACCGTGTTACAATGTTGGATCATGACTGTCAAATAATTACATGTAGAAAACTTTGGGTCATTGATTTGTTCATTTGTATTCCTCCCCACATGGTTATGATTGAGGAAGGATGAGCTGATCTTATGTCTGTGCCTATTGGCAAATCTGACACAGAACTGTCTACACACATATTCATATTTAAATGTTTGGTATTCATGAACAGTAAAGCTAGATACCACACAACCTCCACTTTCTGGTTTGCAAATGATGTTAGCGTCTAGCATTGGTGAATCTTATGTTATTCATCTTTGATGAATGGCTACATTTGAGCACTTTTGCTACAATTTGCATATTGTCTGCATACAGTATGAATACAATCTGCATAGCATTTTAGACTATATGGCGGGGTATGGTCTGTCTGGGTCGGTATGGTGGTTTGAATGCAGTCACCTTCACGGTCGGGCTAGCTGACAGCAGGCTCTCTCACCTGCCCAGGATGACCAACGATCAACCAAGAGCCTGGAGCTTTCCCTGTAGGTCACACTCACACCAGCAACTCAGAGCTGTCAAATCACCCCAACAGTCTTGCTTTTAGAAGTGTGTGTGTTTGTGTATGTCTGTGTCTGTCTGAGTGTGTGTTTGTTAATTAGGTAACATCAGGATGAATTAGAATACGTTTTCTTTGTTAAAGCAATGGCTCAGAGAGATATAATATCAGAGGGATATAAATGAATGTAACATTTTTGATTGCAAGTGGAATATATTCATGAACCCACTCAAATACTGTACACAATAATACAAGGATTCATTTTAACAGGAGTCAATGTTAAAAGATTTCAGTTGAAAAGCCACGTCTGAGCTAATGAGAGATAATATAGTTTGACGCAATGTGATCTGATATAAAATATATAGATGTATTATTATTTTCAGCCAAAAGCTGTGTGGTTACATTTGTTTCGAGAGGGATGGAGGATTGTACGGTTTATTCCATTTCATTATGGTTAAACTCAAACTTTTGTAAACTATAATATAGACTATTATTTTGACATTCATTTGGCCTAATTTACTCCTACTTTCTTCCATACTTAGTTTCCTTCTCTTTCTCTCTCACCAGGTGCAGTATGTCATCCAAGGCTACCACAAGAGAAGAGAGTACATTGCTGCCTTTCTCAGTCACTTTGGAATGTGAGTCTGTTTGTGAGGACGAGTTCATTGAGTGCTTGGGCTGTCTTAACTATGTTACACAAAGAAAGAGTGTGTGTGCATGTGTGCATCTGTTCACAAGTATTTGTGTTGGAGGTTAGGGGGGAGGTGGGTACAGTATGTGTGACATGATGCTTTTCATTAGCAATCCTCTAACAAGAACCCTCTATGAAATACATGTTTCTCTCTGTGTGTGTGTGTGTGTGTGTGTGTGTGCGTGTGTGTGCGTGTGTGTGTGCGTGTGCGCGTGCGCGTGTGTGTCTGCCTGTCTGTCTGTTTGTTGCAGGGGGGTGGTTGAATATGATGCAGAGGGATTCACTAAGCTCACCCTTCTCCTCATGTGGAAAGATTTCTGTTTCCTAGTACATGGTGAGTTGGGACTAGGAAACACAAAAAACAACAGCACAGATTATGTATCGTTTCTACACAACACACATTCTTTTAATGCTGAATAATCCTAACACCCTCACTCCCCTTTTTTACCCTTCTTTTCCTTCCCTCCCTCCAGTGGACCTCCCTCTCTACTTCCCGAGGGACCAGCCCACCCTGACCTTCCAGTCTGTGTACCATTTCACCAGTAGTGGTCAACTCTACTCCCAGGTGCAGAAGTCCTACCCCTACAGCCCGCGCTGGGACGGCAATGAGATGGCCAAGAGAGCCAAGTAAGACCCTTACAACACAATAGTGATCATCCTCATAATCTGTTCATTGCAGTCTTTTAGCGTATTTATTCATTCTCTTTATTCATTCCAACTCAACTCAGAATTATTCAGTAAAACAAATGAGAACTGTTTTGGTTTTGGATAACAAAACCAGAGGTGCTCCTTGAATACTGGGTCTATAGGACGAAAGTCTTGTTATGTAACAGGTCAACATTCAATGAAGGCTTTTTCAACTTTATATACAAAGAAGGGGTGCCTTGACCCTTTTTTCTCGCGCGCGCACGCTTTTACACAGGCTGCATACTGGTACTTCTCTTGGGTTCTTTGATAACCACAGTTGTATGGCACACACCCATGTGGAGATCTATGTGATATGATAATACCTATATAGCTATTGACGTATGACTGCTACTCCCTTTTTAAAATTTGTTTAACTCTCACTCCACCCTCATTTTTTAAAGGAACCTGTTGTTGACATGGTTAGTTTTAAATATCTCGGATTTTACAGTATTTGCATTTGCACACCTAAAGGACTTTGCTTTGTTTACATACCAGGATCTCTATAGAGTCAATATCCTATCTCTCTTTTGCTGACAAGTTGTTTTCTGTGCAACACTCGGAATGTTTGGAATTCCAGCCTATCAGCTCCTGAGGGAGGGGTTCAAGTTAGGCAAGCTGACCTGAAGTCAACCCCATCCAACACATACACACACTCCCCCCTGCTCCACCCCCCACCCCCCCATCTCTCTCTCTCTCTCTCTCTCTCTCTCTCTCTCTCTCTCTCTCTCTCTCTCTCTCTCTCTCTCTCTCTCTCTGTCTCTCACATACACACTCATTTCTAAAACTACTGGTTGATTTATTGACAGCTCGGAGATGCTGGTATATGTGCCTTGTAATTCCATGACATTTATTTTCTCGGCTTCTTAGTTTAGCTTTTTTATTTTATTTTACAATCTTTCAATTTCCTGAGGGTGATTGAGTATGGAAATAATCAAGAGTAGCCATCTGGCATGACATCCTTTTTCTATAGTTATGCTGTTCGCCAAATGTTTTATATTGGTACTATTTACAATAACAGTCTAAATAGTATTAATCAGCTTGTCATGAGAGTGCATTAATGACAAACTGATTAATACTATTTACACTGTTACACTATTACTTGAAAAATAAACGGATGCTGTCACTAAATCTGTCTGGCTGAATTACTTTTCATAGGTGCCACAGTGACTAGTGTGTGGATATTCTCTTATCTATAATGTGACTGTCATTTCTCTCTCTGCACAGAGCATACTTCAAGAGCTTCATCCCTCAGTTCCAGGAGGGAGCCTTTGCCAATGGTAAACTCTAGGAGTCTCTAGCATAACATCATGTTTAGGGAACTGCCTGTAATTCTGTGCGTGTGTGTGTGAGTGTGTGTGTGTGTGTGTGTGTGTGTGTGTGTGTGTGTGTGTGTGTGTGTGTGTGTGTGTGAGCATGAGTGCGTGCAAGTGTGTGTGTTGTTGTGAATGTTTGTTTTGGAAGAGTATAATAGTATACAGCAGATCTTTGTAGCTCCATGTTGAGCCATGCTTTTCATTTTGCTCAACTGCTTGTTAAGTTTATTTTGTTTTCTTTTTTTCCACCTTTCTTAAACTTGTAAAGAGAAAGAGATATGCTGTTGATAATGGTTAGGGGGAGTAGTCTATACCCACTCGTGATGTCAAAAGACAGTGGGTCTTGCCCAGCCAAGGTGCTGAAACCTCAAACAAGACGTCACCTCTGATTGGTCGTCGGAGAACTGGAAAGGCCCTTCCTTTTACAGGGTGGGAAACCCCAAACTCTTTGACTGGAGCTTGGTCTGGAAATCTGTACAATCGTCTTCTGGATAAATAATCTGGTCAACTTGATTAAGATGATATGGTGGGCAGCGGACAGGACGTAAACTTTCAAATAATGATGACCTGTCGTAAACATGTATGCATCATAAACCTTTTGACACAAACTAAACTGCACAAGAAAATAACATATAACATTTAATCCTGTGCAAATGTTTGAATGATCTAGATCTAGGAATCTAGTTGTGTCAGTGTTATGAAAGACCCATGTCTAGCTCTGTCAATGTCAACAAAGACCCAACTATCACCAGACCATTGTAGACTTGTCTTAATACTGAATTGTTCTTAGTGCTACTGTATGTATGCTGAAAAATACTGTTTTTTTTCTCTCTGTAAAAATCATATTTCATTTACTTGACAGTTGTACTCTATGTTACTGAAAGATGTTTCCTGTTTTGTTTATGTTTTATCACCATCTCAATGTCATGTTCCCAATAAACTCAACATGAACACTATCCGTAGTTGTAGATGTTTTCAGTTTGAATGATCAGAAATACCGGAACAGCTCCTATGGCCAGTGTTTCAGAACATTTAAAAATTAATACACACCAAAAGGATCCGGTGGAATGTTAAATCCTGTTCCCTCCTTACATTTTTTGGTAATTCTAAGACGAATCTAAGCCAAAACACTACAATAGCACATCATTATGCTACAGCCATGATCAATTTGGAACAAATGATGAACTGAATCAAATCAAGAAACAAAATTGGATTAAATGTCCCCTATACATGCAGTTTTTCTTAAGCACATCCAGCAGTTGTGTGTGTGTGTGTGTGTGGGTGTGGGTGTGGGGGTGGGTGATTGTGTGGGTGTGAGTGTGTGCGTGCGCGTGCGCACGTATAGTGTTTGTGCATGTGTAAGTGTGTGTGTGTACTGTGTGTGGCTGAGGACGAGTGAGGGAGAGCTAGACAGTGGAGAGCAAGGAGTAAAGGATGGTGTGTGAATGGAAGAGAGAAAAAGAGCAAGCAAGAGAGAGGGAGTGTGTGTATTCTTGTTTTCATCATTAAACATGAGGGTCATTGTTAGGGGTCTTTCCTGGCCTGAGGGCCAGCCCTTTGCTATATTTATTGTTGGTAATGCAGCAACTGTCAAGTCTAATTGGGAACTATAGGGTGAATGTATCTGGGGCATTTAATACCATCAAGCCTCTTAATAAAATAATTAAAAGCACGTTTTTTTTGTCTTTTTTTTGCTCCATTCCATGTTTCTCGAGGTAGCCTTTCCCGACCTGCTATCAAATCATCTCTCTCGTCAGCCGCAGGACGAACAGTGCTCATTTTGGCGGGGAGGGGGTGTGGGATGTTGGGTACAATTTAGAACAAATGCTTTTTGCTTTTATTTGACAACTCTAGACACCATCACAAATGCAGTTGTTCTTCCTTCTTTGAACATCAGTGTAGGCATAACATTGTTATTCTGTTCTAATTCCTTAAACTGTACAGCCAACCCTCCACACAAGGAACTCAAAAGACAGAATTAATTATTAGCTTTAAATTCATCTCACAATCATGTCGTTTCAATCTGTTCAAGTACGATTGGAGTGAGAGCTACTATACACATTAATTTACATTGTCTCTCCATAGAAGATAGTTCATAACTTCAGTTGAATACTTATAATATTATTAAAGTATTATTATTATTATTATACTTTATAACTATGTTATTGATAGTGACTCAAGTTGACATGCACCTTTTAAGTCTTGTAAATTATTTTGACTGACATAAAGTCATTCCCGCAGTACACTACATGTGTTGTCACTTAAAGGTCCTTCTACCAAAGTGCAGCGATCCAGACTCACCTCTCTTTGCATGCTTTAATAAACCACTTAATAAGGATTCAGTCACCATAATGATCATATGAAGGTGCTGCTCAAGTTACCTTTTGAAGATGTGTTTCTTACTCTCCTGACTCATGGCACATAGGTCTCCTGCCTGCCAACTCTGTAACTAATACTCCAAATCCGCTAATCCAGCTGTATTTAACACGATCTCAATGGCAGTCGGATGGAATAATTAAAGGTTGGAATAATTAGCCTGGGATCTCTGAAGAGGGATGATTAAAATAATGCTCGGATCTCTACCGGTCAGGCTAAGTTTACTCTTTGTGGACTGTGACATGGTTGCAGTAATGATTGCGGATAACATATCAGCCTTTTTGGATATACAGTTTAACGTGACAATTGAGCTCTTGACATGTAGAATCCTTTTTGGTTCTATATAGAGTCCTTTTCTAGGAGTGATCCTATCCCAAATCTAGGTAACACCATAATCGTAAGGTTTTAGAGATATTATCTGACCCGGTATTAGTAGTTAGAGGAAACTTCTACAATCTACAACATACCTCTTTCTGCCTTACTTTCCATAAGCTCCTGGCATGCTTTGTTCGGCAATTGTCTCTCAAGGGAGTTGACTATAACAACATTAGCTTAACACTCAACTCTTGTGAAACCCGGGTTAGCTCTGAGGCAGCAAGAAATTGCAAGTCAGTCACTGCAAATGACAGGTGTGTGAAACAGGATCAATTAAGCTCAGTCTCGTTCCCTGGGTGATAACCTGTGGTGGCTTTTCGCATCACTCCCCGGTTCCACCTCACAAGTAGCTTTTCAAGAAAACTTTCTAAGAGAAGGTAAAAAGTTTGTAGGCTTCCCTTGAGAGTTATTCACTTTTATTCACTATCGAACTGACTTGAGTTCAGCTAGGGAGCTTAACACAAATGTAAAGACAAAAGAAAAAAGAATGATTGAGAATCCCTCCTGCCATCCTGAATCAGCACCTTACCCTTTGAGACACTGAATAGACAGGGCAGCAGCAAATGTGGAAGGTAATTGGAGGGAAGCGAAACATCCGAAAGGCCTGAATAATGTCACAGGGCGCAGGTCGGATGGCCGCCTTCGCGATTGTTTACTTTAACCCCATTGCCGTGCCGCGCCGTTCAAGTTGCCCTGTCAATCCTGACAAAGAAATCACCAAATCTGGAACTGTGGAGTATTTTGTGTTAAGTCTGAAAATACAAATTCATAGTGACATATGGATTTTTTTCCTTTTCTTCAGTGGGAGAATTGAGAAGAGTGAGAGTTGGGGAGGCAGGGGGGGGATTGTCAGCGGTAGGCAGTGTTAGGTATGCGGTTAGGTTGTTGATGCGAGCCATGTTGAGGATGATGGAGCTGAGAGGCTTAGCTAATTTGGGAAAGAGAGAGCAGGAGAAGAGTGGGGGGGATTTGGGGCCTTTTGTTACAGCCTGTTTGATCTGGGAATTTTAAAAAAAATAGCCCAGAGATGTCGTGAAAATGAGAGAATTACTGTTTGGGCCTTCTTTTTTTTCATTCCGAAGTCGCAAGGATATTCTAATGCACTCGCTGTCAAAGCAGCAGATTTTTCCCCCACTCAAGATAATAACTGGATCTCGTTAAACCCTGATTGTTAATTGCTAATTACTCTCCTCCTAGCGGTACATGAGAAGCCAGGAGAGCGTGGCTAAGCCGATCAAAGGAGTCCTCCCTCCAGAGCATGTAGGTTTTTCTGTTTTCTCTCCTCCTCACATTGTTGGGTGTATTGGATGGGTTTGTTTTTGATGGCTTTTGACGAGATGAAGGCAGATTTCTACTGTGTTTTTCCGTTCCCATCTTCCTCTGGGGGTACAATCACAAATGTTTGATTTAAACCTGTCACGGATTTACTAAGGCACATCCCTAAGGTGGTTTGTCTTTGGAATACAGCTTTCAGTTCTCTGCTATTTAGCTCCAATTTTGGCAATCGCTCAACATACTAAACCAGAATAAACTGTGAATCTCGATTTGTGTAATATGCTTCAGATACAGGTTTTCCTGAGAGGTTTGGTTTAAGTGGAGGTTAAGGTGAAGGGAATGAAAGAGACTTCACTTTTTTCTAGTCTTTGAATCTCTCTTTACCCAGCACTTGAAGTTGACATAATTTTGTCATAACTTTTTCAGCAATTGAATAACCACCTCTGAATGTCTGCATAGTTGTTTTTAATCAGTAGGTTAGTCAGATAGGACCATAGAGGTTTGTACCAGGTCTGAAGTGTGCATATTAAATACACACACAATCAATTTGACTTGAATGTCAGTCTATTCAGGGTTACACTTGAAATCTTTTTTATTGTACTTGTACTATGCCAATGACAATTAAATTGAATCTGAATCAGAATTATAACTCTTTAATTTACCATATTTTTTATTACCTTCCATTTTTCCCTTCTCTTTGTCTGTCTTTCCCAAAGCTCTTCCCTCTCATCCTTCTTCTCCCCTGCTCTCCCTCCTTTCCCTCTCCTCCTTTTCCTCCCTTCCCTCTCCTCTTCACTGGCAAGTCTACCTGAGGAGCTGTCAGTCTGTATTGCCTTCCTGCCGGTTCAGGCTGTCAGGCTGAAGGACACATCCCTATCAGCCCTGTACACTGATAGACCTGTCAGGTGAAGTGACAGCCAGATCTCAAACACACACAGACAGGTACTGTATAATGTAATGTGACAAGACCCTGTCCTGAAAAATAAATATAAATATACCCATGAGTTTTTTAACAGTCCAACAGACAGCCATATTTCTCATCTACTTTATCTGAGCCTGAAAGGATGTGATGTGGTCATGTGTTGAACTCATACTGTATGTGCACACTGTATAATCGAGTGTATTTGCAAACATTTTTAGTTATGCATAACATCCACAAGAAATTTCAGTCTGGCTTCAAACCACGCCATAGCACCGAAACGGCCCTCCTGCGAGTCCTAAATGATCTGCTCTTAGCCACCGACTCTGGTAGTCCTGCCATTTTGGTGCTCCTAGATTTCACAGCCGCCTTCGATACAGTGGATCATTCGATCCTACTGTCACGTCTTGAACAGCATGTGGGCATCACTGGTGTCGCCTTAAGCTGGTTCAAGTCCTACCTGTCCGGCCGTAGTTTCTCCATTCAGCTGTGGGGTTCCTCAAGGGTCGATACTGGGTACCCTTCTATTTCTCCTTTACATGCTGCCCCTAGGCTCTATTCTGGCAAATCATGACGTGTCCTTCCACTGTTATGCTGACGACGTCCAGGTCTGCCACTAAAATCTAGAGGAAAGGTGGCACTTCAGCCACTGCTCAACTGCCTGACTGACATCAGAGCATGGTTGAGTGCAAACTTGCTCAATCTAAATGAGAGCAAGACCGAGATAATTTTATTTGCCAACACTTCTCTAGCCCCTTCTATCGATGCCCTAGATCCCCTTGGCTCAAACATCCACTCTTTGGTCAGAAATCTTAGAGTGATTTTTTACAGTGAATTCAAATTTACCAAGCAGGTCTGCTCTGTGGTCAAAAATTGCTTTTTTCACCTCAGACTCCTCGCCAAGACAAGGGCCTAGCTTCCGCAGAAGGACCTAGAGAAGGTGACCCATGCCTTCATAACAACCCGGCTGGATTACTGCAACTCCTTGTATGTTGGCATTGACCAGTCTCTGCTCTGCCGACTGCAGCTAGTACAAAATGTGGCTGCTCGACTCCTCACTGTCACCAAGAAGCGTGACCACATTACACCAATCCTGGCCTCACTCCACTGGCTCTCCGTCCGCTTCCGCATTGATTTTAAATTACTTTTGATTGTTTTTAAATCACTAAATGGGCAGGCACATCCATAGCTAGCTGATCTCCTGTGCCACCATACCCCATCCAGAGCCCTAAGGTCAGCTGATAGGACCAGGCTCAAAACTAGAGGGGATAGAGCCTTCGCAATGGCAGCCCAGAGGCTCTGGAATAGCCTTCCCCTCCATGTCAGATCTGCCCAGAGCGTTGAGGCTTTTAAAACATTAGCTAAGATCCCTCCCTGGCCTTTAACCTGAGGTGAGCCTGCCTCCCGACAACTGCACTTTTCTGCATTTTTATCTCTGCATCTGTTGTATTCTGCATTGCACCTTGTTTTTGTTTTAGTGAATTTGTATTTGTTGTTTTCTTTTACTAGTGTTTTATATGTTTTATCTGTTTATCTGCACTTTGGTCGGCTGTATTGTCATTGTAAATGTGCTATATAAATAAACATGACTTGACTTGTATTTTACATTTAGTCAAATACAGCATCAGGAATTCTATTTAAGCCTATCCAATGTATACCAATGTATAAGTAAATTGAAAGCTGTTCTTGAACCATTTGGAGTAAATGCATAGGGTTGGTCTCCTTTTGAAGGTAACTTGCACAATTTGCACATGGACCCGCCGTTGGGCCGGTACACATTGTTTTTTTAAATTAATTTTTTATTTAACCTTTATTTATACAGGTAAGAAACACATTGAGCCCCAAGGGCTCATTTTCAAGTGTGACCTGTTCAGGCATACAACATCCACCACAAACAAAATACAATACAAAACCTGGCCTACATAGTCTAAAAACTAAACTAAAAACTACATAGTCTAAAACTAAAACTAGTCTAAAATAGTCTAAGATAAACTAAACTTTCCGTCAGTATAGACTAAAACTAAACTAAAACTACACAGTCTAAAACAAAAACTAGTCTAAAACAGTCTAAGATAATCTAAAACTAAGCTAAAACTAGACAGCTAAAGATCTAGGGACAGGGAGGGGTCAGTAATGGGCAAAAGGGAGGGTCAACTTAATAGCAAGAACAAATCATGGACTCGCACTGTATGCCTCTCAGCAAGAGCTTGAAACTGGAGAGAGGGATCAGCTGAGACAGTTTCAGACTCTGCTGTAATGAATTCCAAGAGGAAGGGGCTGCAAATGAGAACGCCCTTTTGCCTTTCATGGTCCGGACCAAGGGGATGGAGTATGTGATGATGTCCTGTGTGCGAAGGCCGTAGACGGATTGCTTGCGTGACAGGTGGTTAGAAAGGTAGGAAGGGAGCAGACCAAGGATGGATTTGTAAATGAAGATATACCAGTGAAGGGTTCGGCGGATAGAGAGAGATGACCAGTTAACCAGAGTATAGCACACAGTGATGTATAAGGGGTTTACAGCCTGTAATGAATCTTAACGCGCCATTGTGTTGTATGCATATGTCAGGCATGATAATCGCTCACCTTTCGGCGAAATTCGCCGTTTTGAATCCAAAATAGGTGACCTACATTCATACTTTTTTTTTTTTTTTTTTGCAATCTTGTAATTCTGCAGGTGACCACCACTATAGTAAATCTAAAAGAAATCAGATATGAGCACATGGAAGCTAATTTTTCCACAAAAATAATTTTCTGCCGGGACTGCCTAGCAGGTTCCGGGTCTCGTATCCTTCTCACCTTTTTCACCCCGACCCATTTTCATGCCTGATATGTGTGAAGTTGTCAAACACTGTTTTAGCAATACACTACATGATTGTAAGTGAACATTAATATTTCCCCAGATTATTAATTACTGTACATACACACACAAATACTGTACATACACACACAAATAGTATACCATAATGTACTGTGAACGTACAAGTACAAAGCATTTTTGCTGCAGAGCAACGCAAAACCAACCTGAACCAGGAGAAAGCGGAAGCTGGAACCACTGTGAGACTCTGTTGCAGCTTTTTTGAATGTTCAGCGAGCTATACAGTATGAGAGACCACCACACAGCTGTAAACTGTTGACCTCTGACCGCCTCTGTTGTCTCTGTGGGTCATGCCCTGAGGACTGAAGGATAAAAAGGGGGCTGCAGCGAATGAAGTAGGGATAGGGTGAAGGCGGGAGGGGCGTGGGGGGGTTCGTGTCGCTCTTGCCAAGTGACACAAACCCCCCCTTGGCAGCCTAATTAAATTTTCCACTATTCCACACTCGCATCAAGCCTCCATCCAGCCGGAAGGAATGGACGCATCGGAGGAGCAGAACCACTGGAAAGGATTGCCGCCCCCCTCCTCCTCCATTTTCTTATGCTCCTCTCCTTTGCTCTTCACTTTCGTTCTCTCATCCTCTCGTATTGTGTTGTTTTAAATAGAGTATGGCAAGGGGGAGAGTGTGTTGTGCAGGAGACAGACACAACATCAATTTCAATGTAAATATATGTATGGACATTGACACAATTTCCATAATTTTGGCTCTGTACGCTACCACAATGGATTTGAAATTAAACAATCAAGATGTAATTGAAGTGCAGACTTTCAGCTTTAATTCGAGGGGTTGAACAAAAATATTGTATGAAATGTTTAGGAATTGCAACTATTTTTATACACAGTCCCCTATTTTGCTATTTTTTAAAAATGTTCTCAAAATGTACCAAACTGTTGGCCACTCCTAATGTTCCCACTATCTCTCTGATGAATTTCCTAGGGACTACTAGAAAAGGCATATGCAAAAAACCTCAACAGTCGATTAACTGCAGCATGCTCATTTGCTTCCATTTGACATGTCAAGGGAGAGGATCAAAGGCATATAAAACATGCTAAAACAATGGGGACAACTATACAGCGAAGATTACAAACGACACACATAGCTTGAGGCATGTATTGGCACACATATGACAACCCAATGAATTATGTGCATTGAAACTGAGGAACACAAGCTTACATACAGTATGTTCAGTAATTATTCTAAAACATTCCAGGATAGTTCCAGGAACACCAGCTTATTTATGTATCTCTGGTATTCCTCCTGTGATATTACATTTCCACTCAGAACAAATGACCACTTTAAAGGTTTAATGAAGCCTTCATACATGCATCGATGCTTCACAAATCATTAATGAGAAATGTTATATATTTAACATGTTATTACAGGTCCTCACATATGGCACTTATGCTAAATATGTTATAATTATTTTTACATAATATTACATACCTGTCACTCTATATATAGCATGACATTTCTTTAAAGTATCTACTGTGTAGGCTTCATGGAGGCCATATAGGAATATCTATATATGAGAGCTTGTTTGGTGGCATAGATGCATTTTTTCTGCTGCCCTGCTCTCTGTCGTCACTCTGTATTACTTTCCCTCATAGTTTCTTTCCCTCAGAGTTCCCCCAGATTTGAGCATGACCTTCATTAAAGATGATAAACCATATCAGTTTCTGTATATGATCAATCAAAGGGTAGGAATCTGGACAACATTGTGAGGAAGCTATGGGATTATAAAGCGGTCAAAGCAGGTAGTGCAACTTCTTCTCTTACCAAACTATTAACATTCCAGTCTACACGGCTTTGTTGATGGACTCTGAAACTTTCCCATTGTGTGTTGTGGCTGCTGAAAAGTGCCATTGAAAACATGATTTGATTCCACTGGCGAAGGAGGAACAAGCACCCAGAAACTCCAAAACAATACCTACGTAATAACTTCACAGAATGCTCCTCTTGACATGTGGCCAACACTTTCCTCAAGTTGGTTTCTAGTAACGGGTTAGCTTTTGTTTTGATTGGGCCTGTTTCCAGTAGTCAAAACAAGCTGCAGGAACGTCCAGTAAGGGTGGAAGAGGTACGGGGGTCCTGTTTATCCCCAGCAGCAGGTGGCGGGTTTGACTCCTCCATGCTTGCTCAAACGTCCCCCCAACCACTCAACTTCTTTTCTTCTCCCAGCCCCGGCTATTTTGTTCATTTCTTCCACCACACACTCCAGCATTTCCCCTCTTCTGTTTATGCCACGGCGGAGCAGCGTTCCATTCTTCTTTGTTTCGAGGTACGGTGCGCTGGTGACGCACTTCCTTCCATTGTAGCAGGAAACTGATACCCTGATAGTTGTGAAGTTACGGTCAAAGAACCACACACTTACCGCTAAATGTGTTCATGTGTGAGCTGATTGTGAGGTGTGTTGATGATGAGGCACCACTGTCACCCACATACCTGTCTGTAGTCATGTTTCTCTTATAGACTGTGTTGTTGCAGTCCTTGATTTAAGCGTAAGGTTGCCTATGGAAAAAGTCATAAATTCATTCAATATCAATAGCATTAGCTCGCAATTGTAAGAGCAGAAACAGTTACCTAAGTCGGCTAGGCAGTAGGCAGGTTGTTGTCATACAGTGCAAAAGATGAGAGTGTTTAACCACACGTTCCTCGACAACATTGAGTCATCCCTGAGGTTGCCAGGTTTATTTCCCTACTCCAATAAACAAACAAGGAAATATTTGGTTGCTACGCAATGGCGTTGGGTACTACTATTCTCTCTCTCCACTAAACATTGCTGGTATATTCAGCCTCATAGTTAAAGTACATGGGAACATGGACCTTGTTTGAATACTTAAACATTGGTTATACCTTGGAGATAGGTGCTGGCACCTCATCCAAAGGTTAACATTTTTAGTGACCCGCTGAAGGTAGGTTGCCATCCAGAATGTAGAAATCCTATTGCAACAACTAGGAGGTATTGTTCGACAGCCACACTGGTGTTCTGTGTCTTTATTGGAGAAAAATGCACCGGAATGTAAATGCACCAGAATTAACTAATTTTGTTCTCCCCATTTTGAATCTCACATTCTCCTCAGGTCAAGAATGATCACATTATGCTGCTGTTCCCCATGTTTCTTACGGTTTTAAATTAGTCGTCAAGGTAACTGGAAAATAATATTACTGAAAGATAGTTTGGTGGTTCATTTGGATCAGCCGTGTCTACCTGTGTAGAATTCAATAGAAATCTGTCCTTTAGGTTGTTGTCATTTAGCGCAGTGATTATGTGGTTGTCGTCCTAAGATATGTGATGACGTTGGTGAGGACCTTTGATTACATTTCCACGGGAAATGGGTACATTATCTAAACTACCTCCATGGATAATGGAAAAATATAGGTATTGGTTAAGAATTTTTGCAAAACTTTACTATGCCCCAGGCTTAGCAGAATAGTCATCAATAACAACAGCAGACATTCACAGAACACAGATAGATAACAGAGACTGTAAAAGCACATATTTGCTGGACTCAATGCAGCAAGATTATTGAGTATAGGGTTATGTCATAGGTCCTATCACTAACAATGAAGCCACCCACTTTGTATACATAATGATAATAACAAACAGCTGACACCGTCCATAACTATGTTTGGTCTTTACCCCACTGCCTCATTGCCCTCAGAGTCAGCACTTTAACACGTGTGTGCGTAGAGCATTTGGAGCGATCAGATTAGCCACCCAGATCATGTGACTTGTTATCCAGGTTAGGGCGTTAAATCCTGTTAACACTACAATACTGTCAGTCAAGGAGAGGAGAGGAAAGGGGGTAGTCCACTGCAATGAAAACAGAACTCTATTGACAGCGCATGTCATTTTCATTCCCATGAATTCATATTATACACTGAAAATTCACTACCTTGGCTGATATACAACCCTCCACTTTGGTATCAACCCCTCTTTCTAACTTTTTACTAGTTTCACACATCCAAAAGTAAAGGTGGAAGGCAGAATGTGATATGAGTTCACTTTACTTATGATATATCTATTGACTGTAAGTACAAGGCATCACTGGTTTCACATTTCATCACTTCCTCAATGACAATTAGAGTACTTGAACTTTGCCGGCTTTAATCTCTCATATAAGCCACATAATATCCCTATACCAGATCTACTTAGCCCACTTAACATAAGCCAGGTCACAAAACAGGTATAGGTAAGTATTGTATGCTTGTAGGAACAGTCGTCTAACACAGAAGTTTTCTCTCCTATAGAGGTAGATTGTGCTTTGTTTTCATGCCGTCTGTTTGTGGTGATAACCGTTCAAACTAGAACTAACCCTGATGTCATAGTGGGCCCCTCAAAAAACTTGACCCCGCACTAACTTCATGGTTATTATGATAATAATTATAGTTTGTATAGCTTTCATATATTGTTTGCAGCTCAAAGTGCACATACAGACATAAAATAAAAGCTGGTGGCCTCTATGTCTAGCAGCCAGTCTTGCCAGCAGTTAATTCAATAGCTTCCTAATCCGTGCCCTGTGTCCTCTGTCTGACGTGCACCTGCAACATAAGCTACATGCGGAACTTGGTCTTGATCATGTAAGCCTACTTATCAATGAAAATAGTTCATGTCCGCACTGACGAATGTCCCATGCAAGATCTTCTGATTGTCAAAGACAGTAACACATTTACTTGTCTGGCGGCCTCTTGCGATTGTTGAAAGGAAGGGTATCCTATAATTTGTGGTTGCCCCAATTAGTTTCCCCACTTCAGAAGAGATCATAGCTTGGACAAATGCCTCGATGACAGACGAGACAGGGACTGATAAGCGTCAATTACCCTACCCCACTCAACTAGCCTATTCTACAGAGCCATGTTGCTTCTCTCTCTCTTTCTCTCTTTCTTGCTAAAATTAACATTTGAGTCATTACACTAATGCAGGTCGCAGTTATACTGATCTCACAGTTTACTTTCTATTTCCCATTCAATATGACGAGAAATGACATGCAGGTGCATCTGAGGATTTATAAGGATGCACTCACTATGAAAGCATTTGAGTGGTGCTCCTCTGTTGGGGGTGTATTGGCTGGAGTAAAAGATTCGGGCCCTACACACTGTGGTTTTCTCCTGATGTTTTGGGGGATTTTGTGAGTTGCTAACGCCAGACGGTAGGCCGTTTTCATCAAGCAGGGTGTAGTTGAGACCTGTTTTCCGCAAAAATGTAATCAAAACAACTTCCTCATTGCAATGGCATTCTTTTGATAACATGCATTCCTCGCATTCCTGTTATGAATAGACGGCCCCCTCACGAGCCATATCGGAACTTGTTGCATCCTCTGTAACCTTGCCCTCCAGGACGTTATGATGGGACCGCTCTGCTTTATTGCCCACACAACACTGACGTATTGGAGGTGACACAGTCTGATCATTTGGTCCGCATGTCGGCAACCAATCAAAATGTTTGGACTTTTCTTTTGAAACACGGAACTACAGAAATACGGAAATACGAATCACTACACAAACTTGCTAGTCAAGCCAAAATACTGCAACATAATGGATTCGGTGAGTAACCCCCACTGCTACCTATACTATAACACTACTTTACATTGTTAGCAGGCTCACAAAACAACTTTTCTGATCAGTCTTTTTATCTGTCTGATGATTGGTTGGCTCCGCACACTAGGTAAAGATGACTGTAAATTCCAGTACAACTCTACTATAGGCCTATTGATCAAACTGTTTCCATTACAACCTTATACCATGGAAAACACCAGAGACATCAGCCCCCATTTTGGCTCGATGGGAGATCAGTCAACTACTAGCAAATCTTAATTTCAACAATTTTCTACCTGTGATGTACTAGATGGCTTGCTTAAAATATATCCAGGCCTATTGCAGCTTTCAGCTCCCCTGATTGTGGAGTCATTGATACATATTTTTAATCTGACTGTTGCTTCAGGTGCTATCCCCAAGGTTTGAAAGGCAGCCCATGTGCTCCCTCTCCATAAAGGTGGTGACCCCTTCAACCTAGATAACTACCGCACAATATCCAAGCTATCTTGCCTTTCCAAAGTATTTGAGTCCCTGGTCAATGCCCAGTTAAGAACATTTTTATCTTCCTATTCTATTCTAAATATTCTCTCAGCTGCTACACTTGTCTTAGATTATGTGTTAAATTGCCTAGATCAGAAAAAAACATTGTCCTCTCCGAGGCATATAATGCGGTTGACCATTACCTACTCATTCAGTCGTTGTCTGAAATAGGCCTTGATCAGGCTTCATGTAAATGGTTTGAAAATGATGGGGGAAACAGACATTAAAACAGAATGCTCAACTGATGGTGTTAAATCAGGTTTTCTGAACATAAAGGGTGTTCCACAAGGATCGATTCTTGGTCCAGTTTCTTTTACTATTTACATCAACAATATTGGATTATCTGTAAAGAATTAAAAAAAATTAAGTGGGGCAGTCCCACTAATATTTTTCATTTTATTGGACAGATATAGTGAAGACAGACAGGAAAGCAAGGAGAAGAAGGGAGAGAGGGCATGTGCTGGATTCGAGCCCATGCCTACATGGGCATATGTAGACTGTGGTGCCTACTGTAGACCGTGGTGCTAGACCACTGGACCACCCCAGGCCACATCTGTAAATAATTGTAACATACAGTTATATGGTGATGACACTATTGTATACGCTATTCTCCCCACGATTCACAAGGCTCTTTCTAAGCTACAGTCTGCATTCGCTATGCTACAGAGAGCATTTTTGGTGCTTAATGCTGGTAAAACAAAATATATTATATTTACCAAATAACTGAAAAATCTGATGCGTACATATTTACTTTGAGTGGTGCCCCCATTGAGCGTATCCTTGCTTATAAATACCTGGGCATTTGGTTTGACAAAGACTTGACGTTCAGAAAACATATGGAGGAACTTGTTTAAAAGCTTTTAAGGTGGTCTTCTTTTATAGGAATAGATCTTGCCTTTACCTGAACAGCAGACAGTGAATAGTGCAATCAACCTTCATGCCAGTGGTGCTTGATTGTGGTGATGTCATCTACTGAAGTGCAGCAGCCACTACTCTTAAACCTTTGGATGCCATCTACTATAGCGCCCTTCGCTTTATCACCGGTGATAGTTTTAATACTCATCATTGCATACTTTATCAAAAGGTTGGCTGGACCTTCGTTAAAGTCCTTTAGATGTCTTCATTACTCCCTTTATGTGTATAAAGCCCTACTGCATACTCCCAGCTTACCTAACCTCGTTATTGAAATTCAAGAACATCAATTATCTAACTCATTCTCAGAGTTAGTTAACTCTTGAGGTACCTCAGATCTCCATCGAATTGTAAATCCGCTTTTTATTGTGGTGCACCTCACTGCTGGAACAATCTGCAGAGAACGTTTCAGTTTGTTGCTCTGGTGCCACTCAGGCAGTCTTTGAAAAGTGTATTTGTTCATTACAATTAACGTTGTCCTTTTGTATGTGTATGATGTATGCTTGTAAACTGTGTGTTTGCAGGACTCCCTTGTAAAAGAGACATTGGTCTCAATGACACTCCCTGCTAAAATAATGGTTAAATAAATAAATATATTATTTGATGCAGTGACATAAGCTTTGGTCACATTGTGTCTTTTTGACAATTTGGCTACTCAACCACTCAGTTACTGATTGATGTCAATAAACAAGCCAATACATGTTCAGGACTGACTAAGGCTACATTAGAAACCCCCTGTTACATAGCCTGCCAAAGGCGTTATGTATGTAACACCCCCCAACATGTTTTACCATGTCACTTTTGTGTCACTTCAACAGACTTGGTATGGGAAAGTTAATGTTCTCCTGTGGCCAATTGAACTATTTTGATGACTGTATTTAGCTCATGGAAATACGCTGTTCTGGCAAAGATATGCGAGACAAACAGTCTTAGTGCGCATTATATGACAATTCTGGTGTTACAGATTAAAATAGGAACCATACCAGATTGGATTGTAGTTAAGTGCGCCATTTGGTATCTTCAACATGTCATATTCTGGGCTCTGTGCCCTCGTCGAAGTGCGTCCGAATTAACCCATATTTCATATCGCATCCTTTTCTGTAGGCCTATGAAATTCATTTTGTGAGCAAATTGAGTAATTACAATACCTGTCAAGTATCGTGATGTATGGCCAATGATGACACTGGTGTCTCAATGCGATAGGTATAACGGGATTTATTTATTTTTCACAGAAATGTCATACCATCAAATCCGTAAAAGTGGTCAAGAAGTGGTGTTTCCGGCCGTTAATCTACACAATTTGCGACGTCTACAGTAGGCTATCTGACTGTTCCTCGGGTTATGGATACGGAAAGGCATTTTGACTCTGCGACTCGAAAAAGAGCCCCAAAGAATGTCAAAAGGACGCATAATATCTCCCTTTCTCTCGTTCTCTCTCTAAATTGACTACTAGATCTAAGAATAGTGGACACGTCTATGGGATAAGTAGACGTGATGCAAAAGACTTGTCCTAACCAAGACTGTTGTGTCACTTGGAAACATCTATAACTTGAAATACGGCTATCGATCGAGACTATCGCTCTGAGCCCGAGAAGAGATCGTGCAGTGAGGGAGGGGAGGGAATCCCTCCAGTCTCTGACGTGCCTTTACCAAGGAAACCCACACGCGTGTTCTCTGACGCAACTGCCCATTTGAGGAAACATGCGTCAATGGACAGTACCAAATCAGAAAAATTATGGACAAGGGAACACAGTATCTCCTCAAATAATGAATAAAAATAATGTACACAGGTAATATTTGTACTTTCATATTACTTCTTATCATATCTCGCTCTTTTATTTATTAATGACACATATTATTTCTATGTTAGGTAATGAATTATATCATTTTAGCATAGACGACCCCTCCCAAGATGAAATGTCTACGCCCATGAGCGAGTGACGTGAACAACCTTGTTGGCGTTGATAAGCGGTTGCAGTTCTTCATAGTGCCATTGAAGTGAGTCATCTTAGGAAGTGTGGTAAAGAAATAGAAACAAGATAGAACTGTTCCAGAGGAACAGCAGACAGCAGCAATAAAGTGTATACCAAGGAAGACATTCTGAGGAGTAGGCCAAAGTGGAAATCGAATTTAAGCCTCTGTGAGTCACGCGTAATTAATACATGTCCATTCGCCGTGGACCGCGAAAGTAGGTGTCCAAGTGACTTTTGTTCTTGAAGTTCGCTCTGATAGCGCACCTGTATGAAGCGTTGTTAGTAATTGTCTAGTGCAGACGACTCGTGTGGCTAGAACACCAGCTTAAGTTACTATAATTACAAAGAAAATAGATATCTGAACGGACAGAAGATATCATAGCATACATCTTGGTTGTCAAGTAATTCATTTGGAAGAAACGGGATCTAGTGCACTTTGCGGTTGCGACACTTCTCTGGATATCAAAGATATAACGACCACTGCTTTAAGTCAGTCATTCTCAATACAACAAGGGATTCCACTGACATTGCTGTTCTGTAAGAGGACATTTTGAGAGCGTTGGAGCTCATATAACGCACTGAAACCTTCCTCTTTCCTGGATCATGTACCAGGACTACTCCGGGAACTACGATACGTCGTCCCGCGGCAGCAGCGCTTCTCCGGCCCAGCCAGAGTCGTTCACAAGCGGCAGCAGTACGATCGGCAGTCCGATCTCTACTTCAAGCTACCAGGTTAGTAGGCCTATCACAGTTTACACAATATGGTCACCATAACCTTTACCTTTTAAAAAAAAAAAATCGTCAATCACATGTATAATATGTAACCTATATTATTAATTATAGTACAATATCCTAGGCTTTGACATCATTATCTCACTGCGAAGTTGTCAATGAACCCACTGACACAGTTTTCCATTGATGACTCAGCCTGTAGATATATTTCTGTAACTAAAAGCAACGTGTTGCATTATGTTTGGAATCTATAGACCAGGCTATTTTAAGGAGGGAGTGGTATTAAAATGAAGAATTACGTCAAGTATCGTATTGTTCGTAACCAAAGCTAAAATACCTTTCTGGACACAATAGAGAGAGCGCACTAAGGTATGTAGTTAGCCCAATTTGCGCGACCTGTATGCTATGTGCTATCCTCCAGTAATACCATGAGTGCGTGTATATACGCACGTCTAACTCTCTTACTACATAGGCGACATGGTTCTGGACAAGACCAACTTGAGGTGCGTAAAGAGGGCAAACCTCTTTCTCAAAACAGCGCCGTATTAGTTATGGGTGCGGATGCGTCATTCAGGACGCCACGTTCACGATATACAACTACAGAACAATACTTAACGTCAAATTAGTTAATGTAGGCTATCGGCTATTTCGCATACCGTATGTAGACTGCAGTATCGGGTACAGTCACACAATCGCCGCATATTGGGGCACCCACATGTTGCCCAGCCATGGAAGTTGGCACTTGGGACGAAAGATTACACATTTATTGGAAACCACATACTCATAGTGCTTGCCTGAGATGCTTTAACATTTGGCATAGCCTACTTGGCTCATGCCACAATTGGAATGAGTAAATCAAAGAACTACCTCTTCCCCCTTGCGCACTGGATACAAATGTTATTCGCTAGCATTTATAAGTTAGCGGACTGATTATCTCTGTCCCTGTATCCAATCCCTCGAGTTTGTAAAGCTATCAATGCGTAATACCACAACAAGAAACATCTATGGGCTTGGAACGACAACACATCAGTTATGTCTTGACGTTCAGATAACCAGTCGTTGCTACCTTGGCATAGACCCAGAACCTATTTGTGCAAATGGGCACTAGTCACGCATTGGCAGATGTTGCCGTGACTTTAGAACGGCGGGTTAAAACGCTCTCCCAATGCGCCCTCGGGGAGGCTGGAGACTTGCAGTCTGGCATTTCCTCCAGATGTCCTATCGTGATTACATACTCTACCTGCTTCACCCCATCCTCCTGTTTGAAATAGTCATACCGTGAGTTTAGAATTATAAGGTTCTATCTCCGTTTAGGGCAGTTCAGAGATATTGAGCGTCAATGTTTTTACATTCCATTATGTTTTGTGAGATGGAACCTTTGTATTTTATGAATTACTACCTCAAAAATGTCAACATTTTAAAAACAACACCACACAGGCATTAATAAACACCTAATGGATCAGATTATGTAAAAACCTCCATTTTGACAAACATGGAGATAGAACCTTATAATTCTAACGTCACGATACTCTTTTAGAAATCTGATGCACACTGACCGGGTTTTGTTACCGTCGGTATTCTACGCACTGTTCCCCATTTAGCGGTTCTATCGTTAATATTATTTAATCAAATGTCCCGACCACACTTATAATAGGGTAAGAAGAGACACTTTTCTGCGAGTTGTTTTTTCCAAGTAATCTGGTAGTTTGGCATCATGTTCACACGCAGCATTACTTGGTCTATAAAGGGAGTCTGTACGCGAGGGTATAATCATCAGGTTGTCTTCTCTCTGACCTGTTTAATCTCGTCTTGGATAGTTATACACCCAACAACTTTCTCAAAACTGCGGGCCAAGAAAGTCAAGTGCCACTTATGCAAGTTAGAATTAAATTGTAGTTGGTATCAGGAACAAGCATTGTCCAATTGTCCATAGGCTTTACACATTTATGTTTCTTGTTTATTATGTTTTAATATGTCCTGACATGGTATTTGTCTGTGCAAACAGACAATAAACGCTTATATTATCGTATCGTAAGTTCCCGAATGTCCGTCGTATTCGGGCAGGTAAAACTGTGTAGGCCTATGTTGATCATTGCCACGCAGATATTTAGTAGGCCGGCCTAAGTGCAAACCTTTCAAATTCGTTAAGCCTGGGTATTCTTTAGAGTAAACTGTTTGCCTATACAATGGTCCTTGTGTTTGCCTGGTTAATTCAGTAGGCTATATCAGATTTGAATTGTTGGCGGAAATAATAAGCTATTTAACCAGTGTCGCTTCGCTAGAATTGAGCTTGTTACATCAGTTGCTAAATCGTATTTCCTTATGAGCCTTGTTCCCGTTAAGACGCAATGCCAGAAACTATTTCTTAGGATGAGTTAACTGCGGCCAAAGTTCCTGGAAGTTTACGTCATGTTTTGTTTTCCAAGGGGAAGGCAGTCGAGTCATTCTTTTTGCGTAAAGGATAATATTTGGCTCAAATTCGTCCTTGTGCGTAAGAGTAGCACCAAAATCCGGGAAAACGTGCAGAGCCCATGGAGCTGTTTCTTCCGATGTGAGACAATTTACAGACCTCTGGTCTAGATGACCGGGAAATGCCTACGTGTTGTATTTTGGACCCTATTGTGGGTAATGTTGCGCAATGTACCCAGGGCACAATGGGACAGGGCTGGTAATGATTGGTCCAATAAAGACTTTCAACATGTATGGCCTGTTGTTACATTATTTCGATGTTCATCATGGAAGTGGTTGATATAAATGACACGTAGGTATAAAATCAAAACACTGTTTTGGCGCACTGTATCATGCCCACTCTTCCGACACCAGCCTGGCACATTTTCAAATCCTTACGGTTAATGTCTGACCACTCCCACTGGCACTTTGTGTTACCCTCACTTACCGTAACCATTTACCCTGCTACCTTATAATAGTTATAATCCCATAGGAAGTACGAGGCCAATGGATATGTAAGTGTTGCCTCACTTCTGGAATGTATTGGCATGGGACATGGTATTTCCCCTCTCCCTAATTTTCAAGAGGAATGCCGCTTCCCGCTTTACTGGAACTGACCGTTTTGTGCACGTGTTGAACATATTCCATACATGACTCACCACTAGTAAATAACGCATGAATTGACTCCCAGCAATTCATGATTGAGGGATGTGATTACAATGCACAAGATGAGGCAATTCTTTCCACCCGTTTTCTGTCCATCTTTGGTTCACTCATGTTCGATTAGGAAATGGTGTCAGGCACACATTTTCTGCTGCTCTTGATCAATTCTCTCAAGTGGGTATCATAGCTAAGAAACTCGTTCAATGACAATGATATTCGTCCACTTGATCAATATAATGTCATCTTATATGGCTTTATATCTGCATAATGTGGGTCAGGTTGTCTTGAACAACTTCAGCCTCATTTGGCCACTTCTGTATTGCTAGGGTCACTGATGAGCATGATAGGGGTGGTTGGCCATCATATCTGATCTGATTGGAAAGAGACATTCAGTGACATCTTTTTTCCAGAGAGGCGTACCATTCTGAAGGCTAATGTTCCTTTCCAGATAACTTGCTTGATGCAAGCGTCTCTCTTAGCCCATGTATGATGAAAGCAGCACCACGGGCTTTCCCATATGATTCACTGCATGTGTAACTGTACCACTATGGGTGACGTTTTTGTGTGTGTAATGATTCATTTGTCTGAATTTGATGAAGGTGTGTGTGTGTGTGTGTGATTCCGATATTCAAAGCAAAATCTCAGTGTCAACTCACCTCTCTCCCTTCTTTTTCTCTCCCTCCACCTTTGCCACTTTTACTACCCCCCCCCCCCCCCCCCCCCCCATGTACTGTAGAAGTACAGGGTCGACATGCCTGGCTCCAGCAGTGCCTTCATACCCACAATAAACGCCATCACGACCAGCCAGGACCTGCAGTGGATGGTGCAGCCCACGGTCATCACCTCCATGTCCAACCCCTACTCACGCTCCCACCCCTACGGCCATCACCTCTCTAATGGCCCGGGGCTTCTGGGACACAACACGCTGGCCCGGCCCGGAGTCATCCGCTCCATCGGGGACGCCCGCGGACGACGTAAGAGGGATGAGCAGGTGTGTAATCATTCCTCACTTTTGGGCCAGAAAAGTCACCATTGCATTAGATGGCTATTTGTCGATCTATCTGTAAGACCTAACTGGATTATACCTTTGCAGTTATCCAGAAATATGACAGTATTGTTGATGTGGTTCAGCTTTTGTGTGAATAATAATTCACACGGTGTGTTCTCTCACTCTTAGCTTACCCCTGAGGAAGACGAGAAGAGGAGGGTGAGGCGTGAGCGGAACAAGCTAGCTGCCGCCAAATGCCGCAACCGCAGACGAGAGCTCACAGACCTGCTCCAAGGGGTGAGTTATCACCACAGTCCCCCCTGTCTAACTTAAACATTATACCTATTTGAAAGGTCTCTACGCTAGCAGCTAGGTGCTGTGGATAGATGTTGCCCTTATAATAAATCCATAATTGTGTAGAAAAACAAAGCAAATTGACATTTGATCATTGTCTTGGAGAAACATCTTCCTACTTAGAGTTAAGTCCTTCACAGACTTGGACTCACTTTAGCTTGTCCGATCTTGTGCACGTATGGCCTGGTTTACTCCCAGACAAACTGATTTAAGTTGACCTCCATCAGAAAACTTGTGTTACTGGTTTGGCTAGGACTTAGGCTATTAGTGGTCCTAACAAGATGACAGTAAATTAATGGGGTGTTTTTTCTATGGTTTTCAACCATAAGCCTCTCTGTGTTTCAACCTAGCCTGGCAGACAGTGATGTGTATAATTAGACTAATTAGCTCAATTACAACGACGGTGAGGCTGTCAGACCCAAAACCACAGGATGGAATGTGCTTCAGGCTTCTGTCTTTGTGAATGGGAGACATTTTGTAAAGGGGCAACTTTGTGTCTCACCGACCCACGCAATTTAGACTACCAACTACACCTCCCCCCTCCCCATACCATTTGTTCCAGCAAAACCGCCCTGCCCTTCACACACCACTCTTTGTTAAATAACCAAATAAGGAAGTGTCACATTCAGACTGTGAAGGGCAATTTTATCTCCAACGTCTATCGTTCTTTCTTTTCATGTCTTTCTCTTTGTGAATGCTCCTTGCTTATTTATTTCCTACTTCCTCATACCTTTGCTCCTTAGTCAAAAGTTCTCAGACGGTGTGTGAGTTATCTCTGTTTGTTTTTTTCCGCCCCGTCTGGGACTGGATTATTAGGGTCTGCCTTTGTCTCCTGAGGCTGTGTGACACATTTATGACACATAGGAGGCTAAATGGAAACAAGCTCTGTTAGCATGTTACATCATGTACCTCCATAAGGGAAAACACAAAAACCTTTCCAAACAATGGAAACGTGTTTTTGTGACAACATTTTCTGTGGTAAGATTTATCTTGGCTTTGAAATGAGGTCAATAGTAAAACCCAATTTTGCCCCCATATTGAACAGCCAAAATATGTCAGAATGCCTATGCTGTATCATTACTCTTTTTCATGAACATGCTGAAGCACACTGAAAAAAACAATGTACTAAGAGCGCTCTCTAGTGGTACTTTTAAATGCGTGCACACATTGTCATCAACGGTTTATTAGGCTTTATCTGGAATATAGATAAAGTATTTGTGTGTACTGGAATCCCCTTCAGAACACTAAAATATGAATTTAGTAGGCATCATGCCCAACAGGTGCTCTTCAGTGTGCCTGATTTAATATTTAATTTGGCAGAGCATTGGTGTAAAGAGATTGTTGTTTCCAAGTGCTGTAAACAATGATGCACATCAATTTGAAACAATATGGTAACGGAAATTACTCACTTATCCCTATTGTTTGTTTTGTTTGAGCAGGAGACTGAGAAGCTGGAAGAGGAGAAAGCTGATCTCCAAAAAGAGATTGAGACGCTTTCGAAGGAGAAGGACAAGCTGGAGTTCATGCTGGTGGCCCACAACCCTGTGTGCAAACTGCCCCCTGATGATCGGCACCAAGGTGGCCACCACCACCACCACCACCACCACCAGCAGCAGCAGTGCGGCCCTCTCCCCCTGACCATGCGCTCCAGTCTGGGTCCCAGAGGCCCTATCAACCCTGTGGTGGTGAAGCAAGAGCCTCAGGAGGATGATGAGGATGGGGGCAAACCCCAACGCTCCGTCATTAAGCCCATCTGCCTGGGTGGCGGCATGGGTGGGATCTACTGCACGGACGGAGACAGCCTCAACACGCCAGTGGTGGCTGCCTCTACCCCGGCCTCAACACCCAACGCTCCCAGTCTCATCTTCACCTACCCCAGCATGCTGGAGCCTGAGAGCCCTTCGCCATCCTCCGAGTCCTGCTCCAAGGCCCACCGGCGCAGCAGCAGCAGCGGGGACCAGTCCTCAGACTCCCTCAACTCACCCACCCTCCTGGCCCTCTGAGCAGGGGGTGACTGGGCGTGGCAGAGGACAAGTATCGCTCCCCCCCTCCCCCTCTCAAACTTGGAAGACAAAGAGCACACTTAAGCCTGGCCAAGCCAACCGCGAGCTGTTTCCTTGAAGCGAGGAACCCACAAGGGCTAAGCCGCTTGTTTTTTTCTTGTACGCTTCAGTGTGACTTTTTTCTATACCAAAAGTTTGTGCACCTGTACCAACCAGTTTCGTCCCTTCTCCATTTCAACTACAGTGTGTCAATTTGTTTGTTGAACCAATGTTATGGAGGTGAGAATTACTAAGAGAGGCAGCCATTGGAGGAGAAAACAGACTCTTCAAAAAAGCAAGACATATATTTTTTAAGCCATGGGCCGAAAGATGCACACCGCAAAGATCAATCAATAAATCACTAAATGAGGTCAGCATTTCTTGATATTCCTCCTTTTTGACGGAGAGATACAAAGACAATGAGCTTTTTGTTCTTTTTTTCTCCTTCCTGTCTCAGTTTCTGGGACCATTTTTGGAGACAACAGAGATGCGCTTATTACATATGACTTTATTTCCATCTCTAAATGTATTTATGGACTGTAATGATATTTTACAAAGTGTGTGCCCTTGCGTTCTAAACGGAACGGTAAACGGACTGCACTTATATAGCGCCTTTATCCAAAGCGCTTTACAACGGCCTCTCATTCACCCATTCACACACACATTCACACACCAATGGCGGCAAGCTACCATGCAAGGCGCCGGCCCGCTCACTGG
This sequence comes from Nansenia antarctica, assembly GCF_963989245.1. Lineage (NCBI taxonomy): Eukaryota > Metazoa > Chordata > Actinopteri > Argentiniformes > Microstomatidae > Nansenia > Nansenia antarctica. The sequence goes on from NC_137674.1 coordinate 40,066,239, forward strand.
GAGCAATTTGGGGTTCAGTGTCTTGCCCAAGGACACTTCGACATGTGGCCAGCCGGGGCTCGAACCGCCGATCTGATGTTGTTGTGTCCTGATCTGCCTGTAGGGCAGCAAATGGTTTACTGGCCTCAGTGTCTCAAAGGAAGCGAGCCAATTTTTACTCAATGCCTAGTTCCTCAACACTCTACACCTAATAATGGTCATTGATGCATTGATGGCCATAGTACTTTTGATGTGCTTTTCTTCTGTAATGTACCTACCTGAACTTTATTACATGTTTATTACAAGTTTGTGCGATTTACATTGATGTCAGGGATTTCTCTTCTGTGTAGTTGACCCCCCCCCCCCCCCATCTTAAAAAGCATTATGCGAAACAATGTGGCTTGAAAGCCAGGTTGATATCAGAGGAGAGATCCAAATGGTGTACCTTTTCACTGAAGTGTTGTCTTTTACTAAGACGGTCTGACCCCATGTGTTTATGATAGCTTAGAGCCCTTATGCCCCTGAGGAAGTCAATACTGAGGGTAGAACCAAACACTTCAGAGCTTGATTCAAAGTCATCCATTCACTTAATATCAGCATTTCTGATATTTCTTTTCTTATTTTCATCACCTGAATCACAAGCTCTTGCTTTCTGTTTCAACAAGGGTCTGGAACTTTGCCTACTGATTTAATTATTGCCTTTCAGGGCAGGGCAGGTTTCAAAACCAAAAAATAGTTGTTTTTCATACATTTTTGTTGAAACAATAACTCACAAATTAGTGAATGAGTTGTCTGGTTCAACGTTTTAGAAGTCACTGTTGTTTAAATACATTATAATGATAACACTGATGACATCCTTTTCACTGATATGCATTTAAGATGTTCTCATGAAGGGCATCAAATGTATGCAGGTGAATTCATACCAGCTTTGGCGGCACACTTTGTTGAAACCTGTTTACAGGTGCAAGCCTTTGTGGCCTCAGCAAGGACCAGATGCACTTTTGATTTATTTTGGAGTGATTGGAGGGAATAATAAAAAATAAAATAAAAACTCCCTCTACAGCTGGACTGAGATGGAAGAAGGGACATCTGGAAGCTCACTCTTTTTGAGGAAATAGTTAAAGGAAACACTTACTAATATTTGTTTTGTGTGTTTATGGGTTGCGGGTTAAGGATACCAAGCACTGAAAATGGATAGAATTGCAATACTTCAGACCTATTTGTTTACTTCAAACATTCCTTACAAAAGCAAGGTCAGGGGGGGGGGTCATGACTTTGGCATAATTATGGGATAGAGGATAGGTTGAAACACTTTTGTTGTGCTGGGTGCAGCAAATGGACTTGCAATGCAAAACTGCTGCTGCTGTTGTGGACTTGTCTTGAAGGAACACATCAGATTAATCTATTTATCTTGACGATTTTGAGGAGAACATCTTCGGTTACAGTATCACATAGTTGCATTTGGGGAGGCTGTATCATACATTGAGACAAATTGCTCATAAGAAAACAAAATGATACCAAAGTCATTCTGGGAGAGTGTAATTTGTCTGTCTGTTCAAGTCTTTTGAGCCCCCGAGAAACACGTAGGAAAGCCATCAACTCTTGATCTTCTACTGTACATGTCATCTACTGTACGTCCTGTTTTGAACTTCTATTACTTATTTTCCAAATGCTTTAACTGTTTAAAATTATTGAAAACAAAAAAAACAGCAATATGTATGGCAGTGTTTGTTCATTTCGTAATTTAAATCAATGATAATAAAAAAAACGCATTTTCAACAAGTAATTGTATTTTGCCTTTTCATATCTGTGTTCAATATAGTGACCTCATCTTTGTTCTTCTGAACATAACTTCTGTCTAAACACTTCTGTCATCTAGGATTCACTGCTGACGGCACTTGTTTAAAGTGCGAGTCGGCAAGTTTAAATCATTCAAATATTGCAAAATGACTGGTATACACATGCTTATAGCAAGTCTACACACCCTTTCAAAATGTTTGAGTCTAAATGCATTAAATCAGGAATTGTTTGTTTACTACAGTACACAGCCTACTGGACACTTTCAACTTGAAATAAATTCATAAAATCAACTAATCAATTGATTTATTTTTAAAATACCTGTCATGGATGATTAGTGGTGAGTAATGGATGATTCTATGTAATTTCACAGAACAGCAGTTACTGTGTGTAAATCTTCAATCAGGCAACGCTGTTGCGCAGAGACATTTTGCTACTTACCCAGATAGCTGCCTGCTCTTCTGTTCTCTTCAACGTACTCTTCAGTATAGCTGTCAATCAAGCCACGATGACATCCGTGTGGGTGTGGTTCGCGTTGACAGTGACCAATCATAAAATGGTATCTATTGGTATCTTGGTATCCACCCCAAATTGTCAAAAGTCATTTTATCTCCTTGAGCAGAAATGAACCCCTCGCGTAAAAAAGTTGACCGCGGGAGGCAGAGAGAAACTCGCGCGCGCAAACTTAACTGCGCGCACGCAAAATCAATTTATGGGCGTGTTAAACACAACTGCACGAGGTGGATTTATGACCGTGTGAAACTTGCGAAGTTAATATCTGCGCGTGTGGAACTTATATTCGCGCGCGAGACTTTTGACACAAACGTGACGCCATTGCACTCCGCCACCCTCTCTGCCATGCGCGAAAATTAGAGTTTTGCGCGCGGCAATGGCAAGCAACAGCAACGTACCACACAGTAGAAAACATGCATAGCGGGATATCTATTTAAGCGTCACTATTTACTAACATATATGGAAGTGACTACAACAACACACTAGTGGACGTCGAAAATAAATCACAGACATTGACAAGAAAATGTTTGAAACGGTAAGAATTAGGTTTTGGTTTGTTTGCTGGGCCAGCTCTGTTATGCACCCTCCATAGCAACGTTAACTCCCAACATCGCTGAGTTGCACATGACTGAAGGGTCCTTGTATTGTCAAAAAAGGTTTTTAAGGTCTGTGATATGGACAAGAAAGGATACCTGAACAGAGAGGACCTAAAGATGGCGATAGTTATGCTATTTGGATACAAACCATCAAAGGTGAGTCAATAGGTAAACCTGTTGTTATGCACTATTGTTGCTAGTCCCATGTCGTCAATCATAACAAGTTGCTCTTAACCTGTGTGGTGACAGAGTAGTGACTGTAGTAACAATTGTAATAGGCTAATTTAGTACATCATCAGAATTACAAAACATATGCAATTTAGTAGTTTATGCTATTACATAACCGACACAACTCCAGGCATTACTACGCAATTACAAATAGGCTAAATGACCAATGTTCTATGTAACAGCCAGTTAATACAAAGTTGTTACTACTGTTACATACCTAGTACTCCAGGCCTGGGTTGCACCAATTTGGCGTAAGTCATTACTAAATGTAGGCATTTAGTAGTTACTAAACCCCTAGTCGTTACTAGCTAGTTTCATTGTGGTAGGACAAAAGAAAGAAAAAAAGCCCATTAGGGTGTTTAGTTTTCTCGAGGTATTAGCACACATCTTGAATTGATGAGATTGAGAATTAAACATATTTCCGCATCTAGGATTTCTTAGGACTTTAAGTATGTTGTTCTAGACACCTCATAGAGATGATCTATGGTGAAAAAAAAATATATTTTAATTAGTCTGTCTGGAAATGCTACTTTGCCTGGACTATAGTGACTAAATCTTGATTTAGTAAATACTTACGCTATAACTAGGGTTAGTTTGTACTTAGTAAGAAGTGGTGCAACCGACCCCTGAGGTTTAACTGCAACTTATTATTGTGTGACCAAAAGTTGACTATCTTTGGTGAGGAGGAGGGATTGAATTTAGGATGCTATGTTCATTGAAGCCCAGGCGAGAGCACTGTTGCACCATTTTATTGGCTACGGTTTTCTTGTCTGAGGTGCATCTCTTCTCTTGGCCTTCTATTGCTGATTGATTGATTGATTGTCAGTCATCTCACAAAAACCTTGTTATTGCTATTTATTCATGAAGTTAATCAAAGCTTTATTATTTGTTTTTTTGTAGTCAGAAACCAACATTCTAATGGATCATGGCCAGTCAGCTAATTCTCCAGGTAAGACAGACACATCCATATAACAGACCCATACTGTAGCCTACACCTATTTCAATATTTGCTTTAACAAATGTGTCTATATTTCTAAGCCCTGTGTTCTCATGGTTATATATAAACAGCCTCTTCTTGTCCTTTCAGTTCTGTGTTGGGTGGTTGCTGTTACTCTAGACATTCTCTACCAGGCACACAGCACCCAATGTGTCATAAGACAAGTTGTTTTGACAGAATGAGTAAATATTAGCTTAGTGTTTGTGTGTGTTTATGCAAGCACTCAAATGCATGAGAAAGTACAAACATAATATAGGCCACTTTCAACTCATACAAATCTTGATGTGCTGATTTATGTAAATATATGAATGACTCCCTCCTCCACATTCAGCACTGGATCACTCTCCACTCTCTTTAGATTATGTGTGTGTGTGTGTGTGTGTGTGTGTGTGTGTGTATTAGCAGAATGTATAAGCGGGAGATAGCCACAGGACAGCCATCGCCGCCTGTATTAAATTGTGAGCTAGAAGCCAGTGCTGCGAGCCCCGTGCGCACGTCCCGATGCCTCCAGCCATCCTCTTGACAGCTTCAATGGCTTTTTTAGGTTAATTTATAGCATGCCGGCAGTTTAAACGTCATTACAGTTTCATACGCTGTTCATCACAGCCCCACTTATAGCCACCATGGGCCCCCCGAATGACACTGGGGCTGCATCTCAAGTCTCAAGTGGCCTCCTCTCTCATCTGTACTGATCTGAGTGCTAAAGATAGTGGAAAGCAACATGGTGAACGGGGCATGGCCAACTGGGGCATATGCGGTTTACTTATCCTATTCATTCAAGACAATGCAGATGGAGGGAAGGAGACAAGGAGAGGAACTTGTTAGGCTATTGGGGTGTAGAGAGCAAGGCAGTTTGGGGCGAGTCATGCTGATGTGTAAGCAAAACAAATCATTATTTACACAGAATTTGTGCTTGAAATGTACGATTGGAGAAGGGAAGGGAAGGAACCAAATAAAGCAACTGTTTGTCATCGTCATCCAGGCGAAACAAAAGGAAACCAGATTAATTCAGAGGATGCTAGCTTGATTTAGATTGGGTGTAATCGTGTTACACATTTCGAGTAATTAAAATAATGTCTTCTCAGAACGGAGCGCGAGGCATAATTGTAAGCATGACAAGCGCATAGGCTTTCACTGGGGCCCTAGAGGAGATGGAGAGAGTGAGAGGGAGAGATGCACGGGGTGGAGAATGGAGCTGGCAAGACAGAGGCTTTTCAGGGAAAGACATAACAACAGTTGAGGACCTAGATTAGGAAGTAATTTTGTAAAAAGATTCCAGCCGTTTCCAGCCATTGCCCTGTAGGGAAAGAGGGAGGTGTGTGTGTGCGCGTGTGTGCATGTGTCCAATGAAATATTCCACCATCCACATTTGAGTGAAGGAAAGAGGCAGCAAATGTATTAGGCTCCTCTTCTGGATTTCATGTGATTAGTGAATTGTGTTGCTGGTAGTATGGAGGGGTAAGCAGAGGGGAAATGGAGACAAGCTATAGACTTTGGCAGGGTCTTAGCTGATAGATCCCTTCAAGCAGCATAGACATAGGCCTACATATTTTTTGTCTAGAAACTCAGTCGAGGTTGGCGTGGGTAGATCACTCGTGAACGTTTTTATTCCACTACTCATTGCGTGCAGCAAGTTTAATAGTGTACATTAGCATGTTCAAAAAGGCTTTGTTTTAATAGGCCCTTAGACTACATGTGTCCATTCCCAATCATTATGGGTTGTATGTTGTGTCCTGACTTATTAGCTAATTTACATGCCACAACCTGTGGTAAACTTTAGCCAGCTAACATTCTGCCACCTTTTTACCGAAAGAGGAACCAAATGCAGTGGAACTAAAGTATGGTTGTATACCATTCAGGAAATGTTAGGAGGCAACCCTTTCTCTGTCCTCGTTCACCATCGATTAAAGATCACCTGAAGTATCACCTGTTTTGTAAAGTCACCATTTTCCATTGACAAAGAATGACCACTGGTTGTTTTGTAAAGTCACCCCATGTGTGTACATAGCTTTAGAGAAGCAAGCAGTGATAAGAGAGCCTGACCGGTCTCTCCATTCCTCTTTGAGTTAAAACAGCTTATAATCATGAATCATGTTATTGTTTTGGTGGTCGTTGTTCGACCCAGTGGGAGTTGAGAAGGCAGAGGAGAGAATTTCTGGAACTGTCTTCAAAAGGAAGATGGCAGCAGCATGACGAGGAGGAACAAAATAAAGGTTGTTAGTCATAAACAAAGCTGTATGTAGAAAGCCTACAGTATTACACTTTGTTGAGATGTAGAAAGGGACATCTTAGAGTTTTAAAGGGGATCTTTTTGCAACTCTAGGTTTGATAGCTGTGCACTGCTGAGCTAGGGGGTCTAGTAGACAGAGCAACAAGTGTCTGAGAAAGATAAAGAATATTTGGTCAGGATTGTGTGTGTGTGTCTGTGTGTGCTCGACTGTATTCAGCAGAGTTAGTCTGGTATCTGTAAGACATGCATTTGACCCATAGGTGAGTCACAGCACTGTTGTGTTTGAATAGCTTTGTTTATTCAATCGGAAAGTAATACAACTATATGTTATGCACTCAGGTTTTTGTGTGTGCGTGCGTGTGTGTATGTGTGTGCGCATGTGTGTGTGTGTGTGTGTGCACTGCACTCCTTTGATGTCTCTGGATGTGTAATAGTGGTCTATTGTTGACACACTGTTCATTCTCTCAGAAAAACAGCAGTAGGCCATGAATTATAGGAACCTTAATTAAAATATAATCAGTAGTTGTATGATGATCAACTCTAACTTTCTAACAATTCTTTTTTTTTATAAATTTGTTTTTCAGATTTTATCCCTTTTTCACCCAATTTGGTAGCCAATTTAACCCAACTTAGCATCCAATTATCCCCTGCCTATTGCATAGGATCCGCCGCACGACCCCGTGGCCGGCAGTCCCAGAAGAGGCCGCCAGGCAGACTAGGCTGACTGGCTCCTCGAGCCCAGTACCGTTATTCCGGCGCCCAGGGGGCGGTGTTGCGCGACAGATCCTAGTCCAGAAATACTCCTATACCGCCCTCGGAAGCGGCCGGCCAATATGCCGCTTCCCGTGTGCCTCGGCCATATCTGGATCTGGCGAGCCGGGATACGAACCCCGGCCCCGGTGGGCAGCATGCACTAGTGGCCAGTGCGTAGACCGCTACACCACCGCGGGGCACTTTCTAACAATTCTAACAGTTTTCTAGTTCCTAAATGTTTTTATTATAAACTTATGTGTGAAACAATGTCCCAACTTCTTATATCTGAAGTTCTTCTCTTTTATCTGTTTGCGTCCACCACTGTGGTGTGTGTGTGTGTGTGTGTGTGTGTGTGTGTGAGAGAGAAAGAGAGAGTCTCTGTTGAAGTGAATGAAGACCTCTTAGGGTGAAGTTGGTAGATGCTGTTTCTGGGTCAGGATGCCATGCCGTGGCAATGAGTCATAGATCTGTAGTGAGGATCCCTTTTTACCTGATGTGTTGCTGTGACTGAGGATACACACACACACACAGACTGAACCGCACCACCATTCACACGGCACTCAAGTCACACAAACGGCCGCACCAACACATACACACACACACACACACACGGCCGACCTCTCTCTATTTGACAAAGACATACCTCCCTTCTGCACTGGGGAGTGTAGCTGACAGATCCTCTCCACCAGCATCCCACTCCTCTCTCCAGCTCTCTCTTTGAAGCCCTTGGAGGAGAGCAGACGAGGAGAGACTCGTCTAAGAGAAGCCCACACAGCACGCTATCTTTCATTCACTGCCAAGACTGCTTGTGTCTCAGGTCGTTGGGAGTTGGTGTGGGGATTGAAGGACCAAAGCTAGGCGGACTTGGTCAGCTATCGCTTGGCTACTCAACTGTGTGCCTTTTGATATTGTCCTGTGTCTCAGTGTCTGACCGAGAGAGGGCGAGAGAGAGGAGGACGATTGGCCTGCATGAGTGAGAAAGAGATATGACTTGCTGACCTTAGAAACCGCACCACCATTCACACGGCACTCAAGTCACACAAACGCCCGCACCAACACATACACACACACACACACACACACACTGTTACCATATAAAGGAAGCCCAACCATACACATTATATTTAACAACAGGGATATGTCTTGAGCTATGTATCTCTCTCTCTCTCTCTCTCTCTCTCTCTCTCTCTCTCTCTCTCTCTCTCTCTCTCTCTCTGTATAGGGCTCTCTCTAGAGATCTTTGTGACTCTCATGGGAAGGAAGTTGTCAGCGGCGGATCCCTACGAAAAGACGAGGCAGATCTTCAACGCCTTTGATGTGCACTGTACGTTCACTCCTCTTTCTCTGTCAAACATGTATATCTATGTCTCTCTCTGTCTCTGTCTCTCTTCCCCTCTCTCCTTTATCTCGATTAAATTAAAATCAGGGACCTTTATTGGCATGAATGACAAATGTCAATATTGCCAAAGCAGACATGCAAATTAAAAGTATGAGTACAGGTGTATGAGTGGATGTTTGCCCCATTGATTGCATTTTTGGTTGATAAGTGGGCAAAGCACCTCACTGCCATAAAGTGTAATTGGTTCAATGACAGATTAACTTCTTTTGCCTTTTTCATAGGTATTTACATTTAAATGTGTTTTTAATGGGATAAAATGCCCTTCACCCTTCCTTACTTTCTTACTTATTCACTGCCTATCTGTGAATGTGCTGGTGAGGGACTGTGAGCTGCTGTGAGCGTAGTCTTGTGCTGTTCCTACTGGCCAGAGGAGGGTGCTATGCTGTAGGCTAACTCCTGTCTTCCCTCTTTTCTCTGTCTCCCTGGTCATTCATTTCACCACAGTACAGTACAAGGTCATACTCTGCACACAAACTGGTGTTGTTTTGTAGATCTACAATATGTGTGTGTGTGTGTGTGTGTGTGTGTGTGTGTGTGTGTGTGTGTGTGTGTGTGTCAGTATGTGTTCTGTGTATATGTATCTGTGCTCTGTTGTTCATGTGCGATTGTGTGTGTGTGTGTGTGTGTGTGTGTGTGCCCTCTGTGTGTGCCCTCTGTGTTTTTGCGCATCTGTTTAAACTTGCACTCTGAGTGTATGGTACAGGATGTGTTCATTTTGGCATTAAAGTATGCATGTTCATGAACGCACCAAGGTGGTTCATATTCCAATATGTTGCATTTCCTCTTTTCTTCTTCACATTTTAAGTTGTAAAAAAACACTGTTTTTGCAGGCAACACTAGATAGTTTTGCAGGGGCTGCTGCACTAGCCAGTACTGGTTTGAGTCTAAAATAAGATTTAACTGATTATAATAACCAGCTTTTTAGCACACCAGATCACTTTAGCTACTGCTTGCTAATGTTTACAGTTGTTTCCCTGGCATAAGCTCGTCCATTTGGCAAGCTATCAATGGCTTTTGCCAAGATTGTCATGCCGGCTGAATACAGTTTTATTTTACAGTTGACGTCGTACTCATTTTGATTTGGGCTAAATGGCATCTAGTCTGTTACCAATCAGATGCCTTTTCTTTGGATGTTAGTGCTAATTGCTATAGGCCTATATGTCAAACCTAAGTGCCGTTTATGTAAACAATGGCATGCTTTTTGGCTACCTTTGCTACAGTCTCTCAAAAACGACATCCTGTTGTGAGCATGACGAATGCCGTATCATGGTACGTTTGGAGAAAAAAGTGTAGCCTGTGTAGATTTAGCTATTTAATTCCTTAGATTAGAATAATGGAATGTGGGTTTTTGACCCAGTTGACAGCCCTATCACACACACACACACAGCTATCACAGACGTCTGTTCTCCTCTGAAACTCTCTCCCTCTGAATCTAAAATCCTAAATCTGGGCTGCCTTTGGAACTCAGCACACTGAAGGAATCCTCGGGAGAATGTTGAATATAGGTTGTGCGTACGTTCTGTGAAGATCGTCCCCGCACTTTTTTTTTTCAGCAGCTGTTTGCTGGCTGTTCCACAGGGACAAGGCAGTATAATTAACTAATTAATTTTGTTCTGAATTTATATCGGCGAGGGAGGATGTGTGTGTGTGTGTGTGTGTGTGTGTGTGTGTGTGTGTGTGTGTGAGTGTCACTCTGTCTATGTGTGATCGTGCATGCCTTGTGTCTGTCACTGTGTGTGTGTGTGTGTGTGTGTGTGTGTGTGTGTGTGTGTGTGTGTAGTATGCACATCTGTTTTGTGTGTGTGTGTGAGAGAGAGAGCAGTGTCAGATGACTGATGATTACATCTGTTAATACCCAGGGAGCTCTATTCATTAACCCCAGTCACCTGCCATTAGTGAAGAAGACCTTTTGTGTTGGAGACGGCCGGCTCCTTTAATGCTTGTCCAAAACCGCCTCCTCAAAAGGAGGAGACAAAAAGAACTGTGACAAGAGACTTAGATCTCTTGCCACACACCCACACATACACACACACACACACACACACACACACACACACACACACACACACACTTACACTCACACTCACACTCACACTCACACTCACACTCACACTCACACTCACACTCACACACATATGCATAACACTAGGGATGGTAATTGATAAGATAAGTTATTGATACCGATTCCATTATCGATTCTGCTTATCGGTTCGATTCCTTATCAATTCTCTTATCGATTTCTGATCAATTTTCTGTGTGGAAAAAAAGGCCTACACAGGTTTTCAGTGTCAACGCAGCAGTTTTATTATCTTGAGTCTCTGAACACAGTGTATAATATCTGAACATAACATTTAAACATAGAAAAATATACAAATAAAAGAATGGAAAATGATTAATGAAAAATATGATTCAATATTGTGATCCCATCACGTTACAGTGATCCTATTACCTCACGCTTTAATTTTGAAGTTGCAATACCGTGTTATTGTCTGAACATGCCGGTTATTGTCGTTCAGAGAACACAGCTACACTTTGGCCAGTGAAAATTGGACAATGTTTGTAAACAGAGAACGCAATGCTCGGACTGAACCATCTTTTCAGTCAGATTGTACATACTTTATGCAACGTAATATTTCCTTAATTCATGAAAAATATTATAAAATGCTGTGATCCCACGTTGATCACGTTACAGTGATCTATTACCTCATGCTTTTATTTTGAAGTCCTGAAAAAGTCTTGTTGTTGGAATGTACAGGTTATTGTCGTTCAGAGAACACAGCTACACTTTTACCAGTGAAAACCTGACAATGTTTGTAAACAGAGAACGCAATGCTTAGCTAATTTACATATAATAATAACAATAGGAACAAAATGTGTTATTGAACAATCGGCAAGAATGATTTACGCTATGGGCAGAGATAATCAAATGTACTGCAGTTACTTTGCTGCGGTAGCTGTGCAACACACAACCTTGTCTAGCTTTGTAATCATTATTTGATGAAGCCGATAGCTAGCTATATCGGTGAGCTTGTGCAAAGCGTTACATCTGTGGTTTGAGGAATGAAAATAGTGCTCTGAATCTTCGAATGGAGACTCTCTGAGCGCTCTGAATTTCTGAACGACCAGAGAGCACACTGGGTGCACTCCAGCGCTCTCAGAGCTTATTTACAAGTAGCAATGTTGTCATTTTTTGTGACATGAAGCCATGCTTTGGACCGTTTCTTCCTAGACTCCGGCATGACTCCTTTTTGCGAGTTTGACGCACACGTTTTTGCAATGCGCACCTGTCAGCGCATGCGCAAAACATGCTGGCATTGACAAGACGTATACCCTGATGATAATCCGATGCATCGAAAAATGTGTTACCGGTTCTCAAGTGGAACCGGTTCTCTATCCCATTCCCTAATTAACACACACACATACTGTCACTAAATGCATTAAAAGTAGTATATCAGACTGGTGTGTGTGTGTGTGTGTGTGTGTGTGTGTGTGTGTGTGTGTGTTTGTGTTTCTTGTCTGTGTGTGTGTGTGTGTGTGTGTGTGTGTGTGTGTGTTTCTTGTGTGTGTGTGTGTGTTTGTGTGCGTGTGTGTTTGTTTGTAATTTCTGCCTGTGTGTATGATTCTCTGTGTTGAGCGGGACCGGAGCACTCTTAATGTCTATCAATAGTTAATCTGCATTAATAGTTAATTATCTTTTTCTGACAACAGCTCTGGAATAATAGGGAGTCTGGAAGAATGCTTGTATACATTAACAGTCGATAGGCCCTGTGGCAAAGAATGGGATGGTGGAAGCTAGACAGCAGAGTCATCATTATGTTACACACACACACACACACACACACACACACACACACACACAGACAAACACAAAGGCACATCTTCATCACAGTATGGCTCAGTGCCCTGTACATACATATACACTCAGACACACACCCACATGCACACAAAAGCATCATCATCACAAAGTGCCTCTAAAACTTCAATGCAGCTCAATGTCTCTGTTCCACTGCCTGTCTATGGCCACAACCTGCCTGTGTTTGTGTGTGTGCATCTGTCTAGTTACTATGCTATCAGGTTGGATGGGTAAGTCAAGGTTGCGTTCTTGTGTGTGTGTGTTTGTGTGTGTGTGTGCATGCATGTGCGTGTGTGTTTGTGCACACCCAGGCCAGTTATCTAACTCTGCTCCTGTACTTGGTCTTCAGGTCATGGCTTCCTGAAGCTGGAGGACTTTAAAGCCGCCTTCAGACGTGTGGCTCCACGGCTCCCTGAGAGGACCGTACTGGAGGCTTTCCGGTAGGAATGATAAACTAAAAGTCATTGTGTGGCCGTGAAATCTTGCCATCTGCTTTTCCTCCATCCGCTTTCTTCCTCCCTCCTCTCCCGCTGAGTTACCTTTTAATACAGCATGGCAGGAGGAATGGCTAGAGGATAAGATGGGGGAGGGGGGGTGTTAGAGTGAAAGTAACAGAGGAAGAGAAGAAGAGAGGGAAAAAAAAAGTGTGTGTGTGTGTGAGAGAGAGAGAGAAGTTTATCTTCAAGCCCAGGGCTGTGTTTAGTCCAGATTATCACTCCAAAGTGATAAATAATAACACTAACCCAGAGGGAGGGAAAGGAGGGGGGTGGGGGAGAGGGAGAGAAAGCTCCCCACCCTGTCTCCATATGCAACTCCAAAAGAGCCCAAGCCCCCAGGTGTGTGTGTGTGTGTGCGCGCCCACGAGTGTGTGCTGTGTGTGCGTGTTGTGTGTGTGTGTGTGTGTGTGTGTGTGGTTACTACAGTGTCACATTTTTCATATGGGTGTTTGTGTCTCAGTGCAAACATGTGTTTGTGTATGTCTTTTTATAAAGTGTATGTCTGTGTCTGTATGTGTGTCTGTGTCTGTGTCTGTGTGTGTGTGTGTGTGTGTGTGTGTGTGTGTGTGTGTGTGTGTGTGTGTGTGTGTGTGTGTGTGTGTGCGTGTGTGTGTGTGTGTATGTGTGTGTGGGGTATTTCTTCTGTTTGTGTGTTATCTGTCTTTCTGGGGGAAAGAGCAGGCCTTGTGCTGTCCTTTCTGTCATAATCACTGCAGAACAATGGAGATCTTTCTGCAGGCATTCACACCATTAACACCGCATATGCACTCACACACTTACCACATACATTAACGGCGCACGTCCTCTGCCTCCTTTACACGCTCCAGATTTACGGCCGCATGCTCCTGAGCCCCACTCTCTCTCACTGTCTCCGCTAACACGGCAACCGCTCACCCAGGCTACTGTCACCATGGCAACGCGGCCACGCAGCGACGGGTGGCGACTGCCACCGCACCTCGAAAAGGCGCCTGCAGTTGTTTATGCCTCTTTCTCGTCTGTCTTTTTTTTGGTCTGTTTCTCTTTCTTTTCTTCCCCCTTTTCCCTTCCTTTTCCCTTTCTTCATTGTATGCCTCTATGCTTTTCTATTCTTCTTTTTTCCACATCGCTCTCTTTCTCGCTCTCCTCCTCTCTCCTTCCTTCGCTTTTCACTCTCCTTTTGTTGCTCTTCTGTTTCCAGAGCAACTATCAGTCATCGCTGTTCTGTTAAATACCTGCCACAACTGAGAGGCGGATGAGGAACTATGTAAGATCTCTCCTTTCCTTTTCCATCCCCTCTCCTCCTCTCCTCTCATTTCTTATGTATTCCTCTCTTCTCTTTCTTTACCTTCCCCTGTGCTATCTCCTCTCCCTCTCCTTCTTTTTGTATTGCCCTCACTCTCTTGCTCCTTTCTCTCTTTACATATCCTCTGCTTTCTCAATCTCATTCACCTGTCCCTCTCTCCTCTCACCATCTTCCTCGATCTCTCTTTTCTATCTCTCTTCTATTGTTCCCTTTTATTTTTCTCTCACTTTACTCTCCCTCTCTTCCCTCTCATTGTCCTCACCTGTATGGACTCTGCATCTTGGTGTTCCTATTCCTATTTCTTATGGGAACATCACCAATCTTCCCAGGAGCAATGAGGCATACAGAGAGAGCATTAGGGAAATAGACACTAAAGAGAAGGACGAAGACCTTTTTTGGGGGCAGTGGGGCAGTCCCATTCATATTTCCCATTTTATTGGACAGATATAGTGAAGACAGACAGGAAAGTAAGGAGAAGAAGGGAGAGAGGACATGTCAGCACGGCATGGGCCGGATTTGAACCCATGCTGACATGGGCATATGTGTGCACTGTAGACTGTGGTACTAGACCACTGGACCACCCCAGGCCATGAAAACCATTGATAAAGGAACTGTCCAACTCTTTAAAAATTGCACTTGTCCAAGGATTAGGGGTTGATTTGGATCATCATATCATAACCACACACACACTGACATCATCTCAATAGTCTAAAGTGACTTCATCTGCCCTAATATGGCCTAATATCAATGAACTGGACAGGTTGGAGCAAACTCCATACAAGCATCCCCACCATATGACTTTCACCTATCCTGTGTGTTTCTAATCAGTGCAGATGAAGGAAAGGAGACAGGAAGAGGACGTCATCCTTAGGGCCTGAAGGTGTCATGGTACTGTACAGACCTGTTTCTTTTGACAAGATTCCCCAAATCAACTCCTGGAAGGTTGCCCAACCTGTCAACCTGTTATTTTAATTAGTGCCTATTTTAGACCTGGGAGTCCAGGTTTGTGTGTTCCCTAGCCAATCACTGACATTAAAACATTCCATTAAGAGCAAGGTAAAACAGAAAAAGGCCTCCTCAAGAACTGGAGTTGGCAGCCAGTCGGTTCCCTGTGAAGTAAGACAATTCTTCGTCCATGCTTCCACCCATTTCGTGTAGAGGAGTGAACACGTCTGGGAAAGAGATTGAAGAGTTGGGATGCTGTTGGATGGATTCCATTCCCATCTCATCACACTGTGTCCCAGTTCTCTCCACCGTTCCCCTGTAGCAGGGGTCCCCAAACTTTTTTCTGTGAGGGCCACATAATTTTTCCTTTCTGTGATGGGGGTCCTGGGTTGGTCTCTAACATAAAATAATATGGAACGGAGTGGAATGGAGGCGGTTGCGCAAAGCAATTGCGCGCAGGAGAGCACTGGTGGATGCAAACAAAGTCTAAACAGTTGAATTTGGATGGAATGTATACCTATTGATAAGATGAATGTCAGATGAATGCGGAGACCGAGAGTGTTGCTTCCTTATGATAATGAATTAATGCTCAATGTAGACAATTAAGATAATAGTTTATTCCATACACAGCGCTGGACCAGCCTCTCAATACACGGCAAGCAACGGTGAGAGACTCGTACCTAATGACACTTTGTAGCGGCCTTATATGCTAGATTTTCCGCTGACACCGGAAACAGCTGTCCCTTGCCAATCATCGGTCACCCGTCATACATGTTTACATACTAAAGTTAGAAGCTAGCTTGCCTCTGCTTCCCTACCATAACGGTTTGTTTGTTCCGGTCACCAGTTACCTGACTCTCAGTCAGCTGACCGTTCGTTCCCAAATATACTGATCTATTGACCCCAGTACCCATATAAGTCTACCACCTGGCTGACCACCACAAGGCTCCCCTGTCCTTAGATCCCAACTGGTCCCCATCTCTATATTTGGCTCAGGTCCAGTTACAGAAACGCATGCTGACTCAGAGTGGTCAGTTTATGTCCTGAGAGTGGACACACTTAAAGTATGTTTAAGGTTACACAATGAGTATTGCAATATTTGATAGGCACACAGCATCTTGCACATAGCTACACAAAACGCATCATATCAGCTCACTCTTTTTTGTCTTCTCTAATGGACAGTAACTTTAATTATTTCTCTTTCTTTCCCCATGGTTGAGATCCCGCATTCCTCCCCCGGAATCGTCTTTAAATGACTTTTCCCATGGACAAATGCAAGTTCCCAGTCATGTGGCCTGACAAAGTGAACAAACATCTCACTCCACAATTGACTTGGCATGAGTAAAAGGTCACTTTGTGGTTAAAACTACTCTGATTAATAATCACCTCCTTTGGATAAAAACCTTTGTTGTTTAAAGGATAAAATATCCAAATAGGTTTCTCATTGCTATGTCTAACTACTCATTACAAATGAAGTAGGTATCATTTCCATCATTAATTCAAATCACATGTTTTTCCATAGTTTGTTACATAATTATACATTTTTAACAAATAGGGATATCGTCAATCCTTTTCTTTAGGTGTCTTCGATATCCTAGGTCGATCTTCAACAGAGGGACCATCATGCCGTTCATTAATTGTATTACCTCTACATGGCCCATCATTATCTTCATTCAAAGTTTCACAAGCATTTATCAAAGTATCAATTTCAACATCTGGCATTAACGTGATCAGAATGTATCTTAAATCCGTGCCATTCAAATTACCATGTAGCAACATTGTTTCATACCAATTTATGAATCCTTTTGGGTTAATCAAGGGTCTGGGTGCGTCGACTATGATTGCAGATACGTCGGTTAGGGTTAATGGTTTATACAGTACTTTCTCCTCTATATTTAACAATGGTGCCTGCACCCGAACCACGCTGCGTATCACAGACTGCTCCGCCTGTTCCGGCTGTACAGGAGGAGACACGCTCCGTATCTCCTTTACCTTGGGTATAGGGTTAAACCTATTGTGTTCCTTCTTTCTGACAATATTACCAGGCCATTGATTAGACATTATTACCCATGCTTGATAGACTTCTTTCATGTAATCAATATCCCATAATGGGTCGCAAATGCTTTTGTTTGATATCAAATATTCATCAATAATCTTTAGTTTATTCTTTTCAAAACTCCCGATACTTGGGAAATTATCGTCACTCCATTCCGCAATCTTTGTTAGAAACGGTTCTGCATAGAATGGTCCTAATTTAAGTAAAATCCATCCTTTTGGTGTCACTGTATCAGTGTATTTTATCGGAATATCAATTATGTGTGGATCAATTTCCAATAGTTTCTTAATAGATTTCTTTTCCCCTCGTGGCAAGTCCCTAACCGACTTGTACTTAATAATCCGTTTTTCACAATTTGCTGTCCTAGACATTCGATTCCCCATGTTTGATTAATTACACTGCACACAATGTTAGTAAAAAGGAATTCTTTTATCTAAATTGTCTCGTTAGAGCTTTATAGTTACACCATTCGTGTCATATACTTTAATTCAGTCTGTTGCATTGCGTCTCATCAAGGTCATTTAAATCCACGTCTCATCTGTTCTCTCCTGTCTCAATAAATCAATCTTGTCACTCAAATCTGTTGCGCTCTAACATTAACACAAATACCGTATCCGTTCAACTTCTTATCGTCCTACAACTGTCTTTTTTACCGCTGACCTATATCTTTCATTATCCTGTTTCTCTACATAATACCACATTACTAGACCACTTTAAAACACTTTCTTTAGATCACACTTCAAATTACATACCATAACCACTTGCGTGTCAATACCTTATTCATTTAACCATCTTAATCAACATTCTTCTTCATAGTTTCAAATCCTGTGCTATAACACAATACCATATTTCTGTACCATACAGATAAACACATGTCTGTACCTTACAGATAAAAACATAAATAAAAACCCACGGAATGCCCAATTCCGTTTAATCAATTCTTCTATGAATTAATCAATATCCAGTATCAGTATTAATCTCCTCCAGAGTGACACCTAGCAGCTCTGTCCTTTATAACGCATAATTCTATGTGGATAAATGATCTTCATGCGCACATCAATACTCAACCTTCAATATTTAGTCAAATTTAGTCATTGGCCCCCCCATCATCAAATTCATCCCCTTTCCTTCATTCAAGGAAAAAAATTACAGGTTTTTTTTCCTCTAGAACAACAATTCAGGTTAAGCACACAACCACACTGGTTTATCTGCCTCACCTGTCTCGCTGAATCTAGGATCCTGTTCGTTAAACGCCAATTTGCTAAGATGAATGTCAGATGAATGCGGAGACCGAGAGTGTTGCTTCCTTATGATAATGAATTAATGCTCAATGTAGACAATTAAGATAATAGTTTATTCCATACACAGCGCTGGACCAGCCTCTCAATACACGGCAAGCAACGGTGAGAGACTCGTACCTAATGACACTTTGTAGCGGCCTTATATGCTAGATTTTCCGCTGACACCGGAAACAGCTGTCCCTTGCCAATCATCGGTCACCCGTCATACATGTTTACATACTAAAGTTAGAAGCTAGCTTGCCTCTGCTTCCCTACCATAACGGTTTGTTTGTTCCGGTCACCAGTTACCTGACTCTCAGTCAGCTGACCGTTCGTTCCCAAATATACTGATCTATTGACCCCAGTACCCATATAAGTCTACCACCTGGCTGACCACCACAAGGCTCCCCTGTCCTTAGATCCCAACTGGTCCCCATCTCTATATTTGGCTCAGGTCCAGTTACAGAAACGCATGCTGACTCAGAGTGGTCAGTTTATGTCCTGAGAGTGGACACACTTAAAGTATGTTTAAGGTTACACAATGAGTATTGCAATATTTGATAGGCACACAGCATCTTGCACATAGCTACACAAAACGCATCATATCACCTATAGTGATATGTCAATGAAATATAATCAGTTTTACAGTCTGATACTTGAGGGAGGACCCTCATCATACAAGGGGGGACCCATGAAGCAGGGCTGTCTGGGGGTCCTTAAACGAGCATCAAACACTTAATTTCTTGCATTCTGGTGAATTTAGATGCAATTTGTGCCCTTTCTGCATCAATTTATGGTGGAAATGTCATTATTTATGTAAAGGAAAACACAATATTCAGGCACCAGATGACCATTCAAAATGTAATGTAATATAATGCAATATAAGGCTCTCAGGCATTCTGTACTTTCAAATATGTATTCTCCTTGAGCAGTCAACATCAACTATCAGCTATTTCGCTAGCAAACACGAAAGCTAACTTATTTGCGAAACAGCGCCCCCGCCACCACGTCGGTGCAATGCCGCAATTGCAGTTAGAAATTACACGTTGTTCAAAGGGCCGGTCCAAGTGTGGGTGCGGGCCGTGTTCGGCCCGCGGGCCGTAGTTTGGGGACCCCTGCCCTGTAGTATGGACTGTGTGCACTCCCTGAGATAAACTCTTACACTCATCTATTCCCTTTAGAAAAATCTGTGTGGAGAAGTACACCAGAGATTGAGATTGAGAGATTGAGATAACGTTTATTGCCACTATGCATTACACATATAGGAATTTGCTTCGTCACCACAGCAAGTGCGTTTATACTTTTTTCACATATCAAAAAACAGGACAACACAACAACAACACAGGACAGACAACAGTGCATTGGATAGTGCGGTATAAAGTAAAGTGCAGTGCAGAGTTTTTTTTGAGTCCAGTTCAGTCCTGGGCAGACTTGGGGGCGGGGGGGGGGGGGGAAGCCAGAGTCATTTAACAGCCTGGCGGCTGAGGGGTAGAAGCTGAGCCTGTGGCGGGCCTTAAGTGCCTTAGGCAGCCGCAACCTTCTTCCAGAGGGAAGCAGGGTGAGGAGGCTGTGGCCGGGGTGGAAGGGGTCAGCCATGATCTTCCTTGCCCTCCTCAGAGCCCTGGTGTCATGCAGGGAGTTGAGGGAGGGCAAGGGACAGCCGATCACCCTCTCTGCTGAACGTCGCACCCGCTGCAACTTGGCCTTGTCCTTGGTCGTTGCAGCAGGGAACCAGGTGATGATGGAGTGGGTGAGGATGGATTCTATGATGGCCGTGTAGAACTGGACCATCATGGACCTCGGCAGCCTGAGTTTCCTCAGCTGCCGGAGGAAGAACATCCTCTTCTGGGCCTTCTTTGTGAGGACCTCGGTGTTCTGCTCCCACTTTAGGTCCCGGGAGATGGTCATGCCTAGAAAGCGGCATGACTCCACGGAGGCCACCGGGGTACCTCCCAGCGTGATGGGAGGGGGCAGGGCTGCTTTCCTTCGGAAGTCCACCACCATCTCCACTGTTTTTAGAGCATTTAGCTCCAGATTGTTTAAACTGCACCATCTCTGCAGCCCCTCGATCTCACCCCTGTAGGCAGATTCGTCCCCCCCGGAGATGAGGCCCACCAGGGTGGTGTCGTCTGCAAACTTCAGGAGCTTGACCGAGGGGTGGCGGGAGACACAGCTGTTGGTGTAGAGGGAGAATAGTGCTGGAGACAGGACGCAGCCCTGCGGGGAGCCCGTGCTGGTGGTCCTGGAGCTGGAAATGCTCTTCCCCAGCTTCACCCGCTGAGACCTGTCAGTCAGGAAGTCCGTGATCCACCTGCAGGTGGAGACCGGCACCTGCAGCAGGGATAGCTGGTGCTCCAGGATGTGTGGGAGGATCGTGTTGAAGGCCGAGCTGAAGTCCACGAACAGGATCCTGGCGTAGTTGCCTGCAGTGTCTAGGTGTTCTAGTACGTAGTGCAGAGCCATGTTCACGGCGTCCTCCGTGGATCTATTGGCTCTGTACGCGAACTGCAGGGGGTCCAGCACAGGATCCGTGATGAGCTTCAGGTAGGCCAGGACAAGGCGCTCCAGGACCTTCATGACGACGGAGGTCAGAGCGACGGGTCTGTAGTCGTTGAGGCCTGTGACCTTGGCCTTCTTGGGGACGGGGATGATGGTTGATGCCTTGAAGCACGCTGGGACGTGACACAGCTCCAGCGAGGCGTTGAAGATGTTGGTGAACACCGGGGCCAGCTGGTCGGCGCAGTGCTTCAAGACAGAGGGAGAGACGGAATCCGGACCAGCTGCCTTCCGGGGATTCTGCCTCTTAAACAGTCTGTTTACCTCTCGCACTGTGACAGAGAGAGGGGGTGGGGAAAGGGGGGTGGGGGTGGGCGGGGCGGGTGAGGAGGGGGGAGGGAGGGGGGGGGGAGGGGGGAGGGGGGGGGGAGGGGGGAGGGTGGGGGTAGCAGGAGGGACATTGACCCCCCTGGGGGACGGGGGTGGTGGTTGTAGCCGGGGGGTGTGGAGGGAGAGGGCGGGGGTGGGCGGGAACCTCTCTTTCTCAAACCTACAATAGAACTCGTTCAGCTCGTTAGCGAGGGGGAGGTTGTCGGACATCAGCGGGGACCTGGGTTTGTAGTTGGTGATGGTCTTTAGGCCTTTCCAGACGGAGGCGGAATCCCCCTCAGAGAGCTGTTTCTGCAGCTTCTCCGAAAAGCGATGCTTCGCCTCCTTCACCGCTTTGGCGAACCTGTACTTGGCCTGCTTGACCCGGTCCACGTCCCCACTGCGCCTAGCCACCTCCTTCTCTGACCTCAGACGCCTGAGTTGGGATGAAAACCAGGGCTTGTCGTTGTTGAAGGACTTCCTGGAGCGGAGGGGGACACACACCTCCTCGCCAAGGCTGATAAATGATGTAACAGTGTCTGTGTATACATCCAGATTGTTACCAGCCTCTGGCCCCGCCCACTCCACCAAGTCCTGGTCACAGCCTGCACTCTCCAACCAGGCGCAGATTTGCTCACATGCCTCACTGGACCACACCCTGAATCGCCGTACAACAGGTTTAGACAGTTTTAACCTCTGCCTGTAGCGAGGGATCAGGTGTATGAGGATGTGGTCACTGTAGCCCAGTGCAGCACGGGGGACAGAATGGTAGGCTTGACGAGCTGTACAGTAGCAATGGTCCAGAGTGTTCACCCCCCTGGTGGGACACGTGACTTGCTGCCTGTATTTGGGGAGCGCCCGGCTAAGATTAGCCTGGTTAAAATCCCCCAAAACAACAACAAAACTGTCCGGGTAATTACGTTCCACACTCATCAATTGCTCTGCCAGTGTGTCTACTGCTGCGGTGACGTCCGCATCAGGTGGAATGTAGACACACGCGAGAATGAATGAGCTGAACTCACGGGGGGAATAAAAAGGACGGCAGAGGATGAATAGGGATTCTATAGCCGTGGAACAGTGTTTGTGGAGCACTGTCACCTCGGAACTCCAGCGCACGTTAACAAAGAACATTAACCCCCCACCCCTAGACTTGCTCACCGCCTCGAAGTCTCTGTCAGCCCGAAACGCGGAGAATCCCTCTAGCTCCACCGCCTCATCGGGGACAGATGGAGATAGGTGCGTCTCCGTGAACGCGAAGACAGCCGAGGAGTGGAAGTCGCTGTTCCTTGCAACGAGACACCGGAGTTCATCCATTTTATTGTAGAGGGAGTTCACGTTGCTCAGGAATATGCCCGGGAGTGGTGGTCGCGTTCCTCTCCGCCGAAGTCGAACCAAACAGCCAGCTCTCCGACCTCGCTGCCTTCTGATCCACCTCACAGCTCTGGCGAAAAACGCGGTCCCCCTCACAAGCATATCCAGAATGTCCGTGGAACGGGTGAGTAGTTTGGGGAAGATGTCCGGTGGGGTTAAACCCCTCATGTGCTGTAGAACGTCGCTTGTGTACGACGTTAGGCAGGACACAGAGACACAGAACAGACAGAACACAACAAGCTGTAGCAACATAGCAGCCATGGTCGGCGCCATCTTTGATTACGTCAGCACGTCAGCACGTGCAGTCTAAGGTGGAGACTGCAGTCTAAGGTGGAGAACTGGGATGCAGCATCGTACCTTATTACCCCTAGCTCTTGTTGTTGTTGTTATTCCACTTCTGTTAATGACCGGCTACTGACTGGACTGAATACGACAGTGGAATACAGATTTGCAACTCCTCAGCCTTAAGCCCAATTTATGCTTCTGCGTAAAATCGACGGCGTAGGCTACGCCGTTGCTTGCGTAGGCCCGCAGCCTACGCCGTAGGTTGACGCGCACCTCTCCAAAAATGTAACCACGCGGCAGTGCCTACACAACCGTAAGCACTGTGATTTGTCCGCTTGGTAGCACATGATTCCGATATGATTCCGACTCTCTCGTAGGCCAAAATGCGGAAGCCATGACAGAAATGTCATTTACTTTTTCTGTATTAATAAAGATTTGAAAAATTATGATGACTCTCGTATTATCTTAGTTTAATGTCATTTCAATGCATCATAGAACTTTTATTTACAACAAGCATAACAAAAAATGATGCCGCTTTGAGTACACCGTTCCAACGGAGCGCCCTATGGAAGCGTCAGGCACAGCCTTCCTATAAGGAGCGCGATTCACATTTACGAGATGTACAATCCTGTTTATTTAGAAATAAATGATTAGTTACAGGGAGCCCCAGGGCTGTAAATTATATTTATCATAGACATATTTTAAATTTAATTTTTAATTTTTTTCCTTCCAGATTTTATCCCTTTTTCACCCAATTTGGTATCCAATTGAACCCAACCTAGCATCCAATTATCCCCTGCCTATTGCGTAGGATCCGCCGCACGACCCCGTGGCCGGCAGCCCCAGAGGAGATCGCCAGGCAGACTAGCTGACTGGCTCCTCGAGCCCAGCACCGTTATTCCGGCACCCCGGGGGCGCTGTTGCGCGACGGATCCTTGTCCGGAAATAGTCCTATACCGCCCTCTGGAGCGGCCGCTCAATATGCCGCTCCCTGTGTGCCTCGGCCATATCCGGGTCTGGCGAGACCGGGATTCGATCCCAGTCCCCGGTGGGCAGCTTGCACTAGTGGCTAGTGCTTAGACCGCTACGCCACCGCGGGGCACTTTGATAGACATATTTAATGTAAAGTTATCTATAAGAACTATGATTGGGTCCGCTTAGTTGCGTCACATTCCGACTCTCTCGTAGGAATGCGGAAGCCATGACAGAAATGTAATTTACCTTTTCTGTAATTACTTATTGATAAAGATTTGATTTTATATGATAACCATCGTATTATCTTAGTTTAATGTCATTTCAATGCATTATGGACATTTTCTTTACAACAAGCATAACAAGAAAAATCGCGATTATGCCACTATGAGTACACCGTTCCAACGGAGGGGATCAACGCGACGCAGAAGTAATTAGGAGAGCCCTTGCGTATGCTACGGCGTAGCCACGCGTAAATTCGACGCAGAAGCATAAATTGGGCTTTAGAAGGGAGTAATTGAGTCGGATATCTGTGGAGCGTGGCACTTGAGTGTGTATGATTTATTATTGGTAGTTTAACGCAACACTGTTTTGTAAGTGTGTGTGTGTGTGTGTGTTTACAGACAGGGGTCAGCCTGCGTTTGTGTTTCTCTTTTCTTCGTGGCTCTCTAATCTGTAAAATGAGAGACTTGTGAATAAGTGAATTAATTATCCTTCTTGAATTGAACTTCTTGGTGGAGTTTATGTCCTATAAAATTGCCGAGGGGAGGGATGCTTTTTTTAACATCAGAAATATGCATGCAAATGTACCCTCATCATCAATGACCCTCAAGCTATAGAAGGAGGTTACTTAGAGTACAACTCATTAACACCTCTCTCTCTCTCTCTCTTTCACTATCGCCCTCTCTCTCTCTCTTTCTTTTTCTCTCTCTCGCTCCACGTGTGTGGTACTGCAAAGAAGCAGCCATGATGGTTTGCACCTTTACAAGACTGGGCTTTTATAGAGAGAGAGGGAGAGGGAGGTGTATACAATAGGAAGAGCATGACAGTCTGGGATGAAAAAGAGAAACGGCCCGTACAGTATTTAAGAGCAAGAAAAGAAGAGATGTGAAAAAGAGAAAATGGAAAAAGAAAGGAAAAGGCGTAATGGAAAAAGAAAAGGGGAAAAAAGGAAGTCCTGTAGATCAGTAGCAAATCAGCTCTATCTGGCCCCAGCGTGAGTGCGTTTACTGCATATTGAGAGTTTGCCCTTTTCTCATGCCTCTGTATCAGAGTAATTACGCTGTCTTTGTCGGAGACTGAATGGAGGTATCGCTGGCCCGCCGCTTTACTGGCCGCCTGACCGCAGGAGCTCGCTAGGTTGAAATCCCTACAAGGAGAAGGGCAGTCATTCTCTCTTTTTCACTCTTTCTTTCCTTCTTTCTTTCTTTCCTTCTTTCTTTCTTTCTTTCTTTCTTTCTTTCTGTCTGTCTCTCCTCCCTTCCCCACTCTCCTTTCCTCTCTGCTCCCCTGAGAGGTATGTACACATACTGTACACACAAACACTGTGAATGGCCTTTAGACAGTCAAGCTGATTATTCTGGCTGTGGAGTAGATAGAATCATCTTCTGTCAACGTTCCCCCCCCCCCCCCCCCCCCTTCGTATCCTTCTTCCTGTCGTCTCATCAGTGAGTGAATAGGGTAAATGCTCTTAGATCCCTCTCCCTCTACCTTTCTCTCTCTCTTTCTCTCTCTCTGTCTCTCTCTCTCTCTCTCTCTCTCTCTGTCTCTGTCTCAGACATCTCTTCAGTCTCATCATCTCATCAGTGAGTGAATAGGGTAAATGCTCTTAGATCCCTCTCCCTCTCCCTCTCCCTCTCCCTCTCTCTCTCTCTCTCTTTCTCTGTCTCAGACATCTCATATGTACGTGTTCAGTTGATGACTCCATCAACACGCCAAATGAACACTGAGAACACATACACACACAAACACTTCTTCTCTTCCCTCTTCATCCACTTCATTAACATTACTCTGGTCTGTAGGGGACTCCTTGTTTGCGTAATCACTGATTATTTCTGTTTCTTTGTCCTACTGCATTCAAACAATCACTCCGTTTAGCGGCTATGTCATTCTCTTTGTTCCTCGTGGGCCTATCTGTCATTTCATCATCTAGTTATTTTTGAGACAAAGCAGCCTTGCAGCCCTCGGCAAATGATTTGGTGCATTAAAATGGATATTAAATCTATTTTGAGCTCCACTTCTCTTCCCAGAAGCTGCCTTTCAGAACAGTATCAGGATATCCAGTATCATTGTATTGATATTTAAGCCTAAAGGTTTGTAGTACTGTGTTTTTCTTTTCCTCCCTGGTAGTTAATTAATTGATTGACGAATGGCATTGATTGGTTAGTGGCTCTAGAACAGTCCCTGATTGGAGGGGGGGAGGATGACAACCAGCAGTACTGCAGACCTCGAGGTGCAGATGTGAGGAACCATGTCCTGGTTGTAGCATGGTTGTAACTAGGGCTGCACGATTAATCGATTTTAAATCGAAATCGCGATTTGAAATGATGCGATTAGCTAATCGCAAAGCCTGCGATTTGCCTGCGTTTTTTTTTTTTTTTTTTTTTTTACCTTTATTTTACCAGGAAGTCACATTGAGATTAAAACCTCTTTTGGAAATTTGATCAGCACTCATGGAATGCCTCTTGTCCAATCAAATTACTTGGTCTCTTTATGACTTTGAACCCGGCGCTCTCAGAGCGAATTTACGAACGCAGGCATAGGTTGTGTCACGACAGTCAGTCCAATTATTATGAGACTTTGGGCTAACGTAACGGAGACAATTAGACACCACTTGGCTTACTGGACGTATGATAAACGTTAGTATGTTATAATTGCGACAGGTAAGTGTACAATTTCACTATATTAACTGTACCAGCCAAGTGCATGTCGGTGCTGTTAGTCCAGCCTTAAACTTAGCTTAGCTAACTTGTAGTCTTCGAGACGGTAGCTTAGCTTAGCTACTCATGCTAACCCGGCGTTAAAGTACAGACACAGAGTTGACAGTCTCAGCAACCTGCGGGTTGGTGTTTATATAGTATAGCAGGCTTATGGACAGAGGTGTCAAGTAACGAAGTACAAATACTTCGTTACCTTACTTAAGTAGAAATTTTGGGTATCTATACTTTACTGGAGTAATTATTTTTCAGCCGACTTTTTACTTCTACTCCTTACATTTTCACGCAATTATCTGTACTTTCTACTCCTTACATTTTAAAAATAGCCTCGTTACTCCTATTGCATTTCAGCTTGTTTTCATTACAGCTTTTCATCGTTAAAAAAAACACACACAAAAAAAAACTATCCAGATAAGTCGTCTGATGAGCCAGGGGCGCTCTTAATCGTCCACTGATTGATGTCTGATGAGCCAGGGGCGCTCTTAATCGTTCACTGATCGACGTCTGATGAGCCAGGGGCGCTCTTAATCATTCACTGATCGACGTCTGATGAGCCAGGGGCGCTCTTAATCGTTCACTGATCGACGTCTGATGAGCCAGGGGCGCTCTTAATCGTCCACTGATTGATGTCTGATGAGCCAGGGGCGCTCTTAATCGTTCACTGATCGACGTCTGATGAGCCAGGGGCGCTCTTAATCGTTCACTGATCGACGTCTGATGAGCCAGGGGCGCTCTTAATCGTCCACTGATTGATGTCTGATGAGCCAGGGGCGCTCTTAATCGTTCACTGATCGACGTCTGATGAGCCAGGGGCGCTCTTAATCGTTCACTGATCGACGTCTGATGAGCCAGGGGCGCTCTTAATCGTTCACTGATCGACGTCTGATGAGCCAGGGGCGGAGCTGTGGAAGTAGTATAAGATGCACGAAGTATAAACATTATACCATTCCGACACCCTATTGGTTTGTACGAGATGCATTCCATCTGCTGCACATGACACAAATCACACTCCAGCAAGGAAAGCAGATGTATGTAGCCAAAGATGTCCGTGACCGTGCCAGAGACTCAAAATAACAGCGAAATGTCCCAACCAAGCACCAGCATCAACCAGGTTGATAGCCAGGAAGATCAGCCAACCCTTCTCCATCCCTGGCCGTACCTGGAAGAATTTTTTGAAATGGTTGGATGCAAAAACAACTCCTTTCGAATGCGCTGCAAGCTCTGCGCACCCAAGTACCACAAGCTAATGGCCTTCAAAAACTCACCGTCTAATTTGAAAAAGCATATTGAGGTAAGCTGAAAGTTTGTTATTATCAGTCGACATTTTGTAGTAACCTAGTAACGTACTAATGGTAAATTTGCAATGTTTGCTATGGCTAAGAACATCCCATGGTTTGCTTGCTAGCAGTAGGCTATGATTCAATGTTTCATTTGTAATCCTTCATGTGTTGAGGTCGGAGTTTTACCGTGTTTGTTGCTGTAAAGAGTTAATTATGTTCCCACGGGAGAAGAAATGTGCGCGGTGTGTGCCATTAACAATAATGTTACTTTTCAGTCATGCCAGCAGCTGCTTGTGGTCCTAAAACAGCTTTAAGTGGCAATATTCTGGTCTGCTCAACATAATTGCATAGACCAGTGAAACTGCTCCCTAACTTGTAGTCTGACCTCCATTCATGAACTTCCAGCGTGACATTTAATACAGCGGAAGTCCTAGATAGTCTCAGCTTGTGGTTTGAGAGAAATAATATGAATCTCAATCTGTGCCTGTGCATTCATTTTCTCCACAGAAGAAACACCCCACTCGTCTAGAGAGGTACACGCAACTTTCTTCAACAGCCCTCAAAAGGAAGTCATCCACTGAAGGTTCTTTGACCCCACCCTCCAAACAAACCAAGCTGTGGGAGGCTCGAAGAGTGTCCCAGGCAAGTGTGGATGAAGTAGTCCTCAAATTCATTGTCCAAGGCTTGCACCCACCACACATTGTTCAGCAACAGGGCTTCATTGAGCTTGTGCAACATCTTCAGCCAAATACGAATGTCATGACGCGTAATACTGTTGTTAACAAAGTCACAAAGGCCTCTGTTGAAATGAAAAGAAAACTGAAAGCTGCCCTTAGTGAAATTGAGTTCATAGCAACAACAACAGACTGCTGGACGGCACACCGTCGCGGTTTCATTGGTGTCACTGCGCACTGGTTTAACCCCCAGACCATGCAGAGATCCTGTGCTGCCCTGGCATGCAAGCAACTTAAAGGGTCACATACCTTTTCTGCCCTGGCTGGTGCCCTAAATGATATTCACACAGAATTCAATGTCAGAGAGAAGATCGTTCGCACTACAACTGACAACGGATCAAACTTCCTGAAAGCCTTCAGAGTTTATGGGCAGACTGACGAGAACAACAATGCTGAACCTGTAGGAGAGGGTGATGGAGAAGAGGATGATTGTGGCCAAAATGATGATAACGATGAAGAAGAGGAAAGCCTTGAGGGTGTTGAATTTGTTGATGCCGGAGCCCTGTTGGAAGAAGATGACTACTTAGAATACCAGCTACCCAAGCACCATCGCTGCGCCTGCCACCTCCTCAATTTAGTGTCCACAGTTGATGCTTCAAAAGCAGAGGTCAACCCACTGTACAAGCGCGTGTCAAGGTCCACATTTGCCAAATGCTCTAGCCTGTGGAATAAAAGTTCAAGATCAACCACCGCATCTGAAGTAATTGAAGACCACTGCAAACTCCAACTCGTAAGGCCTGTTGCTACAAGGTGGAATTCACTCTTCTCAGCCGTAGAAAGAATAGTGAGAATAACACGAGAACAAGGCGAGGGAGCCCTTGCAGCTGTCTGCAGTGAACTAGATACACCCAAGTAAGTGCTTGTTTTTCTGCCTTACAGTTAATGAAGTGATTAACAATAGATTAAGTCACAGTTTTATACTTGGAATACTGTAGAACACGTATGCACTATGCCAATATGCAGTCCCCATATTTACTATGAATGTGATTTGTAGCAACACAACTTCATTTTTAAAAGTCTCAGATGACAATATTTTTCCTTTTTAATGATCAGTTCCTCCAGTTGAAGGTGCTACATCAAGTAGACTTAATGTTCCATGTTGTGTTTTTCTCTTCTTCTTTGTACAGGTTTACTCCAGTGGAACTTGCATTTCTTGCAGAATATGCGAAGACAATGAGCCCAGTTGCAAAGGCACTGGATGTTCTTCAGGGAGAAACCAGTGTGCAGATGGGATGGTTGGTCCCCACCATAACTCTGCTAAGGACCAAGCTACAGCACCTTCAAGTCGCCTCCAAGTTCTGTGAGCCTTTGATTGCTGCACTTCTTTCAGGCCTTGAGAAACGCTTCGGAGAGATGCTTGCAGATCCAGAACTGATAGCCGCAGCCATTCTAGTTCCCAAATTTAAGACCTGTTGGACAAGTGACGAAAATATCCTCAAACTTGGTAAGTGTCTCACTTCCGCTTAATATGTGTAATTTCTATGAAGACAGTGAAATTAGTTTGAAATTACATTTAATGACACACACACACACAACACTATCCAATACACAGTTACAATACTGCCATATAGTCTAAATTGTCATGATTTTTGTTTTTTATTCCACAGGCCTTCACTTTATCAGAAGCCACTTGGACTGTCAGGACGAGAAACACTTCAGTGAGGGCTCCCAATCGTCTGAGGAAGAGGACTTCTTTTCCTCCTTGAAGAAGACCGGCCCTCTTGAAACGTCCCAGCAGTTGGATGCGTACCTGGGGTGCCCAGGAGACACAGTAGAGGTACTGAAGACCTTCCCAGCTGTGTGCCAGCTATCACTCAAACTTAATACGGGACTCCCTGCCTCAGCAGCCTGTGAAAGACTGTTTAGTGTCGCAGGGCTGATCTTCAGGCCAAAAAGAGCATGCATTGGCTCAAAGAATTTTGAGAACCTGCTGCTTTTGCGGCTGAACAAAGCTTATTGGTAACTCTGATGCTGATGTAGATTGTGTGTATGTGTGTGTTTTTTCAGGAAATATTGAATCACTACTTTGTTATGGTTTTGCCCTCACAGTTCCAATAAAGGCTATTGACTTTTGACTTTTGACGTTTGACTTTTTGCACCATTACAATACTTAGGCAACTAGTCATCATATCTTCCGTGTTCACATGTTAATGCTCAGTAGTACACATATATGGTTCTTTAATGTATTTGCATTGTACTAAAATGTGTTCATTTTCAATGGGCATAAATGCGTCTGAAATAAGTGCATCCCAAATTTTTCAACATTAACATTTTAATAATAACATAATAGTCATTATGGCCTTTAGAAAAATGTTTTTTTGGGGGGAGGTGGGGTAGTGCACTATAGGCCCCTGTGGCGTGGCCTAAGCTTTTGTCCTTAATGGCATTTTTTCCCCCTTACATTACTTTTACTTTTATACTTTAAGTAGTTTTGAAACCAGTACTTTTATACTTTTACTTGAGTAAAAAGCTTGAGTTGATACTTCAACTTCTACAGAAGTCTTTTTAAACCATAGTATCTATACTTCTACTTGAGTAATGAATGTGAATACTTTTGACACCTCTGCTTATGGATACATGGAAGTTAACTGTTCTGTTGTCAAACATGAATGTGTCCTGTATGCATAACCTCATACCATTCGTTCATACCAGCCGGCTTTAAAGACGCAGAGGTTAGCCTAGCCTAGCCTTGGGCTGAAGTATGTCACATATTCCTAAGTCAAGGTGACGTGTGTCTGTGCTCCATAGTCAGAGACCACCATTCTATCATTCATCAGTTCGACTGTTGACCGAGTCATCTAGATGTGGTCCTTTCAGTTATAGTCACAGTGTATCCCCAAATGATCATTTTAATAGCTGGATCATCTTAGAAAGTAGCCACCTGTCTAGATGAGATATACAATTCATATCTTTTAAGTTCTCATCCTTGCATTAGAATTAGAGCAGTTAATAGTTTGATGGTATCATGTGGTAATGCTCTCTGAAAATAGGTGATAGACAGATTCATCCAATCACCTGCCAAGTATTTTTTGAAAGTACCTGCCCTTTTCCAAACAGCTTCCAATTAAGCTTTCCTAGATGGTTGTGTGAAACAAACCACCTGAGTCAGGTTAGTAATGCTCCATCACATGTTTTAATCTGAAGCTTGATTTTAAAGCAACCCAACTTTAAAGCAACCCAATGTAAGTTTAGTTCTTTCACTCGTAGCTCGGGCTGTGGGGGTGCTAGAGGAGGGAGCCTCTAAGTCCCCTGAAGACGTACAAACAAACTGCACGTTGATACAACCTTCCTAGCCGGAGATATGGCCACACTTTACAAAAACTCCCCTTTTTTTTTTTTGCTATTTAAAAAATAAATAATCGCAAATTAATCGCAATCGCGATATCTGTCCAAATAATCGCAATTCGATTTTTTCCCCAAATCGTGCAGCCCTAGTTGTAACATTACCTGGGCCTATACTGTAGGTACTATAGGTACAAGACATAGTTGGATCACAAGGGCATCTTTTTTGTTACCATTGTTTTGCCCCCTTCGCCGTCCAAATTGTATTTTAACAGAGACTGTCAGTTTGCCAGACCTCTCTCTCTCTCTCTCTCTCTCTCTCTCTCTCTCTCTCTCTCTCTCTCTCTCTCTCTCTCTCTCTCTCTCTCTCTCTCACAAACACACACACACACACACACACACACACACACACATACTCACACACTGTTTAATAGGGCTATTAAGGGGAAGGAAACTGGGCTATTCTTCTGGGAGTGCTGCACTCTGTATGGAGTTACCATGACAATTACATTACCCTCACCGGCATACCTCTACCTCACAGGAATTCTAATGAGGTGTGTGTGTGCTAGCCTGTATGTGTTTTGAGTTGCATACATGCATACAGTATATTTATAGCCTATGCCTATTTGTGTCGTCCAGTTTGTAAATGTGTCTGTTTTTGTTTACCAATACCATCTCTGAACCCCACACAATTCCATTTCAATTATTATTATTTGTTGAAATTCCACTCAAAAACCAGTGCCATTTATTTTCAACGAGAAATGTTTCAAGCCAAGTGTATCTGTTGGCCCTTCTGTTGGTGCATCTCATGTTGGGCATCTCCTCTTCATTTACCCTCCAGGTGTGTGTGTGTGTGTGTGTGTGTGTGTGTGTGTTCTCACACGTGTGTCACATGATAACAGGCTGTGGAAAATGCCATCACCTGCCTAAGGTTGTGTGAGTACTCACTCTCTCTGCCATGGAAAGAGTGGAAGCGTCACCTCGACTGGCCTGGGTTCCTGTATTCTCCTCTCTAATAAGCAGATTTAGTGGGCAGATAGGAATTTCAAACGTGTTAAAAAATGTTTTATAAAATAAAGGTTGCTGTGCTGTCTGAGGTACGCTTGCCAATCTTGAGTTTGGATTCCTCGCTCCATTTGTTTTTCTGCCGGGACACAACAATTAACACAGCAATGTCCAGGGGGGAGGGGGGTGGCAGGGTTAGGGGAGATGGTTAGGGGTAGGGAAGGTTTGCATGGGAGAACTGGTAGGTTTTGAGGTGGGATTTAAAAGTGGAGAGTGAGGGTGAAGGCCGATTTAAACTTAACATTTTAAGCGTAAAATCGACGGCGTAGGCTACGGCGTAGCTTGCGTTGGCCCGCGTGGCCTTGCGTTGCCTACGGAGAGGGTTGACGCGCACATCTCCAAAAATTTGGACGCGTCAGTTTCTACGCAACCGTAAGCTCTGTGATTGGTCCGCTTGGTAGTACATGATTCCGACAAGATTCCGACTCTCGTCGGCCAAAATGCGGAAGCCATGACA
Source organism: Nansenia antarctica (assembly GCF_963989245.1). NCBI lineage: Eukaryota > Metazoa > Chordata > Actinopteri > Argentiniformes > Microstomatidae > Nansenia > Nansenia antarctica. Next base: position 40,099,891 of record NC_137674.1, read on the forward strand.
GAAATGTCATTTACTTTTTCTGTAATTACTTATTAATAAAGATTTGAAAAATTATGATAACCATCGTATTATCTTAGTTTAATGTAATTTCAATGCATCATAGAACTTTTATTTACAACAAGCATAAAAAAAAAATATCGCTATTATGCCGCTTTGAGTAGAGCGCCCTATGGAAGCTGCAGGCACAACCCGGAGGCACCCTTTGCGGGTTAATAACTGTGGTTTACCGTGGGTTAGGATAACAATCCAAACGTGTCCGGATAGGGGAGAGGACAGGGAATCTGAAACCATTTGAATGGTGTCGATACGACACTCCTATCACGGTCGACACAGCGCAGAGCGAATTCCCGGGTAGAACTTTTCTCTCCCCCCGCTGTCAACGGGAGTTTCATCCAGCAGGCGCGGTGCTGCAGACAGCAGCGGGTGAACTCCCGGTTCATTGAGTTTACGGTTAAAAGCATATCTTCTCGGGGTGTCAGCGCGGTGGTTAAGTGCTCAAAATGACCGTATACCGATGGTGAAGTTAGCAAAGGAGTATTGTGTTTGTACCACCTTCATAGCCGGTGTTATTCACGGGCAAAGACGGTGCCCGGAGGCACCCTTTGCGGGTTAATAACTGTGATTTACCGTGGGTTAGGATAACAATTCAAAAGTGTCCAGATAGGGGAGAGGACAGGGAATCCAAAACCATTTGAATGGTGTCGATACGACACTCCTATCACGGTCGACACAGCTAGGAGCGAATTCCAGGGTAGAACTTTTCTCTCCCCCCGCTGTCAACGGGAGTCGTCAAACAGGAAGCGGTGAGCAGCAGCGGGGGGGGGGGGGCCCCCGTCACTTACGGCCGAATATCTCTGCGTCACAATGGGTTAGAATTCCGAACTAAAATTCTCCATGACCAGAATAGCATGCTGAACACACTGAACTTTGAATGGAGTCTTAGTCATTACCGTTAACGAGATAGAATAAGAAAAGCATATTTTTCTATGCCGCTATGAGTACAACGACCAACGTGACGCGGTCCGCGTAGAACGTAGAACTAGAACGTAGAACTATAAACTTGGAGACCCCTTACGTAGGCTACGGCGTAGACGTGCGTAAATTCGACGCAGAAGCTTAAATCGGCCATGAGTCTCTGAGTGGTTGAGGGAGAGAGTTCCAGAGGCGGGGTGCAGCTTGTGAAAAAGCACAGTCTCCGAAGTTTCGAGGGTGGGACAGTGAGGGGAACAGTGGATGAGGATCGGAGGGTACGGTTAGGGCGATGGGGGAGAAGGAGGTCAGTCAGGTAAGGGGGGGCCAGGCTATGGAGGGCTTTGTATGTGAGAAGGAGTACTTTGAATTTGATACGTTCTTTAATGGGGAGCCAGTGGAGAGAGTGGAGGACAGGAGTGATGTGGTCGCGGGACCGGGTGTTTGAGAGCAGGCGGGCGGCTGAGTTTTGAACCATCTGAAGTCTATGTAATTTCCAGTAATTGGAAACTCTTCACAGTGCCCCGCGGTGGTGTAGCACTGGCCACTAGTGCAAGCTGCCCACCGGGGACTGGGATCGAATCCCAGCTCGCCAGATCCGGATATGGCCGGGGCACACACGGGGAGCGGCATATTGGGCGGCCGCTCCCGAGGGCGGTATAGGAGTATTTCCGGACAAGGATCCGTCGCGCAACACCGCCCCCTGGGTGCCGGAATAACGGTGCTGGGCTCGAGGAGCCAGTCAGCTAGTCTGCCTGGCGGCCTCCTCTGGGGCTGCCGGCCACGGGGTCGTGCGGCGGATCCTATGCAATAGGCAGGGGATAATTGGATGCTAGGTTGAGTTCAATTGGCTACCAAATTGGGTGAAAAAGGGATAAAATCTGAAAAAACAAATTTATAAGGAAACTCTTCACAGTAAAGTTTAGCATAGCTTTGGCTTATCAGGGACCACGGTCTGCTGGTTTTTATCTCTCCTTGGCACTTGATGACTTAATAGATTGGCTAGAATTTGCACACAACTGGATTCTAAAGTTGCCGAATGAGAGGAACCAGCCGTGGCCCTCAATACACCCTTGGCTGACTGAGTGTAAAGTATTTTGCACAGAAGGTGTGTAACACAAACACTCGTAGCAATCGTATTCTTCTTTCTTACTCTCTCTCTCACTCCCCTTCATTCCCCCTCTCTTTCTCTCATTCCCCTTCCCGTTTCTTCTCTCATTCTTTCTCTTTCCCTCCCGTTCCCTCTTTCTTCCTCTCTTTCCTTCTCTCTGTCTTAGTCCTTCTCCCCTCCCTCCAGCGGTCCACCTGTGGGGAGAGATCCTAATCACGGAGATGAGTGGAGGAGCCACTGAGGGAGAAGGGATTAGATAAAGGCATGAATACATTAATTAGGGAGAGGAAAGAGAGGGCTCTCCTCTCATCCTAGAAACCTGCAGCTGGAGATACGGGCAGAGTGGGAGAGAGGGAGAGAGAGGGTAATGGAGATAAACATAGACAGAGAGAGGAGGAGACAGAGAGAGAAAGAGAGAGACCTCTGCAGGGCTGAAGTACAGTGCACAGGGCAGGACAGACGGCTCAATCTATTGGTTAAACTTGTAGCCCATTGCCATGCAGTTGCCAACCCAGTGAAACATTAGTGTCAGGCTTATTTCATGTGCGTGTGCGGGTGTGTGGAAATGGCTCACTGTTTGTGCATGTGTGTCTGTAAGTGACTGGTCATAGGCAAACCCTGTGAGTGTGTGTGCGTGCATGCGTGTGTGTGTGTCTCTTTTGAGGCAGAGGAGATGGGATGGCTATGTTGTGACCAGCACTGGGCAGCACTTGTGGGTGTCTCTCGGTCTCTTCTCCTCTGACCTTGACGTGTCCCCTCTAACACCCACACACACAGTCACTCTCCACTCCGAGGCAAAATAGTCCCCTCTGTGGCCCTATGGAAATGTGCACCCCTATCTGTGTTGCGAGGCAAAGATTCTAGTAGTGAATCCCTGGTATGGCTAGCTTCCATGCTCTTGCCCACGCTATAGAAGTTAGCATCCAGGATTGGAAGGGTAAACTGTGACCTAGCTATGTTAATTTGCATATAAAAGCACTTACCGTATTTTCCGCCCTATAAGGCGCACCGGAGTATAAGGCGCACCTTCAATGAATGGCCTATTTTAGAATTTTTTTCATATACAAGGCGCACCGGCTTATAAGGCGCACCGGCTTATAAGGCGCACTGTCGGTTTTTTTTTTTGCCTGGGGTTGCGTTATGCATCCACTAGATGGAGCTGTGCTAAAGGGAATGTTAACACAACAGTCAAATAAAGTCACACTTTATTAAGCGTTCTTAAACGTTGTTCAACGTTCAAACGTTGTTCAAACGTTAATGTGCATATTAACAATATTAACAATATTAACAATAACACAGAGACATACTGGAGGTATAATTTTTTTTATTTAACCGTTATTTAACCGGGAGGTTCCTTGAGATCAAAATCTCTTTTTCGAGGGAGACCTGGCCAAAGAAAGCACACCAACCAGTACAGATACAAGTTACAAAATTAAAAACAATAAAATATTATAAAACAATAAAACAATAATAATAAAACAAAACATACTAAATAACAGACAAGAGATAAGAGCAGACTACATATTAAAACATGAAAACATTTTAAGAGTAGCAATTGCACATTTCTGTCACACAATTTCCAATCAGAGCTTTGAACTCTCACAGGGAGACGAGGTTAATAAACTGTAGTGTGTTCTGGAGGTTATTCCATGACCAGGGCGCAAAATAATAAAAGCTATTTATTGTAAATGCGTCACCTCTCGCTACACATATGTACATAACAATATTAACAATAACATATTAACAATATTAACAATAACATATTAACAATATTAACAATAACATATTAACAATATTAACAATATAACAAGTTCACTCTTCTCCCAAACGTGGAGGGGAACGTTTCTTCCAAAGGCATGGGTGTTCTACAATGACATGGAGACAGAGGGATGAGATGTTCATTAATTCAATTCAGTCAAACATTCAAACTTTATTTCAGTAAACACGTAGTAAAAGAAACAGTCTGATACCACTAAATCAAACGTTAGTGCATAACTCAACATTGTTCAGTTATGTATAACACGTAAAGCTCACTTTTTCAGTTCATTCGTCTTCCACGAATCCCTTGAATTCTTCTTCTTCAGTGTCCGAATTGAACAGTTGGGCGAGTACGGGATCCAATATGCCCTGCTCCCTCTCGTCATTATCTGAGTCAGTGTCGCTGCTGTTGAATGAATGAATGAATGAATGAATGGTCTTTATTGTCATTGCTATAGTACAGGTACCAAACAACGAAATTTGGGAGGCGGGGCTCCCCTGGTGCTAGGAAAGAAAAAAAAACAAGAAGGGAAAGGAGCTGGTTTACATAAATAAAGGCTATGTACACTATCCACTATACTATACTATACCTGTTGCCTGGCAGTTCAGTGATTATTCCTGCCTTCGTGAAAGCTCGGACCACAGTTGAGACTGATATATCAGCCCAGGCATCCACGATCCATTGGCAGATAGTGGCATAAGTCGCCCGGCGCTGTCTCCCCGTCTTGGTGAACGTGTGTTCGCCTTTTTTGATTGATTGAAAACTTTATTAGAAGATTTGCAGAAGTAGGTACATGAAAATACATATTACATATACTGATTCTCAATTCATCGTTACCTTCTGTCATCCACTGCTCCCACGCAGCTCGCAGTCTAGATTTGAACGCCCTGTTTACACCAATATCTAGCGGCTGGAGTTCTTTAGTTAATCCACCCGGAATGACGGCAAGCTCCGAATTAGTTTGCTTCACTTGTTTTTTGACAGCATCGGTGATATGGGCCCGCATGGAGTCGTAGATCAATAGAGACGGAGCTGTGTGGAAAAAGCCACCCGGTCTCTTGACGTAAATTTCTCTCAGCCACTCGCGCATCTTTTCCTCATCCATCCATCCCTTCGGGTTAACTTTGATGACGACGCCGGCTGGAAAGTTTTCTTTTGGCAAGGTCTTCCTCTTGAAAATAACCATGGGTGGAAGTTTCTGGCCATTAGCCTGGCAGGCGAGAACTACAGTAAAGGATGACTTCTCATTCCCTGTGGTGCGTATGGACACCGTACTGGTTCCCGTTTTCTCCACAGTGCGGTTCACAGGAATATCAAAGGTGAGTGGAACCTGATGAGAGATGAGATGAGATGAGATAACGTTTATTGCCATTTATGCATACACATTAAGCATACACATATAGGAATTTGATTTGGCGTTACAGTAATAGCATTTCTAAATGCAATGCAAACAAAACAATATCAACCTCGTCCATGTTGGTGATGTGCTCTGGCAGGATCTTCTTTTCAGTTATCTTCTTTTCGCAGTATGCGCGGAAAGTGACCAGCTTTTCTTTATAATCGTTTGGCAGTTGCTGCGAGACGCTAGTTCTTGCGCGGATGGACAGTTTACGTCTTTTCATAAATCGAAAGCACCAAGAAGGACCCCCTCGAAAATCCTCGATGTTCATGTCTCGTGCTAGCGCTGTTGCCTTCATTCGAACTGTGACTGTAGAGACGCTTCTACTTGCTGCTCTCTGTTCAATAACCCACTGTTCGAGTTGGTCCTCTAACTGTGGCCATCTCGCTTTGCTCCCTCGGAAACTTTGCTTAGTTTTCTTTACTTGGCGCAGGTCATCTTCTTGCTTCCTCCACTTCCTTACCATTGATTCATTAATATTGAATTCCCTCGCTGCTGCTCTATTCCCATTTTCTACTGCGTGACTGACAGCCTTGAGCTTAAACTCTGCGTCGTACGCGTGTCTCTTGACAGGAGCCATTTTGTCGTCTTCTTCATTGGTGTGGGACTGTGAGTAAGCACCGGTGTTTACAGATTACCGTAATGCTGCAAGCGGTGCGGCTTTGCAGTTTACCAGTCGTACTGAAACATTGTATTATTATTAAAAAAAAAATATTGGTCATGTAATTTTTACATTTTGATCCATATATAAGGCGCACCGGGTTATAAGGCGCACTGTCGTTTTTTTTTTTTTTTGGGGACTTTTAAGTGCGCCTTATAGGGCGGAAAATACGGTATTTATAACCTGTTTGTATCTAAGATCATCTAAGACAAAAAAGCTGCATGATCCTCCTGGTCCTTCGTGTCAGTAGGCCCTTGTTTTACTGAATCCCAATGAAATAAAACACACACTCACACACACACACACACAGACACACACACACACACACACACACACACACACACACACACATATACACACGGAAAGGAAAATCATCTGTTCTCATTGATGTCTCATCTTAAATACCCTCTTAAGGTCCTTTATGAAGAGCTCTCTCATTGCACTACTTCAGTTGACATTTGGCATTAGACTGCTAGTCTGTTTAAAATAAGTGGCCTAGTCCTTCAACCATCTTCCCCTCTCCTACTCTCTCTTTCTCTCTCCCTCCTTTGCTCTTGCTCTCCTCCCCTTCCTTCTGTGTGTGTGTGTGTGTGTGTGTGTGTGTGTGTGTGTGTGTCTGTGTAGGCGGTGTCTAAGGGCTTGGAGGGCTGTTCTGGCCACTTATTCCACACTCCTTCAGAAATCAAAGGACTTAAAGAAACCAGTCAAAGCTCTGGCTCTCGTCTGCCCTGTGGGTCTTCACTCTGGGGAATATCAACATACTAAACTGAATATCACAGGATACATAACTCCCCTCCCTCTCTCTCTCTCTCGCTCTTCCTCCCTCTCTCTCTCTCTCTCTCTCTCTCTCTCTCTCTCTCTCTCTCTCTCTCTCTCTCTCTCTCTCTCTTTCGTTCTCTCCATCCCTCTCTCTCTAAGCCTCTCTCTTAGAGGAGCGGTGGCCTGTCTGTTTGATCTCCCCGGGAGGTCTATGTTGATTGGCTCTTTTTGCCTGGTCAGTGCTGTACGGCCTTGGCGCAGTGTCGTGTAGGCGACTCGTCTTCCGAAGGTCAGTGCTGATCTGTCACTCCTAAAGGGGTGGAGGGAGGGAGGGAGGGACAGGAGAGGACGAAGGGACGAGAGAGGGTAGACGGAGTGTCAAGGGTGTCGTTGTTTCCTCTCTCTGTCAGTTTAATGATAGTTTGGGTTTATTGGGAGGGCAAGGTATGTAAATGATTTCTGTTAGTTTCTCTCGTTGTTTCTCCATTTTGCCTTATCTCTTTATCTCCCCCTCCTCCTTTTGTCTCTCTCTCTCTCTCTCTCTCTCTCTCTCTCTCTCTCCCTCCCCCTCTCTCTCATTCATTCAAATTGCTCAGAAAGCACAGTATCGTTTGGGGCATATCAATTCGCTCTGCACTTCTTGAAAGTCTCTTTTTTTCCCTTCCGTCTCTCGTTTCTCCATCTCTCTCTCTTCCTCTCATCCTTTCATTGTATTTTTAAGGAGGTGTGTGTGTGTGTGTGTGTGTGTGTGTGTGTGTGGGGGGGGGGGTTCTCAGGCCGAGGCCATTAGATCCCAAGCTCAGAAAATGTCTGCCCGTCTGTGTCACTTACTCCTCTCCACCCCATTCCACTCTGCCAAGAGGTCACACCAGGGTACGCAACTTTACTCACTATCAGCTCCCACTCCTTTAGCTCTCTCTCTCCCTCTCTCTCTCTCTCTCTCTCTCTCTCCCACTCTCTTTCTATCCCCTCTTATTTCTCTCTCTCTCTTTCTCTCTATCCCCTCTCTTTCACTCTTTCTCTACCTTTCTCTCTCACTCCTTTCAAGCTTTCACTCTCTCTGTCATGTACTTATGCCCTCTCTCTCTGCAGCCCACTCCCTACTCCTACAAGGCACCTCAGCCACTCCATCTCACTCAACGTTCCTCTCTCTTGTTCCTCTCTCTACTGTAACTGTCCCTCCCCCAACTCTTTCACCTCGACCTCCCTCCTCTCCTGCAACTAACACCAGCTGTCTCTACCACAAAGCAGTCACATTTCTTCTCTCTCTCTCTGCTAAACTCAAACCACCAATCACACAATCACACTCCTCATATGGCCAAACACCTATTGCTTTTGGATTAGCAATCATAGCTTTAGCAATAAAAGGTGCGCTCTCCTGTGTTGGAGAACAATGGATACCAACTTTGCAGGAAAGGTAAAGCAAGAGGTGTGAGAGTCAGAGGAGGAGG